>NC_043707.1:79387988-79448638 GCF_006229205.1 Suricata suricatta
GATAAAGGGCTAGTATCTAAAATCTACAAGGAACTCACCAAACTTCACACCCACAAAACAAATAACCCAGTGAAGAAATGGGCAGAAGACATGAACAGACACTTCTCCAAAGAGGACATCCAGATGGCCTACAGGCACATGAAACGATGCTCAACATCACTCATCATCAGGGAAACACAAATCAAAACCACACTGAGATGCCACCTCACACCAGTCAGAGTGGCTAAAATGAACAAATCAAGAGACTATAGGTGCTGGCGAGGGTGTGGAGAGATGGGCACCCTCCTACACTGTTGGTGGTTTTATTTATTTTTGAGAGAGAGAGAGGCAAGGAGGGAGAGGGAGCAGGGGAAGGGGCAGAGAGGGAGGGAGACACAGAATCTGAAGCAGACTCTGAGCAGTAGCACAGAGCCCGATGTGGGGCTCAGACTCACGAATTGTGAGATCATGACCTGAGCCAAAGTTGGACACTTAACCAACTGAGGCACCCAGGTGCCTTCATCCAAGTCCTCTTGATGAAAAGAATATCCGAAGCTTTTGTTCAATGCCCAAAGCTAAGAGGACCTTTTGATTTTCTTGTCATTTGAGAATAGAAGTGTACCAGAGAAGGCATATTGTGGATGTTTGCATGTGTTTTTCAGTCAAAATATGTAGTTCAGGCATTGTGGTCAAGTACTAGGAGACTGCTGATAGCATTCTAAAAAATTTACATAGACTGCTGAAGTCTACTGATGCTAAGCAAGATTCCAAGATACTTGTCGTAAAATGCTTGAGTTAGGGAGACCTAACTAAATCAGCACAGATATTACTGGAAAAATAACACAAGTAATTTTTCTGTTAAACATAAGAATATGTGAAAGATTGCACATATTGATTCCCGTTATGATGGACTATATGTGGTATATGAAGATTTAAAAATTTTTATCCTATGTATTTTGACAAAAATAGGTTATGCTTGATCAGTGGCATTCATTAATGCAACATTAGTTTGGCTATTTCTGTGAGTCATCCATAATGGTCAAGAGATACAGTACCTTGTAATTTGGGTAATATAATGTACAGATTTAAATTCCAAGCCTTGGGGCACCTGGGTAGCTCAGTCGGTTAAGCGTCCAGCTTTGGCTTAGGTCATGATCTCATGGTTTGTTTGTGGGTTTGAGCCCCGCATTGGGCTCTGTGCTGACAGCTAGCTCAGAGCCTGGAGCCTGCTTCAGATTGTGTCTCCCTCTCTCTCTGACCCTCCCCTGCTCGCATTATCTCTCTCTGTCTCCTCAAAATAAATAAGACATAAAAAAAGAAATCCAAGCCTTGAGGCTGGTGGCCTTAAGTCAGTCAGTAAACTAGTTAGTGGGAAGTTGAGCAATGGAAAACTGGAAGAAAAAAAATGAAATCTTACCTGTGCAATACCAACTTTAAATCTACCAGGAAAGGGGAAAGAAGTGGGTGAGGCATCTCTGCAGCTTGCCCCCTGCCCCATTATAAGAAGCAGAGATGAAGCAATGAAGACTTAGGCATAGGCTGCAGGGGCAGATAGTTGAGAGTGGAAATGTCAGGCTTGGTGGCTGTAAAGACCTGGTGAGGGAAGGGCCAGCAGCAGGATGTAATCCCAGTGCCTTTCTGTAGAAAAGAGTCAGAGGCTTTGGAAAATTGATTGGAGACTGTCTAGGATGTTATTAGCCTCTCTGTACCTCTTTGAAGTTCTGTTCTCTGATTTTTGCATTTAAGTGGGCAGATTTTAAGTTATACTTTACTTCGTTTAAAGGAGAAATTATATGCCCTAGTGCTATTCTTCAATTTGAAAGTTTGCTAAGGTCTCTGGATTGTTCCATTTAGAATTTCAAGAGCCTATTTCATGTCACTTATGTGCTATAAATATCAAACAGCAATGAGTTCATGCATTAACCTTAATCACCTGAGATGACTAAATTATCAATATAAAACATATCATTATATTCTTCCAAATCCTAGTTCATATTGTGTAAGGGTAATGCAGGATTGTTAAAAGCAAATGAATGCACATGTCAAACAAACTGAGTGGGATCTGAGCTCCACTGTTTACTAGCTGAGTGACTTAACTTCTATGTACCCCTGTTTCATAACCTGTAAAATGGAGATGAGAGTAATACATATCTTGGAAGTAATGTATGAGATGATGCTTGTAATATGCTTATTTTATTAGTACATTGCTCGAGATATACCAAGCACTCAATAAATGTAGGTTATTATATTATTATACTAAACTACATATGACTTTAAACATAGGAGCCTATGACTAGCTAGCTCTGACCTCATGTGACATATCTGCTACTGTTGATTTCCCATCTCTGCAGTGCAGTTTTTGAGTTTTATTTCTAATAATATAAAATACTTGGCATCCTGTAGTCTGGTACTGCCAATTGTTTGACATTTGGCAAATTGAAAGTAATTCAGAAAACCCTAATGGTCTAGCACCTGTGGCTAGCAGATTTGCTCTGATTAGTTTCTTTTTTTAATTTAATCTTTTTTTTAAAGATTATTGTCAAATTTTTGTTAAGATTATTTTTAAGATTTATTGTCAAATTGGTTTCCATAGAACACCCAACGCTCTTCCCCACAAGTGCCCTCCTCCATCACTACCACCTCTTTTCCCCCCTCCCCCTTAGTACATGGGTGATGAGATTTATTAACTTGGAGATTCCTCAAGACCTGGAAGAGAGGGGGAGAAAAGCCTAAAAGTAAATTACTCTCGCATAAGCTCATTATTACATAACAAAATTTGTTGAATTTGCTTGGTCCAACAGTCATTACGTTGCTACGGAAGCAATAATATAGAATATTGTGAATAATTTATATCAGGAGGAAAAAAGCAGCACCTATGAGCAGAAACTTTGAGTTTTAAGAGAGAATCAAAGATCTGTGTGATTCTCGGGTCTCCTGCTGCCTTAATTTCAGCTACTATTCTACACTGGGATGTTATTACTGAAGATAAGTCTGGTGATTCTAGCTTTGGTAACTAAAGATGCTCTCAAATAGAATTATCTGACTAGATGGCATGGCTATAGAGTGCATAGCAGTTTTAAGTGAACATTTAAAAAACATTTTTATCAGCAAAGTAATTTATTTAAATTTAATTCAGTGAAAAATTTTTATTAAGGTAATACCAGTCTATTATAAATGAAGAGTTATGCTTTTTGAAATATCATATTATAATGATATAGAGCAATGAAGGATTATTCATCTATTAAAAATTTTTTTTTTAATTTAACCAATTGGTTCCTGGTTCCTGATTGAGTCAAGGAAGGACTTAGGGAGGTAAATAAAGGATGGGCCTAGCCAACTTGAAGTACGGTTTCCCTGTTTATTCAGTGTTTAGCAAACATAATGGGATGTATTTATTTAATCCATTCCTCCTCCCTATGTTTCCCAAATTGTGTTTCATGCCTTCTTTTCTGAGAAGTTTTAAAATTTCATTTTTAATTGTTCTTAAGATAGATATAAGCATGATTAAGGTATTCTTTTTAAATCAGATACCAAAGAGTGGTAAAGGAAAAAATATTAGTAGTTTTTTCTTAAGCTATAAAAGGAAAGAAGTTATGCTTCACTAATACTTATTATATATGTTTAAAGTTGCAAATATGTGTGACATACAAATGAGTAGATATGTATGGGTATGCCCTCATATTTTTTAACTAACAGGAATGCATGATTTAAAACATGTGGAAACTCTTATATAAATAACTGACATACTGTTTGGATTCAAAGCCAGTTTGAACTTTATACAATTTCAGTGCTCACTTTTTCTTCTGGTTTTGTGTTGAGAGAAGGCCATATTGCCATATGTTTCGTTGTGTGATGTAGGTTTTGCAGGGCCTTGAATAGAGTGAGTTGAGTCATCACACATGGTAGTATAGGATTGCCAGACTGTAAAAATATCATATTCTTGTATTGATTGGATGTATTTGAGGAATTTTGTCTCAATTTTAATAGGAATCAAGGCAGGTTGCTGTTTCTATATAAATATAGTATATCTTTAGTGTAGATTTATTTCTTTGGTTTTGATTCCAGCAGTGATTGATCTGATACCCATTCAGTGAAGACTTAAAAAAACTGCTGTGATGCTAACCTGACACTCAAGTGACAAAGACACTTTAAGGAATCAGCAGATTAGATCTGATGATAACTGCTATTCAGAGAATGTCTGTTGGCAAAGTCTTAAATATAAGATCGGATTATCCTGAACAGTCAAGTAACATAACATAACAGGAATTTATGAATCACATTTCATACATCATACTTTTGTGAACATTTTCTGCATTATTGAGTTATATTGTAGTGTATATATAAAAAAAAAATGAAACAAAAGTGAGGTGTACGACCAGACCTGATGTTATTTCTTTCTCCTGTGAAATACAAAAGAAGTTAGTCAGTTTTAGCAAAATAACATCATCCTTCAAATAGAGTTAATTTTTTTAGAATATTTTTATTTGGTTGTTTTGTTAAGATACAATTTCTAATTTTGTATTTATTCATTGTTTTATGAGAACTATAAGCCTAAGCAGTTCACTTTCACTTCTATATTTTAGTATTATTATACAAATAATTTAACACCGGACCAAGTGAGAATTTATTTTTCTTCAGAAAAATGTTCTGAACCTTTCTTAAGCTTTAGGCATAGTGAATTACAATATGTAGTTTGACATCTACACCTTAGAAATCCAGTCTGTTTCCAGTCCTGTTTTTTCTCATTGATTTCGACAAATAAAGAGATTTTTTAAATGATATATTGATTATGTTAACTGAAGGTTATGATGCTATTATATTGAGGCTCGGAATTGTCTGTAGGAAAAACATTGATTGAATTTATAGCTTTAAGCTGAAATTACTACCTTTGACATTGACATTTAGAGATATTTAATAATCATTTAATTTCATAGAATGAAATTAACCATAAGTCAAATAATTGGCCTAAAGCAATACTCCTATATTGAGATTTCAAAGTCAGTTCAGTCATATTTAATAGTGGCTTATAACAAAAAAGATGATTGATAATAACTTAATATAAGTTTGTCATCTTAAGTTATGAAAAAAGAAAAGATCTATTTTCCATGTTAAAAGGAGTAACTTTCACAATTCTGTGAGCATGAATCAGTAACAGCTGAAGATCTGATCTTTGAATGCGGCGGGGTTGGAACCCTTTCAAAATAGAAATCTAGCCAGTTTTCAAGAAAAATCACAATGTTTCAGTTTTGAACTTTAATGTATTTGGAACATATGCAGCAGAACACTTTCTTCTTGCTGTCTCCTGCCAAACTAATTATGTATGCCACATTTAATTTTTCCCTTATGTTTGGGAAGCTCAAGTATATGATAGAATAAAGAATTGCCTGATTCATGTTCACCGCTTTTAATGGTAAGATCAAGATGAGAAGTGTTTAAGATAAATTTTATAATTTTCTCTGAAAGAAAATATATGCAAAAATGAAAATGTTTCATTCACTCAGCAGATATTTATTGATACTTACTCTCTGCCAGGCTCTTTTACTATGCTCGGGTGTGAGACAGTTGTGAACAGGACAGAGAAAGTCCCTGACCCTAGCTTATATTCCACGAGGGGTGGGGGGTGGGGTGATGGGGCTTTCAAATTCGTAAATGACCTGCAGTAAATAAACACCTAATAAGAATGGGGTAGCTTGGCTGCGATTGGAATGATGGGCAGTTCTGGGAGAAGTCTAATGTGTTTGGTCAATAGTTTGGCACATTCCTGGAACAGAAGGGGCCAGGGTGGAAGAAGCATAGTGAACGTGGATGCTAGGAGCTGCAGTTAGAGAGGTATGCAGAAGCCACTTTAAGTAATAAGCCTTTTAGACCATGAAAGGAATTTCATTTTTCCTTTGATTATAATGAGGAGTCTTTGGAGGATTTTAAGTGGGAACGTTTAATGATTTGACTTATTTAAGAAAGATCACTCTGCTAATTATAAGGAGTATGATTAGGGCAGAAGTGGAAGCAGGAAGCCAGGTCACGAGCTGTTTCAGTATCTAGTCAAGAGATGGTGGCTGGTCTTGTGGAGGTGGCGTGGAGCCAGTGAAGAGTGATTGGCCTCGGGGTGTGTTCTGTGGCGCACAGATCACACTTACATGGTTTCATTCTTAAGCATTTTAGGATTCTGAAAGCTAGATTCCCTGGAAGATCATAGCTTAATGGGGACTCTGTAAGTCTTAAGAATGTCAAGTATTTCTAAAATTTTATTTTACTTTTTTAAAAATGTTTATTTATTTTTGAGAGAGAGAGAGCAAGCAGGGGAGGGGCAGAGAGAAGGAGACAGAGAATCCAAGCAGGCTCTGCGCTGACAGCAGGGCTTGAACCCACTAACCATGAGATCGTGATCTGAGCCGAAGTCAGACGCCTAATCAACTGAGCCACCCAGGTGTCCCAAATCTTACTAAAACTAATATAACATATATATATATGTATATATATATATATTTGGGGAGGACAGTGTAGCTCCTTCAGCTTCCCATTGCTGTATGGCATAAAACAGTATGTCGGGCAAAAAAATCCAGTTAGTAATTTCAGGTTCTGTGGATAAATTCATGCCAGGTTGCTCTAATTTCTCTTCTTTGAAGTTTATACTACATAAGGATATGAAAACAATTAAAACATGTACTCAATAATTATCTTGTTATTTTTAATGACAAGAATGAACATAATTGCCTCATGTTATAAATAAAATTTATCTGCTTTTAACTTTTTGATTTTACTTAAGTATCATATTTCCTGGATTTTTTTTCTAGTCACATTGTTCTGATGCTTGCAGATGATATGGCGTGCAACCCTAGAAACCCCAAACCAGCTACAGTGTTTAGTCACAAGAATATGGAACTAAATGTGTATGGAGATGATGTGGAAGTAGATTATAGAAGTTATGAGGTAACATTGTTTAATTTAGCAGCATTTTTGAAATGTAGATATCATTACTTTGAAGCTCTAAAATAGTGGTAGAATAAAACAGTCTTTTTCTTTAAACTTTGTGCATAAAGCACTGAAGCATTCAGCTGTCACTGGGGCATTGATATAATTCTGTCACTGGAATTCATATTAAGGAACAATATAGGAGTAAAACTAATACAGTGTGAACATTTCACGTATGTATCTGAGATAGGACAACTTTATCTTAGCTTTTATGTTAGAGTATTTTAGTGAGTTTTTATGTATCAACTTTTTTTTATGGTAAATGTATTGTTCATTTTTCATATTTGACCTAAAATTTCAAGTTTTATATTTTTAGTAAATACATTAATTTTGGAAACATTAAAATGATTAACAAAAACCTCACCCATATTTCCACTAGTTAGAGGTAATCACTTTTACTACACTTCCAGTGTTTTATGCATATATGATTAAAAATTAAATTGTAAATTTGAAAAATGCCATTTGTACTATATTTTTTTCCCTTCGAAACTTCATTTTAAATTTAATAGGCAGTGAATATGTTTAAAATTTGAAGCCTGCCTTAATGAAGTCTTCCTCAATAATACTTCTCCTTTTACCAAGCCTACCAAAAGTAAGACACAATTTTTGGTGTTCCCAGACCCGTTTGAGCAATTTTAAAATATCAACTCTATCTCCTGCCAGCCTGTAAGCTCCTTGAAGATGTGACCTGTTTATGTATCTTATACCTCACAAGTACTTACAGCCCTTTGAAGGCACTCAGAAATATTTGTTCAGTGATTAAATGTGCATGAATATTAGGCTTTTTACTTGTTGATTTAGTCATCATAAAATACAAACCAAAAATTTCCCTTCCTTGTTAGCTAACAAGAAGTCTTATTAAAACATTTAGCATTTTACTATCTTCTGGGAAAAATGTAAACCAAACATCACACACACACACACACACACACACACACACGCACACGCATACATACACATATACATTTACATACTCATGATCTAGGGAAAGGTCACACAAGAAAGCTGGATAGATTTTTAGCTTTCTAAATTTAGATCGGTGTAACAGAACTTCAAATATGCTTCCAGTGAATCCTAGAGTCCACAAAGTTCAGGTTAGGAAATCTGGTTTAAAGTGTGATGAATTTTTTACATGTTAAAGATACCCCTAACAAAATTAAAGTAACAAAATGCATTAAAAAATCAAAGATACATAGTTTAGGGATTATTTGTGGAACTATCCTTATGGCTTTATTTTTATGATTCATTAGGGACCCCACAAGGTAGTATTATTAGCTGTTAGTATTTAATGAAAGCAACTTAACTTTGAGGTATATGTTTAAGTAAATATATTTTGAATGAGTTATATATTTTTTTGTATTTTATTTTCAGTTTATGCTGAGTAATTCATAGAGAAAGAAGGAGGAATGTTTTTGAAAATTAAAAAAAATTATCCAGTTTCCCTGAGTTCTGTTTCATTTGATTTCTTTTTTTTTTTCAGGTGACTGTGGAGAACTTTTTACGGGTATTAACTGGCAGGATCCCACCTAGTACTCCTCGGTCCAAACGTCTTCTTTCTGATGATAGGAGCAATATTCTTATTTATATGACCGGTAACTTTGGAATTTAGATATTTAGTAATAAAATATATTGTAACTTTTCTCAAGAAGAAATCTTCTTGGGAAGAAATTTAAACATTCGTTTTGTAGTTCTCTTTTCTCACAGGACAACTTGAAATGATATTTGGAAACAGTATGATACACTGTCCATCAGTTTATGATCTATTTTTTTTTTACTATTGCTCTGGAAACAATTATTTATTACCTTTACTTAGGATCCCAGCTGTAGTCTTATTGTCTTCAGTTTGGTCTCCTGTTAATCATCCTACTAAAGTATTTAATTAAAGTTGCAAATCTGTTCTTTTGTGTAAATACAATGGATCCTGTTAATGGAGTCTCAAATTTTAGTGTATATAAAGATTATTTGAATGCAAATACTCAGGTCTTTCCTAAAATCCTGATTTAGTTTTGGTCCAGTTTGAGCTCACAGGACTGCTTGTATTCTGAGGGGTCACCGAAGTAGACAGGTTTTCTACTTTGGTGGCCCGTGGGAAGTACCTTTTAAAAATCTGCACAAAGGAGCTCTGTAGGCATGCTAATGATGGTGCTGCTATATTTCTTACTTTTCAGCTAAAGAAACTGAGACATAGAAAGGTTCAAGATATTTGCCTAAGTTAACAATCATTAAGTGGCAAAACTAGCATTTGAATCCAGACAGACTGGCTCTATCCATGCATTCTAAATGTTATCTTCTGGTCAGCTGTCATGGGACAGTGGTTGATGGTAGTAAAAACTTTGGTTTTTATGTGAGAATGACACTTCCTAGAAGTAACAGAGTTCCAGGTACACACTGTGAATAGAGCTAGCATACTATGGGACCAGCTAGTGTTTGCAACCTCTTTCTCACCATAGTATTTGCCTGGTATTTGAGAAATTATTTATTTATGGAAGCTTACTTCTGGCATAATAATGAAGCCAGTGCAAAAGTATAAATGTGCTTTTATATGATAAAATGAGGAGAACTTTTAAAGATATTATATCTACTATTATTTGCAGTCTATCATTATTCTGTTTTTAATTGGTATAATAGATAATTAAATTTTTTCATTTTCACAGTATTAAATGAAAATCATTTAAGAGTATAAAATAACAAGTATTAGTAAAATACTGCCATAAATGAAGTAAATGCTTGTATCTGGATGTATGCAGTTTATATTTTTTAAAAATGCATATATTTGATCTTTTTAACTCTTCCTACAAGGACATGGTGGAAATGGTTTCTTGAAATTTCAAGATTCTGAAGAAATTACCAACATAGAACTTGCGGATGCTTTTGAGCAAATGTGGCAAAAAAGACGGTAATTAGCAGATGATTACTTTTCATGAGAAATTAATACTTAATTTTTCCATGGCTAGTAGATTTGTAGATCTTTATGAGATTTTCATTTATTTTAATAGTTTCTTCTACTCTTTTAGATTTATGTTTGTTATTTCTACTGAATTGCATTATTTTTTTAATTGAATTATTTTTAAAAGAAACCTCAGTGTAATTAAAAAGTATTTAAAAAGTTAACCTTTTAAGATCAGCTGTCTGTCATGTAGCATTGGTTTTGGAGGAAATAAGAGTCCCACTAATCAAGTTCCCCGTTATGTTGGGGGGTTGTGAACATATGTTTATTTTCCAACTTCAGCCTATTGTTACTTTTTTGTACATTCTCTGACTCTCCACATGATAGTAGTACATTATTTCTTCTTTGGAAGAAAATACTGAAATTGTGATTAATTTAATATTTGTAACAACTCACATTGAGGATGATATGTTGTTAGTAATCCATGGTAAGCACCTCTCTATTGAAGGTTGTCAATGAAAGTAAGAGAACATAAAGTAGCAGGAGTGCTTTTAACTTGATTACCTTCAATGAAAACTTACGGGTTACCTTCTAAACACATAGCACAGACGGGAATGTGATGCTTATTCTGCCTTCAGAGTGTTTAAAATCTAGAGTATGTACACAACTTTGCTACAAGTTAAATGTAAATATTGAATTATATGCATAAGCAGAATGAACAGAGGTGTTGAAGAGAAAATTTTTGCTAGGTACTAGTTTTATCTTATTCATTCATAGCTTACATTTATTGGATATATACTAGGTACTAAGCACTGTGTTTTATACGTACCATCTTGTTTAATTTTAATAACTCCATGAGGCAGATACTATTATTATTCCTATTTTCACATGTGAGTAAGTTGAGGCACGAGTAGAGTAAGTAACTTGCTATTCTGTACACAGCTAGTAAGTCCAGCACTAGAATTCATTCCTAAGCGCTCCAGTCGTAGGGCTGACTCTCTTGAAGGGTTTACTGTACTGCCCCTCATAACCTGAGGTGTTTCTGTTCCTCAGGGGCCTTCTCAGATTTTGTCTCAGAACAAATATGGCATATGAATTGTTCCTTTTGTCACCTGCTAAATATTGAGGTGCAAGATTCCTTGCTTTCTTTTCTGGGTGCAATGTTAGCTGTTTATCTAGATCCAGTGTCTGTAAGAAACTTTGGAAAAAAACCTATCTGCTCCCTACCTTCACCAGCAAGGCAGAACATTTTAAAATATAGATTCACCCTACTCCACCTTTTCGAAACTAATTTCCTCCATTTCCCCAAATTTACTGTAAATTTAAACTACATAGTGCTCTTCCCCTTTTCCCAAACAATTAAACGTTCTCAAATTTAGGTGCCGTAGCACAGCCTTTTTCCTCTCCTGGAATGTGCTCTTCCTTTCTTTTTTAGTTAAAATAACTCATCCTTCCTTGCCCATGACTGACATCACCTCTCCCTGACCTGCCTTTCTTTGCAGCTCCCTCTCTTCCTTTCTCAGTGCTTTTAGAGCATTTGATTTTGTTAGACTCGAAGCTCTATGAAGGCAGGATGGCTGTTTCCCCAGTGAAGTGTCAGACATACTGTAGGCTCTAATAGCTGTTTCTAACTCTTACCACAGTCCATTTAGTTACATATTTGTATGTGTCTCATCCAGTTAGATTTTAAGCTTTTTGAGTATAGTGACTAAGTCACATATTTTTGATTTTTTCCTGAACCTGGCTCATTTTCTAGGACAGCTGATTGCCAAATAACTTTTTTGAGTTGAATATTTATTTGGATTCAAGATAAGGGAGGGGGAAAGAGTAGGGGCAGCCACTTTGTGGTAAAGTCACTACGGCCTGTTGAGGTAGTCTCCCTGGACAGGATAATAGCTTTAATATTTCTAATATCAAATTTGTATTGGGAATTCTACTGAAAAACCTCAAATTTTTAACCAATGAAATGACTAAGATATGACTTCAAGACTTCAACATCTTATGCAAGTATTATAAAAATACTAATCAACATGTGATTAACAGCATGATTCCTGTCAAAGATATTACCACTTGTCTTTCAGCTACAATGAGCTGCTGTTTATTATTGATACTTGTCAAGGAGCATCCATGTATGAACGATTTTATTCTCCTAACATAATGGCTTTAGCTAGTAGCCAAGTGGGAGAAGATTCACTCTCGGTAGGTGCATTTTTCCCATTTGTGAACTGCATTGTCTTTGGAATATGTAGCTATTTTGGAAATCACTTGTATGCTGTATGACTATATCTGGGATTTTTTTTTTAGTCTCAGACTTTTTAAAACCTTAGAAGGAAATTTTTATTGCATTTGAAACATTTTCTTATAATGATGCAATTAGACATATACTTTTTTCTGCTTTGCTTTTCAAAAAAGTTTTTATTATAATCTAATTGACATACAACATTATGTTTCAGGGCTACAATATAATGATTCAATATTTGTATATATTGTAATCACTACAGTAAGTCTAGTTAACATATGTCACAATACAAAAAAAAAAAAAAACCAACCCCCAAAAACATATCACCATACATACAGAAATTTTTTTCTTGTGATGAGAACTTAGAAGGTTTACTTTCTTAGCAACTTTAAATATGCAGTATGGTATTATTAACTATAGTCACCATGCTGTACACTATATCCCATATCTTATTTAATTTACAACTGAAGTTTGTCCCTTTGGCTCCCTTCACCCATTTGGTTTTACCCCCACCTCTCATCTCTGGCAACCACCAGTCTGTTTTTGTCATTGTTTTTAGATTACATGTATAAGTGAGATCATATGGTATTTGTCTTTCTCTGACATATTTCATTTAATATAATGCCCTTAAGATCCATCCATGTTGCCATAAATGGCAATATTTCATTTTTTATGGCTTAATAATATGTCATTGTAAATGCTTTGCTTTTTCATAGCATCAACCTGATCCTGCAATTGGAGTCCACCTTATGGATAGATATACATTTTATGTCTTGGAATTTTTGGAAGAAATTAATCCAGCTAGTCAAACTAATATGAATGACCTTGTAAGTATTTGCTCGATGTGCTTATAGCACATAGGTCTGCTTAATGCGGTAAGTGAAGTCCTTTACCCCCTGTGCTCCCGGGGACTGTTTCACATGTTGAATGGTGGCCTCTTAAATGGTTTTGAATTTCCCTTTACAGCGGTATGTCTGTCTTGACTACCAGAGGCCTGAAGCTTCAGCCCAGCTAACTTGCTCTTCCTTGATGTATTTTCGTGTTTTCATTCATTTTCTCATGTTCTTTTCTCTACCAGAAATGTACTTTTTTGTAGATTCACTTATTGAAATTCTGCATATTCTTCAGGAGTCCAATCAGATCCTATCACCTTCAGAAAATAGCCCCATAGTTCTTCCCTGTTGGAATTTAAGTAAGATAAATAAAGTTTTTCAGACATTTATTTCTCTTTTGTACCATTTATCATAGTCTGCTTTTTCCTGAACTTATTGAGTGTAATAGGATGTTCTTGGAGGAGAGGGCTTTTCTCTTACATATTTGTGTCCACCCTACAACTTCTAGTACAGTGTTTTGATGTGGCTTCTTGAATTTAGTTCAACCTGTTTTCCTGACTTTTCTGTACTGATTGTACCCCTTAAATTAGATCTACTTTGAAGTTACTCTTGAAGATAGGCATAATAAGAAGCTTGAAACAACAATTCTAGCCTGGATAATTACCATGCATCACTGACTTCCACTCTTTTTTCATTAATTTATAACTTGTTCATTTATTCGCAAGCATTTTTTGAGTTTTGGCTAAGTGCCAGCCACTGGTGAAAGAGGCAGACACTGTCCCTGCCTTCGAAGAGCAGGGAGAATGAAAGGGAGGCCAAGTAGATGGGGCTTACCATTAGGTAATTTTGTTTTAATTAAAGAGGTTCTGGGCTCCTGGGTGGCTCAGTTGGTTGAGCGTCTAGCTCTTGATTTCAGGTCAGTTCATGATCGCAGGGTTATGGGATTCAGCCCTGAGTCAGGCTCTATGCTCAGTGTGGAGCCTGCCTAAGATTCTCCCTCCCTCCCCCTCTCTCTCTCTCTCTCTCTCTCTCTCTCTCTCTCTCTCTCTCTCTCTCTCTCTTTCCCCCCTCTCCTGCTGCCCCTCTCTCCCACTCATGAGCATTCTCTCTCTCTCTAAGGTAAAAAAGAAGTTCTGCAAAATTCTGAAAACCACTGTTATGAGCTATCATATTTGATAGCATAGACCTATGTCATATTTTGAAGGTTATGTATTTTGATGCCCATTAAATCTTAATATGAATTTGGAAATTAAAACAAAACTTGTTATAATGCTACTTTATAAGAAAACTCTAGTCACTTAAATTCTAGTAGTGGTTAAGTTTATTCCCATTTTTAATTATACATTGTATATTTTATTTAATATGTGACACACTGTCTCAAAAGTTTACCAGATATGCATTTTACACTTCAAATAGATGTCTAATGGATTTAAAAAAATAACTTCTTCCATTGAAATCATACAGGAGAGACTGAAGAAACTCATATTTTGTTTGTGTGTGTGTAAAGTTTTTGTCCACAGTTGCCGTATAGTTTTTAAAAAACATTCCTCACTAATATCTTGTTCCCCACTTCCATTTTTTTAATTGAATGATTATTATTTTAATCTTGCTCAGTAAGAATGATCCATTTCCTTGATGTTAAATATTATAGTGAATTGACACATCTAGATGTTGTGGACTAATACCTATTCTGTTGGATTATGTGTGTATGGGAGAATTTGTTGGGTATCAGCTATACTCAGAGTGTACTATATTAGGTACTTCAGGAGCAGCAAAATTAGAAGATGTGGTGCTTAGCCCCTTAAAAAGTTATAGTGTCATTGGTAACTATTGCAAAGCACATTTACAGAGTGTCCCCTACTATGCGAAGTCTCTGGATCCTCCAGGTAATCTTTCCTCTCTGAACATACAGCTCTCGCTATATGCCTTTAAGATACTTTTGCTCTTAATATTTCTCTGTAATTGCTTATATTTGTGACATTCCCTCGAGGCTTTCAACTACCTAAATAAGAAGTATAAGAACCATGCTTTATGCATCTCTCTACGCCCAGAACTTAATTATAGTACCTAGTGTATTTATAGATTCGCAGTGAATATTTCAAAGGAATGAAAGTATATAGCAACAATGCACATTTGTATGGTTCCTTTAAATGCAGCGGGATTGATGATTAAATTTTTTCTTGGAAGAGATAGATTTTCAGGTTTGGAAGCAGAGAATTCTTGTGCGTACTCTAGGAAAACAGAATCCCTGCAGAGGCACAGAAGGTGGGATGTTTCATCATCCTTGTCTTTGACAATCATATAATCTGGTTAGAGTCTGGAGATTCTGTAAGTGAAGGAGATTATGAAAAATGAAAGTTTCTAAGGCTAAGGAAACCAGAATGATATGATAAAATATTCTTGACGGAAGGAATAACTTCACAGAAAGTGAAGCATGATGATTTTAGCAGCAAAGAAGATACTACTTTTTATCTTGTTCCCCAAGCTCATTTCCTTGTGTTTTTCCTGCTCTCTTCTGCTGGTACTTAATAAAGCCCAAGTTGTTCATACAGGAATGCCTTCAGTATACATAGGACTTCAATCTCCGTTTATTTTATCTTTTACTTTGTTTCTTCAACCTTTCACCTGTGTCGTCCTTCCTGTTTGGCGTTTTATTTTCCTATAACATAAGTTTGGCATTTTACTTTCCCCACCCTTTTTGCCTTCATTGCTTCTTAATTTATATCCTGATCCCTTCTTTGCATTTCCTTTTATTGTTTTCCTGAGCCAAGAAGGCATTGTGATGTTAGGCAAATTACTTAACCTTTCTGAGCTGTAAAGTAGAGATAACAATCTTGATATACCTCAAAGTTATTGTTAGGCTTAGATGAGAATATCTACAAATTGCTTAGCACAGTGCTTGGATCACTGTGTTTCAGAAATTCTAGCTGCTTTGCCCTTGCCCACACATATCCCATCATATTGGGCCTTGTCTCCACAGGTGGGCAAATGCTTGGGCCCTAGGCCCTTACCAGCAGACCTGTCATGGTTTTCTTCATATGTCTTGTGCTTCTGCCCAACTAGGTTATTTGGTTTTCACATCTTTTAGCTACTCCTTTAGTAAGAGTGTTATTTCCCATAGCCTCTCAGCCTTTCAGCTAAGATCAAGTGTAATATTTGTTTTTAGCAGTTTAGTATCTGATATATCCTCTATCCAAGAACAATATATTAAATGGATTTTTGGAGCAGGGAGATGGAACAGGAGCTTGCTCCATCCACTCCACGCATTGACCTGGTGCTGTAGTACCTCTGGGAATGGTACAGCCTCTCCGGGAAACAGTAGGGGTGCAAATGGCAGGCTGGAGTTGGGGCAGGACTCCCATGCCGGCACAGAAGCTAAGTAGCCAGGCTCCAGTGTCCCTGGCATGACTCCCTAAGGGCTCCCTTCTACATGGGACTGCATCTGTGTACTGTCACCGGTCGCTGACCTGTGCGTGTGGCCATCGGGATCAGTATCCCCACACTCCATCCGCCACAGGAACGTCCTGGCCTCCCCCCCTCCCCACTCCTGCCTCCATCTCTTTGTGTCACCACCCCCACAAAAGGAAGTTACTTCCCATCTGTAGTCTACCTTTTCCTTCAGAAAATAGCTTAAATCCCACTCCCTCTTTTTTCTTATCCTCAAATTATAAAAAGTTTATCCTTTTCTGAAGCAGAACCTGTCACCTTTTTCCTACTTTGTTATGTTTATTCATCTCTGATGTGGCTTAAAGCCTTGAGGATAGGACCTTCTGCATCCTCTGGGGAAGGTAACAGTATGAAATATGTGTAGTAGACATTTTTTATGCTTTGCTAAGTGAATGAATGAATACATGTCTGTCCATGGTGATTCACTGATGTGGAATATCAGGGATAAGACTAACATGGAAATTATCATGAGATCAGTGTAGAAATGAAGTCATGGTTTTCAGGCTTTGTTCTCTGGAGCAATAGAGTGTCTGGACGTGCCTTGGGTTTATTTTCATTGTGGGTAAACTAAGAAAGTTACTTAATTTCTAGAATTTACACACAGCAGGAGAACAGGGGGCCTCTGGCGGGGGAGGGGGGTGGCTGTGCCTTCCAGAGCAGCTCTGCTTTCATCTTTTATGTTTTGGGCTACTAGGCAATATTTTATTTGAATTTAAAGTTTTTTTTTAATGAAGTGTCATGATTATAAAATGTTTAAAAGATCATGCTTGGGGCTCCTGGATGGCTTAGTCAGTTGAACATCCAAATCTTGATTTTAGCTCAAGTCACGATCCCAGAGTCATGGGATCAAGCCCCATGTCAGTGTCCGAGCTGTGCGTGGAGCCTACTTAAGATTCTCTCTCTCTGTCTCTTTCTCTCTCTCTCTCTCTCTCTCCCTCTCCCCCTCCCTTCCTCACTTGCATTCTTTGTCTCTCTAAAATAAAAAAAAAATAAATAAAGCATTCCGGTAGAGCACCCCACTGAGATGAATTTTTGTTGCAGTGTTACATGTGAGTTCTCAGTAAATTTAAGGTCCAGAATATATTTTGTAGCATATGATTCAAAAAAAAAAAACTGAGTGTTTTTCCCCTTCTTAGCCAGCTTCCCTTTTTATTCCCTGTTCTAATGTCTGTATAGCTTTCTTAGAATGTCATGTACTACCATAGCAATGAAACTTTAATCTTTAGAATCAGTAGCTTCTTTAGATTGGGAGAGCTTTAAAAATACAGTACAGTTTACTGTGTTATTGGTTTAATAAAGGTTGTATGTGTATGTGTGTACTTATTATTGTTATGTATATATTTTTCAGTTTCAGGTCTGTCCCAAAAGTCTGTGTGTCTCTACCCCTGGGCATCGCACTGATCTTTTTCAGAGGGATCCTAAAAATGTCTTGATAACTGATTTTTTTGGAAGTGTGAGGAAAGTGGAAATTACAACAGAGACTATTCGTTTGCAACCAGATTTAGAAATCATGGAAAGCAGGTATTCATCTTGAATTATTATTTTATTAGAATATACGAGTCTCACAATTCATAAATCTTTATGTAACATGATTTTACATAATATTAAGAGACGAAAGTCAGTGTTTGTAAATAAACTACACACTTCCACCTAATCCTAATCTACCCTACACTTTTCAGGTTTATGAGCAAAAGCTATCAATATTAGGGGGAGGCTGAGATCATGATTAGGATTGTGTTGGTAGCTCCAAAGTACAATGTTCATAATAGCAATTTGAGACTTGCTCAGAAGGACTAAAATTTTCCTTGCAACTGACTTTCTCAGAGCCATTACTGTCATTAGTGGAGGTGTGCATAATGCTTCAGAAAACCTTCATGAAAGGGCAGTTATGTGAATCTTTCAAACATTAATACCTTAATGAGTATGTATGCTTTCACCTATTGCAATAGAAAGTGTTTGTTACATGATGTGGCACTCAATAGGGAAGTTGGCAGCTGGGTGTAACAAGGGCCCTAGGGATCTGGCAGGTATAAAGCAGATAAACATAAAAAGGGGAAGCGAGTGCCAAAAGAATATAGGCGCCAGATATAAACTTTAAACAAGAACTTCCATGTTCAGAATTTCTTTGGGCTCCAGCAATCTGACTGCTTCTCTCTCTCTGCCATGCATTTTGATTCCTATAGTCTGGGTGGTTTGTGAGTCTGGTTCCATGGTATCTCTGGTTTTTCTCTAGTGTTCCATTATGTCAGTCTGACACAATTTATCTGGAGCTATTGTACATTTGGAGGGACCCTCTCATCAACAGGTGCCACGGTTCGGATTTATTTGGCGGCTCTTGGTAATTCATTAGGGAAAGGAATGAGAGAGAGAGGTACATACACCCTCTCTTGGGGAGTAGACGGTGTGTGAGTGTGCGGTGAGTATGCATGCCTGCACACATGTAGGTATGTATGTAAGCATGAGTTGGCATGCAAACAGGGGAGAAGGAGATTGAGAGAAATTGGTTGACTTGGGGTATGGGAACTTTAGAGATATTTATAATGTTTTACTTGGTTTTTTCCCTGTAAACATTTTTAAAGGAAAAATGCATTTTTAGGGTTAGTGTCACAGTTAATAACCATTTCTTGAAATATATAGATGATATATTTTACTAGGCATTTAACTTTGATATTAGTGATTGTCTAATGCTATCTATTGGAAACTCATACTTCTGGGAACTTTTCTAGATTACTAACTGGCAACATAAATTCTTCTCAATTTTGAAAATTTTGAAAGACTTATAATTGAGCTTACAAACATTTTAGGAATAAGTTTAAAAATTAGTACAAAATGCATCTGTTTTGAAGATTTAAAGTTGTTATTATTATTGGTTATTTCCTATTTTGGATATTCAGAGCCTTGGGTCTTTTCCAATTTCTTAAAGCTATTGGCTTAAAAATATTTTTAAAGATATCAGATGATATTCTACAGTAATATCATTTTTATTTATTTTTAATGTTTAGAGAGAGGGAGAGCAAAGGCAGAGAGAGAGAGAGGGAGAGAGAGAATCCCAAGTAGACTCTGTACTGTCAGCACAGAGCCCGATGCAAAGCTTGAACTCATGAACTATGAGATCATGACCCGAGTTCAAGAGTTCAATGTTTAATTGATTCAGTCACCCAGGTGCCCCTATTTGTTATTCTAAATACTGAATTTCAGATTACCTTTGTAAAACAGCTAAATTATATCTTAATACTTAGCAACTAAAATTGAAATGTCTTTTTCCAAATTCATTTTGTATTTTTCCTTGAATTTAAGCCTATGAAATTATAAGATACACCACCTTCTCTTAGCCATCTGAACGTTGCATTAATTCATTTTAAAGGCAAGGGCCATCTTTATACGTTTTCCTTTACTAATTTTCTACTCTCTAAACCTAATACAATATTAAATATGCAGTAAGTATACAATAAAAAATGATTTCAATGGAATCTACTAAGTCTCATTATATGTTTTGGAAGAATGGAATTTTGTCTCATAAATTATCTCCATGTTTTAGTTCAAGAGCAGAAATTGTTGGTGCTGAAAATTATCTTAATTTATCCTTAATCAAGGAGAAAATTTTGAGCCTCAAAACCAGGCACCAGACATTGTTGAATTACAGCACCCTCTAGTGTTTATAAATAAATTTTATTTAGAATATTATGTACAAATGGTTTCATGATTATTGGTATATGCTATCCAGTTAGGAGAATTAAGTTTCCAACATGCTTCAGAAATTTGAAATGGATGCTACAAATATTACCTCATTGTATGTAGGTAGTATTTATATAAATATGAATGGCAATCAGGTATTTGTTTAGAGAAAAGTATATTCATGAGAGGTCACAAAGTATTTTATTAAGGAAATTATAGGTTAGGATGTGTAAGTATTTTTCTAGATCTTAGGTTAAAAATATCAATATAGTCACTGTTATTAAAATTTGCAGTTTTGCTTTTAATATATTACTTTCTACATATGTTAGGGAAACAACAGAATTGATTCATTCAGATAATTCATATTTCATATTTTGCATACAAGAGTATACTAGACTAAACTCAGATTTGATGGAGAACCTTAGCTCATAAAATTGACTGAAGTATCTATATGAAGTTATTGTTATGTGTCTTCTGAAACATTGAGTAAAGTACAGTCATAAAGTTAGTAACAACACCTTGTTTCTGCATGTGTCTTAGTGATTGTATGATTAAATTATTTGTATGAACAAATGATATAAAATAAGGATTGACTGCAGTAAGTTTGGCTTATATAACTCAATTCTAAACTGCTTCATCTGAGTATACACAGGTTGACTTTTGATGAGTATGTAGACAATAGCCTGCCCTCCCGAAAGAATTAGGCTTTTTAGAATCTAGTAATAATAAGTATTACTCAGAATACTAGGTTTGTGTCCTTACTGTATAGGGAAAATAGTCTCCAGCTAATGGAGGTCAAAATATAGGCATGTTTTAGTGTTACAAAACATAGAAGTTCTAAGTTCAGTAGGCATTGGCCAAGAAAAAATGGAATCCAGGACAATATTAACTGCAAATGTTCATCTTTTATCCTGTTTAGTTAGGATGAAAACTCACCTAGTCTGATTTTTGCTTTAGGCTTTAAATTTAGGCACTTGATTCTATTTGTGAAAGCTATTTTATTGTAATTTTATTCTCTTATACTAGAATTTCTTTCTTTTTTGAAGCAATCTTTAGCAATTGAAATTTTTCAAGTCTAGCAGGAAATTTGAGACAGGACTGTTTTCTTACAGATTCCTTACAGACTTCCAACAGAAGTTAAGATATAGCCTGCTCAAGGTCAGTCTATGTTTTGAACACCAGAGCCGGCCTCTTCCAAGGGCTTGTTAAGGAAGTCCCTACCTTACTGAGATTCAAGTTCAGACAGTTGGTACCATAGTCATCATATTTTAAGCCCTTTCTATGTACGTCATGCTTTATATGATCACATTAGCTAGGACTGTTGAACTATAATAATAGATTCCAACCTGAGCTACATTTTTTAAAGGATATTTGTTATACAGATATTCTGTGTTTTATGGAACGTAAGGACTGACTCCAGGAAGGGATTGGAAACAGGAACCCCAGGTATCAGTCAGAAACACAGGCAGCACTCTCTCCATCTCCCCATTGTTCTAGTCTTTTCTCTGCTGCTCTGGCCAGGTAGAGGATAAAATGTGTATACACCACTGCTCTGGAGATAGATATCTCTTCTGTTGATGATAACGCACAGACAGAGAATGAAGTTGCTCGTTTCCAATTCTAAGCTTCCCAGAGGGCTTTATTATTTGCCCAGCTTGGGTCAGGTATTCACCCTTGGTCAAGCTGGGCAGTAGTGGGGTTGTATAACATAAAATCATGGCTGCTTGGGAGGCCATCTCATGTTGTAAGATGAACCCCCCAAAAGGGTGTTGAGAGCTAGGTAGATATCCTGAAAGGTGTTTATATTAATCTCTTTTTAATCCACATGATAACTGCATGAGCTAGGATTTACTTTAAGTTTCGAATATAGTGTTAAGTAGGCGTTGAGGTTCCTTTTTTCCCATATGGATATCTAGCTCTTCCAGTACCATGTATTGAAAAGATGAATCCTTATTGGATTATGTTGACACTTTGGTGAAACATTACATGACCACCATATATGTGGGTCTATTTCTAGATCTGTTCTGTTGTGTTGAACTGTTTATCCATTTTCACCAACATTATACTATGTTGATTATTTTAGCTTTATGGTAACTTTTGACATTAGTTTGTATAAACCCTACAAATCAGTTTTTCAAGGCTATTTTGACTAGTCTAGATCCTTTGTATTTCCATATAAACTTTAGAATCAGCTTGTCAATTTCTAAAAATAAAACAAAAAGTTTAAAAAGCCTGCTGAGATTTTGATTGGGATTGGATTGACTCTATATTAATTTGATGAGTTATGGATACCTTCACAATATTAAATCCTCTGATCTGCGGACATATCTCTACATTTATTTAGAATTCCTATAATTTCTGTTTGCATTGTTTAACAGTTTTCTCTGTAGATGTCCTCTACACTTTTTTTACTAAAGTTATTCCTAGCTATTTTTGGTTTTGATGCTGTCTTAAGCGATATTTTAAAAATTTATATTTTGTTACTTAAATGTGGAAGTGCAATTAATTTTTATATTGACTGTATTCTGGGATCACTGAAGCTAAATGTTGATCAACTCAAACCCAATTAAAATCCCAGCAGGCTTTTTTGTGGAGATTTACAAACTGATTCTAAAATTTATATGGAAAACGTAAAGGACCTACTATAGAATTTCGTATATTGAGTGAGAATTTCATATTGAGTATATGAATTCTAGTCTTTATTTATAGTGTTTACTAGGAAATCAAGTCAAAACTTAAATATACATATTTAGTAGAAACATCTGTTTTGGAGTTAGGCAAAATAGACTGAGGAATATGAAACTTTGTGATTGAACGATTCACTGAATATTGCTCATAGTAAATTATAAAATGATGATGAAAGTTTATGAATGAGAGATTCACCAAAGTCATTCAAGAGATAATTGATAGGATTTCTCCTCCACTATTCTATATACTACTGTACTTTTTTAAGTGATTAGTTTAGTCATCAATATAATTCTCTTTATCTTAAGCATCTTATTTGCCCATTAATTTTATATTGTTATTTGTAATTGTTAGTAACTATAGTCATTCAGGAACTCATTAAAGTGGAATTTTAGAGCATAAATTAGATGTGATTATTTAATTTATAAAGATAAAACTGATAATTAGCCTTCTTGTCAGTTTGCATTCGTTAAAGTTTTTATGGGTATAGTTTATTGTTATAGTTTCAAATGTGTTGATCATTTTATGGGCAGTTTTTTTAAAAGCATTTTAATTCACTACCTACAATTAAACAAAAACATTCAGTGAGTTGGTTTATGACTTTTAAGAGATTAATGTATATAAATAGTATATAGCAGAATATAGTAGTATATCCCTTTGTATAAGTAATACTTCCCTGGGTTGCCTGGGTGGCTCAGTAAGTTAAGCTTCCAACTTCAGCTCAGGTCTGATCTCACGTTTTTGAATTTGAACTCTGCATCAGTGCTGACAGGTCAGAGCATGGAGCCTGCTTCAGATTCTGTGTCTTCCTCTCTCTTTTCCCCTCCCCTGCTCGTGCTCTGTCTGTCTCTCTCAAAAATAAATCAACATTAAAAAAAAGCTATTTCCCTGAGTAGAAATTAGCAAATATTATGTTTCCTATGGATACTAATTTCCAAGTAGTGTTTGTTAATTTTTAAAACTGATCTAAACAAAGTTTTAATTTTAATGCTAAATCTATAGAACCTAAAAGTTGTAAATTGACAAAAAAGCTAAAAATGATAGGGTATTATTTATAAAATAGAACATTAGAACTTAGTCTACTAGGCAACTAAGTTCTGAATTATATGGGAAAGTAGATTGTGCGAACTTAAAGGTTTAACTCTTTGATTCTATGTTCTGTGACTCACATGGGCTCCTTACACATTGTAATATTTTGTTGTTCAATTCCACTAAATTAACTTTTAGTTAAATCAACTTAATGTTGATTAATGTTATCTGACATTATTTCTGTTATCTGAAGGTATTTGACTATTATGACACTTAGTCAAAGACACAGTCATTGGAATCAGTCAGCTCTTGAATTTAGAGCCTCTCTACCTTTTACCAGCTGCACCTTAGCAGCCACCAGGCTGTTTTGATTCTCTGTCCCCTTGCCTGTCAATGGGAGTAATAACTTCACTTTATAAAGTTAGTAAGAGACTTACTTTTTATTTGCCTTTGAGCTCTTGGTTCTAAGCTTAAGTGAAGTGCTTAAGTATTCAACGTTAGTGACAGAACATATCACATATTGCTGATAAAGTTTACTAGAATTCTATTTCTGACATATTTTGGGCCATTTTCAAATTACCTATTTTGCTTTTATTAATCTAGTACTAGAAAGTACTTATTTTATATCTGGAAGTTTCTTATTTGGAGTGCTACAAAGCATTGGGAAATTGTGTTTAGCCAGAAGATGGCAGTAGAATTACATGTTTGTACATTTGGAAGAATCGTTCCTTTAATGCTGAAGATTAAAGTAGTTTGTATCTTCAAATAAGTTATGATATTTGTTTCTTCAGACCAGTGACAGGAGAAAAGGACTTTTCATGTTGAATTTTCAGCTAAAAAAAAAGGATGATAAAATTTTTTATCTATATGTAAGTTGTTTTGTTTTAATAAATGTAATAATATAGAATTAAAAAAATAGGTAAATACAAGGTCTTTTTGAATTGCTACTCTTCTAACATATTTTAGCATATTATTAAATACTTAATCAAGAAATTGAAGGTTCATAAAAAATCTTAAGGTGTGTGAAGATTACTTATGATTAATTAGTACTAGAGATGTAGCAGTTTTCATTTATAATTTGTCAGTAGGGAAAACTGGATTCAATCTTTTTATAATTTTTTTAATGTTTATTTTTGAGAGAGAGTGTGAGCAGGGGAGGGACAGAGAGAGAGGGAAACAGACTCTGAAGCAGGCTCTAGGGTCTGAGCTGTCAGCACAGAGCCCGACATGGGACTCAAACTCAAGAACTATGAGATCATAACCTGAGCTGAAGTCAGATGCTTAACCGACTGAGCCACCCAGGTACTCCTGGGTTCAATAATTTTTTAATATATATATTTATTTTTGAGAGAGACAGAGTCAAAGCATGAGCAAGGGAAGGGCAGAGGGAAATGGAGACACAGAATTCGAAGCAGGCTCCAGGCTGTGAGCTGCCAGCATAGAGGATGACTCAGGACTCCAACCCACAAACCATGAAATCATGACCTGAGCCAAAGTAGGATGCTTATCAGATTGAGCTACCCAGGAGCCCTTGGATTCAATACTTTTAAAATTGATTTATGTATAACACTTCAGGGTTGTAGCTAGTAAGTAAACCAAGAGGCAGAAGACATTTATATTAATAATATAAATCTGTAGTCTCATTTCAGAAATTGCCATTTTTATTGAAATCATGGTATGCCTTGTCTGGTTTTCAAGTATTCTACAGGTGAAGTGTTGCTAAATTGTACCTCCCAGTGCTAGAAAAAAGTTTTAAGGCAATCTGATTCAGTAGAGTATGGAGGTAAATGAACTTGTATTCAAATTCTGGTTTAATTTTGCCTTCAGGCACATTGCTTAATCTCTCTGCAACTCAGAAAATTTTTTTTATATCTCTTAAAAGGTGATCTGCTCTCTCTCTTCAGAGTTATTGTGAGGATTTGGGATAATGTATATAAAAACGAGCAACTTTATCAGTGCTCTCCATGGCAGGGGAGGGGCAGAGAGAGAGGGAGACACAGAATCCTAAGCAGGCTTCAGGCTCCAAGCTGTCAGCACAGAGCCCAATGTGAGGCTTGAACTCAAGAACTGTGAGATCATGACCTGAGCCCGAGCTGGACACTTAACTGACTGAGCCGCCCAGGCACCTGTCTTTTTAAGAGGATGTCACGTAAAACTCATGGCAGCCATACCGATGTCTCTCCTCCAGTACAAAAGACACAGTGGAAGGGTTACCATCTGTACTTGGTATACCCTGTAGCACTGTTTGTATAGTTTGGTTTACATTTTCATGAGCCCTGCCATACGTATTGCTCATTGACAGGAATTATTGTTAGCTTGGTCTTTCCATACTTACTCATGTAGTTGATTTTTCTTAAACTCTATTTTGGATTTTCATTGTGTTTTTATCATAACAGTAATTATCTTGTAAATATTAGCATATGTTGTAGCTTATCAGTCTTTTAGAACACTCATTCCCATATGATAATGTTAGTGTGAAACTATATAGATTTTATGGTGGGGCAGAAATAAACTCAGTAAGGAACAGGGTCATAAGTTCTGTGCCAGCAATGTCCTTCATAATTCACATCAGTTTTGGGGTGTGGTTGTAAAATTATTGGAATATTATGGTTCTCCCAGGGGTAATTAACTGATAATTAGAAATTTCATGATAATTTGAAAACTGTAACAAAAACAGAAAGTAGTCATTTATGTGAGTTTTCATTAAATTGATAAAATACTATTTAAGGTATATTTTTCTACAAATGTAATAGAGAAATCTCTACAAGGTAACAAGTAATTAAAAATGCTTCTTTTAAAATTAATTTTTCATAAAAATAAAGAAAAGCCAAGAAATTGAAAATAAGTTTGATTTTGGCTATGACTTGGTAGTATAAATAGTTATTAAATATTTATGTGAGAAAGGGAACATATGTTTCCTCATGAAACAAACATTTATTAGTAATTTTTGAGCTGCAGATAACATTAATTAATCCAACATTGACTAGTTCTTTCATTCTCCATCTTTGAGATTCAGTTATACAAAGTTCTTGTCATACTCAGTAATATTCTAGACTTGTCCTTTCTTTAATTCTATAAAATTGTTACATATTATTCTGAAAATACCTATACGAAGGAAAGCATACATATTTTTACAGATTTTTTTTTCAATAAGATTGATCAACCTCATTTTAATTTTGATATTAAGAGCCTTTGTTCTTCATCTCATGGAATTGGCTTCTAATGCTAATTGATGTTTTCTAGTATGATTTCTCTAAAGTGATAAACAAATGAAAATTAATGAAATATGAAGAGTTTAAAGGATATGATCTCAGAATATGTGAATGTCGCATGGCAGTAATAAGTGTGGATGCTGCCTGAGAATTACTTTGGATCACACTGAGTATTAGTGGACCTTGTGTCGTGGGTCTGAACTGCACTGCCAGTCAGAGATTCAGACACTTGGTAAGCAGTGTAGACTGGGTTGTGTTAAAATTAGTATATCTAATTTTTAAGTGTTTATTTTTATACCGAATGTATGTAAGTTAAGCATGAGTATAGTGAGCGAGAGTCGGAACACGGTATTTTAGATTTCTGTTAGGTGAGTGGAAGACTGTATGCTGCAGGACACTCTTTTGCACTTTGCTGTAAGGTACTGAAGCAGGTAATAATGAGCTCCATGGTGAGGCATAAATTAAGAGCGTAAACAGTCTGTGGCTTAGAAATTCTACCCTCAGCTTCTGTTACTTGCAGTACAAGAAGTTGTAACTGTACTAATTGCTTTGTACAAACATGATATATGCATTTAAATCTTTGTATCTAATGATAGAGTTTAATTTATGCTTTAAAAAGTAGCTGATGTTCACAATGATTTCTCTTTAGTATGCTAAAGCACTGTAGTAGATCTTCTAAATCATAGAAAATGATTAAAATATATCTTGTGTGATTTTAGTGTTAAGGGTAGTATTTTTCCTAATTTGTTGAAAATTAGGCATAATAAAACCTTGAATATCCAGAAATTTGGTAACTTCTAGTAATAAAGAGTACAGGAAAGTTGCCAAGGAGTTGACTCTGAGTATGAGAAATCCCATTTTTACCTTAGACATAAAAACACAACTTGACTTTAATGGCTTTTGGCATTCATAGTTTGAAATTTCATCAGAAGGAAACATTTTTCAATAAAAGAATACCCTATAATATTCAGAATTAGATACGTTTCACATTTCCAAGAATAAGAAATGAATATAAATAAGTTAGGGAGGTAGTTTGAAGTTAATAATAAAGAACAATCAGTCGACTTCATTTTCAGAATTGTTGCTGACTGCATTTTTCTGAAAAAACAAAAACAAAAATCCCCAAACAAACTCTTCTGTTATAAAATACCTAGCCATGCTGTAAATTACAAATAAACAAACCAAAAAACCCCCAAACCTCCACACATACACTTTTAAATCCATAGCTGAGCTACTAAGAAAGTAGTTAAATAGAAACAACACAGTTTCATAAATGGCGTTTCTGGCTTTTTCTAGATTGAACTTGAACTGGTGGCATTCCCTTATTCAGTGGAAGTGCTGCACAGGTTCAGTTTTGTACAATGTTTCTAGGTAGTTGCAGCAGGTGTTCCAAACATGCAGCTTCCCGGGCATTCGGCAACAAGTTCAGACCCTTTGTCTCCCTCCCAGGCTTACTTAGACTTACTATAAAACCCGTCTGGGTGAGTTGGGCCCCTCTCCTGAAGCCATCCCATCACGTGTCCAGGTACACCATAATTCAAAAATGCCTTTACAAGGAACCATGCATTATCATGCTGCAGGCCCTTCTATCTGTCTGTGAGGCAGAAAGGAAGAGCCCATTGCTCAACAGTGGTTCCCAATAGGAACCTCCACTTTCCTCAGTGATAGGAAAACCTGTTGGAGGAAAACATGTAAGGAACTAAAATCCAAGGGGTAAGTAAATGTGGAAGGGCCGGCTCCCTAAATGATAACTACTGATACAGAAATCTAGAGTTCTGAATTAGAATGGCTTTCTATGAGAGGAGAAAACTTCTATTTGTGGGTAGTTAAGTTTAAGAAAATGGCTTAAAGTTTATTATGCACTAAACTATGGATAAAGAATGAACCAAAGATAAGGACATTTTCAAACATACAAAAGCTGAGAATATTTTGAATTAGTACACCTTACTTAAAAACATCTAAAGCAGATGTACTTCTTGAAAAAGGCAAAGGAGCTGGAAAGGAGGTCTCAGTGGTAGTAAAATGGTAGTAAACTTAACAAAAATTGAGTATGTTTTATAATTACAATAATAGTGATGATAATTGGAGAAGTAAGATAAATTAAAGCACTAGTGTATTTAATAACAATAATACATAAGGAGGAGAATATTTAAAGTATTCTGAGGTTTTTTGAGGGGGAGATGAGTGGTAAGTTTTAATAGCTTTAGACAGTAAGTTATGTATGCATTTTACATTTTGAAAATGACCATTAAATTAATACAAATAGAGGAAAGAAAAAGGGTACAGGAGAAAAAAAATGGAATTAAAAAACTCAGTGTGGGGGCCACAAAAAAGTGAATGTGAAACAAGAAAAGGCAGGAAAAATAGGAATTACAAACTAAGAAGATAAATAATTATGATTATATTGCTTGTAACAGTAAGTTTAAAGAAGTTAATTTTAATCAATTTAATTAATTTTAAAAACAGAGATCATCGGGGCACCTGAGTAGCTCAGTTAAGCATCTGACTTTAGCTCAGGTCACAATCTCATGGTTTGTGAGTTCAGACAACCCCACGTCAGGCCTGCGCTGACAGGTCAGTCTGGAGCCTGCTTCAGATTCTGTGTCTCCCTCTGTCTCTGCCCCTCCCCTCCTCGCGCTGTCTGTCTGTCTGTCTCTCTCTGAAATAAATAAACATTAAAAAAATTTGTTTAAAGCCCAGAGACCATCATATTAGGATAAAAAGAAATCTAACTACAGACAGAAAACATGAATTAAATAGCTAAAAATAAAAGGATAACCCATCAACTGCTAAGGAAAAAAGCTTATATGACTGTATTAATATTGGACAAATAGACTTACAAGCATAAATAAAGCATAAAAGCAAGGGTAACTAATGGTTAAAAGTCTAACTCATTAGAAAGTTTAAAAGCATGTAAACTTTCAGTTACTTAATAACGTAACTATAATATATTTTTTAATTTACATACTTGAGTTTCATAAATTCACCATTGTAGAGGGAGATTTCAACATCACATTATGAGAATGTTTTTTTTAGAAATTGATAAATGATTTCCCCAAAAATTTTAAAATTAAAGATATGAGCAACATTATTAACAAGCTTGATTGGATAGATTCAGCAATTAGAGAGTAACCATTCTTCTGAAACCCAAATATAATATATATTTTTTTTGAGAGAGACAGAAACAGCACGAGCTGGGGAGGGGCAGAGAGAGAGGAGGGAAAGAGTCCCAGACAGGCTCTGCATTGTCAGCAGAGGACTTGATGCAGGGCTTGAACCTGCAAACTACAAGATCATAATCTGAGCTGAAACCAAGAATTGGACACTTAACCATCTGAGCCACTCAGGTGTACCCCTGAAATGTAATATTTTAAAAAATTGTCCCCTAGTTGGCCAAAAAAAAAGCACATCTTAAAACTACAAAGTATTGGAATCTTATGGAACTTTAAAAAAAAATCACCATATAATTGTTATAATCAATAGCAAAAAAGAGACTTGTTTAAAATATGTATGTATAGAAGTTCTAAAACAGGCTTTCAGTAATTCTTAGAATAAAATATCAATGTAAATTTAAAAAACAAATGAGTAATTAAACCATTAAGTATCAAAAGTAGTATGATACAGTTTCTGATTCTGGATAGGATGACATAATCCCACTAAGAACAACTAGAAAAAACATGCAAAAATAATATCTTTAAAGACATCAGAGAAGTACAGAAACAATGAGGAGTAGGAAGCTAAAAATCCAGATTTGGGAAAACTTCTCAGAGGTGAGCTGAAAATCTGTAGCCACTTTCCACTGAGTTACTTTACTGATTTGGGGAGTAAGCCAGAAATTGTGAATCTGAGTTTGGTACAGGAAGTGGATCATTGCTTGTAGGTAGAGAAACCAGAATTTTTGGTGATTGTATGAGGCTCGAGTGACATAGTTGTCACTCAATCCCAAAACCAGTTTCCCTTTTGAGATACTTGCCTCAGTCACATGACCAGTGTCCCTTTCAAAATATTCATCAAATTCTGAAACTAAAGCAAAGCTAAGTACTAAGCAGGAAACCTCTGAAAACCAGAGCTGAATTTATTAGTTTTGTAATTCGGAAGAGATGAAGATCTTCACGGTGAGAGTTCCCAAAGAACATCCCAGCTGAGGGATGACAGTTATGGGGGTGGTAGTGAACTGACACACAATTTATAGTTACATTTCCCATTGGGCATACTTAGTGATTCTCAGTGCAACGAGAACAGAAATTGGCAAACTACAGCCCATTGGTCAAATCTTTGCTGCTGCCTGTTTTTGTAAATAAAGTTTCATTGGAAAACAACCATATTTATTCCTTCATTCATTTACATATTGTTGACAGCTGCTTTCATGCTATAATGGCAGAGTTGGGTAGTTGTGACAGAAGCTGTATGGCCAAAAACCTAAAATACTCTCTGGTCCTTTACAAAAAAAAAGGGGTCCATCTCTACCATTAGAGGTTTGGCCTCTGATAAGGGTCATTAATGTTAAGGGACAGAGAGACCAGTATAGCTGTTGGCAGTTCAGTGGGGCCTGGAGTCCCAGTTCTGACACTGCACAGGACAAAGCACAAAAATCTAAGCCAGAAACCTTTCAAAAGCATAGTGGAATTTTCTATCTATACTGAGGGGGTAGAGACCTACTTGGCTTCAGTTTACACCTTGAATGCCCTTACCATAAGAATAGGGACAAATTAAAGGTAAAATAAGTCTTTACAAAATTATAAGGCAGCCTTAATTCTACTCAATCTCTAGTTGAATGGAAGTGATCAGATCACCACTCCCCAGCTGCCTAGCAGAGGAAAGTGTGAATCTTTTCAGATGTGAAATAGCATTGTCAGTAGGTTTTTTATTTTTAATTATGAAGTTTCCTATATATTGTCAATCAAAAATTACTAAGTGCATATAAGACAGGACACTATGACCATATACTAAGAAAAACAAAACAAAACATAATATAGAAGCAGACCCACAAGTGATCCAGAACTAGGAGTTAGTAGATAAGAAACTTATAAGTTCATATTAAACTATATATTTAATATGTTTAAGACAAAAGGAAAAATAATTTTTGAAAACAGATGAAAGATAGGAAAACACCAGATAACATGAGTATATGTATACACACACAAATAAATATTCTAGAAATGAAAAATGTAGTATCTGAACTAATCTCAGTGAATGGCTTAATAACAAATTGGATATATCAGGAAATAGGACTAGTGTACTTGAAGACAATTCAGTAGAAAATATTCATGCTGAAGCAGAGAAAGGAAAAACGAAACAAACAGAAAAGAGCATAAGAAACATAGATTCAGTAAGATGGTGTAGCATGTATAGTGTTTCAGAGGACAGATTGAAAATAGACAAGAATCAATAGTTAAAGAGATAATGAACAAAACTATGGAAACTCATCAAACCACATTCAGCTAACTCTGCTAACTCTATGCTAGATGAACCACAGCTTGGCACATCAATGCTGAAAAATCCTAGAGGAACATCTTAAAAGTCCAGAGAAGAAAAGACATGTTACCTTTAATACTGACATAAACAGTGGAAACCAAAAACAACAGAATGACATGTTTAAAGTGCTGAAAGGAAGGAAACTTCTAATCTGTAATTCTTTGCACAATGAAAATATCTTCAAAAAATGAAGGTGAAATAAGATGTTTTCAGACAGATAAAACAGGAGATGTGTTGCCAGTGCACCTGAACTAAAATATAAATAAGAGTTCTTCAGCCAGAAGTAAAATGGTCTTAAAGGGAAACAGAGAAACTCAGTAAGGAGTGAAGAGAGCCAGAATAGGTCAGTATATCATTTAACATACTCACGTATTGTTGAGACAAAAACAAAAATAAACTCATTGAGTTAAAAATATTTGTAGAATCAAAATGTATGACAACAACAATACAAAAGATGGGAATAAATGGAAGTGTAAAATACTGTTCTTATTGGAGACATGGTGAAAGTCATCAGCTTGATTAGACCAACACGTCAAAGCTGGGTGTTCCTATGTCTCAAGTAACCAGCGTAGTAATACCATGTTAGTATTTGGTTAATTCAAAAGAAGAAAGAAAAAGGAACATCAAATAGATGGGAAATAGAAAATAGATAGTAATTGTAAATCCAGCTATTTCAGTTATGAAATTAAATACAATTAGACCAAATATCCTACTTGAAAGAGTAGGTAGTCCTACTAAATTAAAAACAAAACCCAAAATGTGCTGTATATGTGCAAAATTTTCACTCTAAGGGCACAAAGATCACTTGGAATGTGGCTGAACTAATACTTAGAGGGAATTTAGGAAAAAAGTAAGTAAAAGAAATGTTAATTCTCCAAGTAAAAAAAACTAGCTTTTTCGGGGGGGGGCTTCTAAAAAAAAATGTACCTCCTCTCAAACTGCCAACTTAAATGTCATTTTTACCTCTGATGATTATCAGACATGTGCGGGGCTGACATATATGAACAGAATAAAAAAGAAAGCATGCTACCTAACTCATTTAATGGAACTAGTTAATTTTAAAACCAAACTCTAGACATGAAGAGTATGAAAAAAATTATTGAGCCAGCCTTGGTTATGATCACAGATATACAAATCTTAAATAAAAGTCAAATCCAGGGATGTATGAATAAAAATACTTCCTAACTAAATGAAAGTTCTTAAAATTGCAGATATGTTTTAGGATTAGAAAATACATCAATATATTTTATCATATTAAAACACTAAATGAGAAATATTTTGTAACTGTTTCAGTTGAAACAGAGAAAGCATTTGATTAAAATTAATCAGTGATGAAAAAAATCACTTGACTTTAAAAGGGACCCACCTTGCCTTAATAAAGGCCATGTATCTAAAGCCAGCAACAAACATTGTACTTTAGAGTGAATCTTTATCAGCATCTCAGTGAAATTCAGACAGGATAAGGATGCATGCTATCATTTCATCAATTCATTTGTAAAAACAGTCCCAACTAATACAAAGAAGGCAAGGGAAAATATAGAAGGTATAAGAATCAGGAAGAGACAAACTTTCCCTGTTCCTTTTTTTTTTTATATAGACTATATGTTAGAAAATCTGAGAGAATCTACCATTTCATAATTATTAAACTCAGTAAGAGTGTAAGGGTGCCTGGATGGTTCAGTCAGTTGCGTGTCCAACTTTTGCTCAGGGCATGATCTCACAATTTGTGAGTTTGAGCCTACATTGGGCTCTGGGCTGTTGGCACAGAGCCTGCTGTGGATCCTCTGTCCCCCACCCTTCCCTGCTTCTGCTCACTCTCACTCTCATTCTTTCTCTCTCTCTAAAATAAACATTAAAAAAAAAACTTAAGAGAAATAGTAGGGAAAGATGACATGCTATCCAAAGCATAGCAAATAAAAAAGGATTGGTAAAGTTTACTGCAACAAAATTAAAATATTATATATAAAAAATATAAACAATGTTAAGAGAAAGTGTTAGTGAAATTATTTGCAACATGTATGTCAAAGAATTCTGTCCAGATTGTGTAAATAAATATGCACATTGATTAAAAAAAAAAGACAAGCCAAATAGAAAAATGACCAGAAGAAATATATTTGGAAAGGGGAAAGACTCTTGTGCAGTGACCATTTAGATATGGTTTTAAAAGGTAAATATAGGGGCGCCTGGGTGGCTCAGTCGCTTAAGCGTCCGGCTTCAGCTCAGGTCATGATCTTACGGTTTGTGGGTTTGAGCCCCGCATCAGGCTCTGTGCTGATAGCTAGCTCAGAGCCTGGAGCCTGCTTCAGATTCTGTGTCTCCCACTCTCTCTGATCTTCCCCTGCTCATGCTGTCTCTCTCTGTCTCTCAAAAATAAATTAAAAAACAAAAAAAATTTTAAAAGGTAAATATATAGATTAAAACAATGAGATGCTGTTGTAGAATATTAAGTAGTAATGATGGTGGGAAATGGGAACTTACACATTGCTGGTGGCAATGTAAATGGATATAGATCCTTTGCTTAGCAATTTGGTTGTTTCCAGCAAAATTTAAAAGTGTATAAGTTATAGCCCAGCAAGTCTCATATCTTTAAATAGTTACTCTAGAAAAGAGGTTGGCAAACTTTTCCAATAAAGGACCAGATAGTAAATATGTTAATCTTTGTTAATCATACGGTCTTGGTTGCAAACACTTTGCTGTTCTGGTGCAAAAGCAGTAGCAGACAATATATTAACAGATGAAGGTGTTCTAATAAAAATTTATAGACACTGAAATCTGAATTTTATGTTTCATTTGTCATGAAATATTAGATTCTCTTTTTGATTTGTTTTTTCAACCATTAAAACATTTACAAATCATTCTTATTCTTAGCTGACAGGGCACACAGAAACAGGTGATGTTCCGGATTTGTCCATGGGCTATATAGTTTGTCCCTGCCATAGAACATCTCTTGCACATGTAGACAGAGTAACCTGGAAGGATACTTATTGCAACAATTTCTAGTAATATGTAATTGGAAGCAGATGTCCATCAATGTTGGAATATCTAAATAAAATGGAACATTTTCATATTATGCCATATAGCTGTGAAGTAGGTTGATAATCATACTTAATGTGCTTGGATCTCAAAAACATAATATTAAGTGAAAATACAAGTGGCTGAATTAAACATTGAATATAATTTATTGATGAAACTATTTATAGATATTCTAAATATTTTTCATGTACATATAGGTATGTATGTGATAGCAAAATAAAATGACTAGAATAATACACATATAACTGATTATTATATGCCTTATAGAGTGCCTACTGCACTCTATAATGCAGTGCTCAATAATTTTGACAGGTTTTCCTCTGACCACCCCCACCACTGCCATGTTAGAATTGCCTTTGACTCTACAAAGGTAATTCTGTATATATAAATGTTAGATAGTTCTGTGAACTTTTGAAAAGCCTGCCTACAACTTTTGCCAGACAAGAGGTTACCTCTGAAGTCCCTCAGTTAGAATGAGAGCTTTGTTTTCAGGGATTTTGTTAAAACCACTTTACTGAGTTGCTCAGGAAGTATTCTTTTTTTTTTTTTAACTGCTATGTGCACTTTTATACCATATTGCAAGCTGACAGAAATAAGATGAATTTCAACAGTTGGGCCACAATTTAATATAACCTTAGTTCTCTTAGGAATTAACTTTCTGTTCTCTACTTTACATTATGTCTCTTTCTCCTGCTTCATCATATTCCTTGTGCCTATTCAAAGTAAGTGATAGACAAGGTTATGTTTTAATATCTTCTTTCTCAAGTTTTTAGTTTGATAATTACAAGAATGATAATGCTGCAAGTTTGGGAGGGGACTTCATTTCAAGGAAAATGTCTCTCTGTATAATCTGTCTTCATGAAAATAATCTTCAGTGACTCTTAGGACCTTTCTGGAGTTGTAATAGCATTTTGCGTTTGTCTCTTTTGAACAGTACATTTAAGATCTTTCCTACCTTGGAGTGTCTCTAAATGTCCAAGAACGTCATAGGGCCCCTGGTTTGTCAGGTTTATCTTGCAGAACAATATGTGCTGTCAATGATATGAATGTTTGAGCATTTTTAAAAATACCATTTAGGGGGTGCCTGGATGGCTCAGTTGGTTGAGCCTCCGACTTCAGCTCAGGTCAGATCTCACGTTCCTGGGTTCAAGCCCCGCGTCAGGCTCTGTGCTGACAGCTAGCTGAGAGCCTGGAGCCTGCTTCCGGTTCTGTGTCTCCTTCTCTCTCTGACCCTCCCCTTCTCATGCTCTGTCGCTGTCTGTATCAAAAATAAATAAAACATTAAAAATTTTTTTTAAAATACCATTTAGGGGGCACCTGGGTGGCTCAGTTGGTTGAGCATCTGACTACTGATCTCAGTTCAGGTCATGATCTCACAGTTCATGGGCTCGAGTCCTGTGTCAGGCTCTGCAGCTGATAGCATGGAGCCTGCTTGGGAGTCTCTTTCCCCCTCTCTCACTTCCCCTCTCTCTCTGACCCTCTCTCCCCTCTCAAAAATAAATATTTAAAAAAAATAAAATACAGTTTAGGAGTGGAAATTTTTTCATTCTTTTTTAAAAAGCAAGATTGTGTTAAGAAAATTAATTTGGTTTCTCTATATACAAAATTTTCAAATAATTATTTTGGATATCATATTCAAGAGGCTATGCTAACTTTGGCTAGCTTCCTGTTTTTGATATTCTGAAAACTTCTTCGTGATCTTGGATTGCCCTAGGTGATGTGTCTTGAATTATTTTTTTGATGTTCTTAATTTTTAGTTTGTACTTGCCATAGGACTGTGTCTGTGTTTTCTTTTTTGTTGGGTATATTTCTGGGTTTGAAAAGGTACCTTGGTGTTCTGCTCATAGTAAGCCATGTCATTCTATACACAAATAATCTAATAAAGAATAAATATTTCACCTGCTTCTGAATCAGATGGCCTCATATATGGACATAGTAAGTAATTTCACAGTATTATCTCAGGAGTGCTTGGATAGCACAGCAAGATTTCTGAGAGCACTGGGCATCAATGACAGAATAAAGGAACGCAGGAAATGAGGATTTGTAAAGACTATAGATGTCAAAATTTTGCCAGCCATATTTTATTCAGTTAAGCAGAGGATTTAGATAATATTTTGATTTGAGCTGGTAGCATCACTGTATTGGGTCCAAATCCCTTTTGTAGTATAAATGAATTCCACTTATTACTGTTTTATACACAGTTTAAAAAAAATAGTAAAGTAGGGGCATCTGTGTAATTCAGTTAGGTATGTGTCCAACTCTTGATTTCAGCTCAGGTCATGAGCTCATGGTGTGTGGGATTAAGCCCTGGGTCAGGCTCTGAATTAACAGTACGGAGCCTGCTTGGGAATCTCTCTCTGCCCCTTCCCTGCTCTCAGGCTCTCTTGCTGTCTCTCTCTCTCTCTCTCTCTCTCTCTCTCTCAAATAAATAAATTAGAAAAAATAGTAAACTAAAAAAAGCGATACACTTTGTCCATGCAAAATTACTCATTTATTAAGTTAAGTAGATTTTAGTGAAGGATAATAATTTGTAGTTTTCTTACTTTCTGAATTATACTATAAGCATGAACTACTTGATCAGAGTTGTGGGTTCAGAGGATTTGGGAAATGGGGCTTAGAAAGTGTGGGTGAACTTAAGTGACAATTTTGGGAAAGCACTAATTCTGAGAGAATGGAAAGTACCTTATAAGTGTGGGGGATTGTCCTTTGGAGGATTCGTTGTAAAAGGAAGGAAAGAAGCAGCTGAAGACAAAAGTGTAAAAGAAATAAGATATTTTTCTTTTAATTTTTTTAATGTTTATTTATTATTGAGACAGAGAGAAACAGAGCACGAATGGGGGAGGGGCAGAGAGAGAGAGGGAGACACAGAATCGGAAACAGGCTCCAGGCTCTGAGCTGTCAGCACAGAGCCTGATGTGGGGCTCGAACCCACGAACCGTGAGATCATGACCTTAGCCGAAGTCGGATGCCACCCAAGTGCCCCAAGACAAATTTTTTTTTTAAGACAAATTCTGTATCCACCACCACAAAAAGTACCATTTATTAAAGAATCTACACCACTGTATCCACAGAGGAGGGTGCTCTTGAACTGAGAAACCTAATAAGCCAACATATCTGTCTTCTCCTCAACACAAGTAACTTGCTATTGCTGATCCTGGAGAAAACAAATATAAATAATTTTTAACAGAAAAAGAAGGCTGGTACCCGAGTGGCTCAGTCAATTAAATATATGACTTCAGCTCAGGTCATGATCTCACAGTTTCTGAGTTCGAGCCCCGTATGGGGCTCTGTGCTGACAGCTCAGAGCCTGGAGCCTGCTTCGGATTCTGTGTCTTCCTTTCTCTGCCCCTCGCCTGCTCACTCAGGCTCTCTCTTTCTCTGAAAAGTAAATAAACATTAAGAAAAAAAAAAAAAGAAAAGCCAGGATCTGTATAAAAAGTGCTAAAGAAAACAAAATTTAAATAATAGCTTCTGCGTGCGCGCGCACACACACACGCGCGCGGGGGTGGGTTGGGGGTAGGGAGAGAAAATGAAAGGAAACATTAAAAAAAGAAAAGCCACAAAACAGAAGAAACCTGAAATACAACACTAGAACATGGATAGCCTGTATTAAACAAGCAATTGCATTCTGAAAGGACACCATGAATCAGAGTTCCAGAACTCACAACTAAAATGTACAAACAACAGGAAGATGTTTGAAACAGGAGCTGATTGAACTGTGGAAAGAAATTGACAGAAGACAAAAATCACTTTAGAAATGAAAACTAAATCACAGGGTACCCAAGGGAAGATAGATATTACCAAAAGTTCAGTAGAGACATAAAGCATAGAAATGAAAAAAGAGTCAAGGAAATGAAACTGAAATAAGAGAGCTAAAAGCATCAGAGAGAGTGATAGAGAAAATTCAGTATATTTAGTTCAAGAAGCTGAACTAGAAAAACAAATGGAAAATGAACAGAAATAACATTTAAAATGATAATAAACTTTTCTGAAATAAAAGATCTTTATTTCTATATTGATAGAAGTCCTGTGTGCCTGGGAGAATTGATCTAGAACAACTGCCTTAGCTATATCCTATGGATACATGGATACATAGGTGTGTATTCGACCTTAAAATAAAAAAGATGAGAAAGACCAAGCCTCTAAGCTAAAACATAAAAATAATTTTAGAATTAAAATATATTAAAAATGACACTAGGGGCATCTGGGTGGCTCCAGTCGGTTGAGTGTCCAAATCTTGATCTTAGCTGAGGTCTTGATCTGAGAATCAGGAGTTTGAGCCCTGTGTTGGGCTCTGCACTGGGCAAGGAGCCTACTTTAAAAAAAAAAAAAAAAGAAAAAAGAAAATAATTAAAACTGAAAGAAAAGAAAATCAGCTTTGATATCACACTTCTAGCAACATGTAAAGTAAGAAAATGATGGACAGACATTTTTAAGAAACTAACAATGGGAAATAATTATAATGTGTTGTGAAACATTGCTTAAGTAAAACACTTCTAAGTCCATAGTGGTAGGTGAAAACCAAGAGTTCTTGTGAATTTTGCTTGGACTGACTTTTTAAAAGTGTCCTCCAATTATTAAGAAAGTTTTCAAACCTATGCTTGGTTGATGCATACTATAGTGTTTAGATGTGAACTGTCATGATGTCTGCAGCTTACTTTCACATATTTCAGAAAAAATAAATAATGAAAATATAGAAAAATGTCTGGAATTTTTCATACCAACTATTTGGCATTTTTAAAAAGTCACTCAAAACAAATTGCTAGATTTCCAGTATTTTTGTGTCTTTTATAGTGAGAGGCATTTTGTGAATAAAATGTATCCCATCTTATACATTGTTACTTTAGATTTTTGGAATAAATAAGTAACGAGTGCTTTTCTCATATTTTTGTATCCTATTAGAAGTACTGCAGTTATTTAATCTTTATTCATTTGTTTCAGCAGATATTTATTGAAATTGCTGGTGCTTTAACTGAAATTGAGAAAGTGGCACCAAACTGTATTGAGTAGTCATTGTATTCTTCCCCTCCACAGACACACAGTAAAAAAGAAACAAACAAATACAAATATATGTCAGTTTCACTTAGAAATCTCTTTGATGATGAAGGAAAAATTTTGAGTTGAATGATTTTATGATTGAATTATGGTAGCTATTTATATATCCTTGATACAAATCCTTTTTCAGATATATGATTTGCAGAAATGTTCTCCCATTCTGTAGATTGTTTTTCCACTTTCTTGAAGCACAGAAGTTTTAAATTTTGATGATATTCAATGTATCTTTCTTTTGTTGCTTAGTATGTGTTTTACATACCTAAAGATATTGATAGACTTTTTAAGTGTACATTGTGAAACTGAACATTTTTAAATAACGGGTTTTTTGGGAATGGGCTTTTCTTTAATTGTGGTAAAATGTATTAGTCTGCATGGCTGCCATCATGGAGAGCTTAAACAACAGAAATTTATTTTCTCACAATTCTGGTGGCTTGAAGTCTAAGATCAAGGGGTTGGCAGGACTGGTTTCTTCTAAGGCCTATCTCCTTGAATTATAGATGGCCACATTTTCCTCTAGTGTATTCACTTGGTCTTTACCCAGTCTGCCTCTCCTCTTCTTATAAGGACATTATCACATTGAATGAAGGCCTACCCTAATGACCACATTTAACCTTAATTACCTCTTTAAAGACCCTGTCTCCAAATCAGTCATATTTTGAGGTACTCGTTCAACATAAGAATTTTGGGAGGATGCAGTTCACCCCATAACATAAAGGTGACATGAAATTTATCATTCTAATCATTTTTAACTATCCAGTTCAGTGGCTAAGGGCATTTAACATTATCATGTAGACATCATCACTATCCATCTCCAGAACTTTTTTCATCTTCAATACTGAAACTTACTTTATTTTTTTTAATTATTATTATTTTTTTATTTGAGAGAGAGAGCAAGAGAGAGCATGCCATGAGCAGAGGGAGAGGGGTGGAGGAGGGGGGCAGAGAGAGAAAGAGAGAGAATCTTAAGTGGGCTCCACACACAGCACAGAACCCGACAGAGCTCGATCTCACAACCTTGGGATCATGAGCTGAGCCAAAATCAAGAGTTGGATGAACAACCAACTGAGCCACCAGACACTCCTGAAATTGCCCTTTAAACAATAATTCTCTGTTCTCTCCAACTTTGCCCCTGGTGATCACCATTAAGATTCCTTAACTGCAGCCCTAGTGACTCAGACCAGCCTCTTTGTTATTTTTCAAGATAAATCAAGGTTCAGTTTTTAAAATTTAATGTTTAAGTTGATAATTTGCTGTGTAATTTACAGATAAAAATGGGTAAAGGTGGTTTAAATATGTTCAGGCCTTTTTGTTTTGAAATCTGATGATGATTTCCTGTTTCAAAAAAGAGTCTATGTTTTTTAAACATTTTTTCCTAATTCTCTTCACTTGGGGAGATTTTATTTTTATTCCTCCTATGCACTTTACTATTTTATACTATATTAGGTCTTACTATGTCAACTCAGCATCCCTTCGTAAATGTAGATGTTAAAGAAAATGTTTTTCATATAAAATAACAGCCTCTCAAATAGTGATTGTTGTCTTCATTTTATTCATATATTCATTCAGCAAACATTTATTGAGTATTGTAAGTGAACACTGGATATACAAGAAAGACTAAGACTAGGTTTTTGTCTTTAGGGAGGTGAAAGTGTGTCTTAAACAGGTTTAAATAATTATCTTTAAAAGAAGAGTAGACAAAGAAGGGATTGGTGATTGGTCCAAACAGGAAACAGAATGGGGAACATAGAGAGCCATGGAGTTCTGGCCCACTGGCCAGTAGCTGGGGATGCGGCCGACACGACAGACTGGTACATGGAGAAGGAGTAGTTGCCGGACTTGGAGGATGACTGTGGTTGGAGCCATGTCTGGAAGGCCTTTATACAACATAGTAAAAAGCACACCCTATAAACAGGGAATTCTTAAATAGTTTTAAGTCTCAGAGTAAAACACAGGATCCAAGAATATTAGAAGATGTTAACTAATCTTATTACATTGTCATTAAGTGCATTTTGAATGTATTTATGGTTATGTCATTTAAAAATTATCACTAGGTGGTTTTTCATATATTTTAATAAATATTAGGTATTTCAGAAGCATTATAGATTTTTAATAGTTTTCATATTTGGCATATTTAAATGTTTGCCATATTTAAAAATAGTATTTACCTTAGCCATGTCTTTTATAACTCCTTTTTTTCAGATATAAAAAAGAGTGGATGGATGAGGAACTAATGGAACCTCTGAAATATGCCGAACAACTTCCTGTAGCTCAGATAATACACCAGGTTTGCTTTCCATTTTATTCTTTTGAAAGAAACAAGATTTTTAATCTTTGAAAAGTAATTGCCTTTGTTAGGTTTTTCAGAATCAATGTGCTATAGCTGAAAGGCATTCTAGGCCATCTACCCTATTTAGACAGCACCTATTACAGTGGGAAGTCTCATTCAAAGCACAGTATTAAAAGGCTACGTGCTGTGTATAGTGGAATTCTACTTCTATAAAATGCAGGGTAAAATCAGAATTATCTTTTGTTCATTACTTAACAACAAGACTTAATTTCAGAAAACTTTCGTTTGAACCATTGTGTATAGCTCTTGTTAGTGACAAGGAGAAAGAGCGGAAAAATTGTCATTTGGTGTAATTTTTTTGAGTAGCTAAAATAAGAAAACCTTCTTTCCTTACTTCCTTCGTGCTACCCCATTATCAACTCTTGTAAAGTGTAATTCTAAATGTCATGTGGGCAGGTTTTTTTTTTTTCTCATCTCCAATTATATGACTCTATCATCCCTCTGCATAACTGTAATCTTGGAGAAGGCAGTTTGGTAAGTATTTAAACTAAGATTTGTAGTGCGATTTTGATAGCCTGTAGAGTCTGGCTCTCCCCTGGCCAGATTCTAAGAATTGCAGATTCTGTTGACAAGAGACATGAGTTATGGCCTTTAGAACTACCAGATTTTTCAGAATCTATAGATTATAGAGAATATTAAAAGCCCTTAAAATCAGAATATGCCAGAATTTTAGTGACTGTTAATTATTATTATGAGCATTTCCATATGTCTTTGTTAACCAAAAGAATTTTCACTTAGCTAATTTGGTTTGATTAGAAGAAGTACTTGTTTAAGCTTATTGAAAGAAACAGGCTTTTACTTTTAAATGATGACTATAGAGATCTTTTCATTGACATTAAAATCTAATATTAAATTCTGTGAGATATTACCAAAAAAAAGCCAGAAACTCAGAAACTTGCTGTTTTGGGAAGCCTATCTGTGTTTGGTAATCAGGTCCAGTTTATATATCAGGAATTCCCTAGTGTTGTCAGAGCTTAAATGACCTAACAGCCTGCAAATGTCACATTTAAAATTCTGTCTTCATGCCTGACTCTCAGCATAAATGAATTAAACAGCAGAGCAAGCAGCAAGTCAATATGTTCTTAACAGTAAGAGTGAGCAATGAAACAGTTTGTGGTTTGTTCAGAATAGGTAAATAGAATCTGCCCAGAGCAGTTCACCTGGAATAAAATCTGAGACAGGGAATAAGAATTAACCTTTAGGATGGTTGACCAGATGAAATGTCAGTCATATTTTTATAGCATGACTGAACCAGTAAACTACGCTTTATGTAACAGCTGCATTTTGCTATTATACACTGTATGAATTCAAAGATGAAAATTTTTGACCCTGGTGAAAATTTTTATTGTGATATTTTTGGCAATATAAGAAGCTATATTAATTTTGGCACTGAATTATAAACATTTTTATACAGTATCTGAAGTTATAAAAATTTCAGTTTTTAAGAAAGTTGCATGATAAGGATTTATTTTTTTAATTTTATTGAATAAAATGAATTCTGTTCTCGAGGGGTAATCAGGAAAGAACATTGTTAAACCAGCTTCTTATTTATTCTTCTTGTTATTTCCTTTTACTGAAGTACTACAGTTGTAGGACTGTTACCGTTATGTGTCCAAGAAGTCTTTAAGAAATATATGAGTTCTATTGCTAGAAGTTCACTTATATGTGAATTATTTGAACGCAGTTTCTTTCCTATAAGAGAATAGTAATACGTATGATAATTAGGTTCAGCCGGTTCCTCAAAAGCTTTTTAATTGGTACGATATCCAAATTATAGAATAATTGTTGTATATATGTAACCTCTACTGTTACTCTTCTTATACCAGAAGTAACTGTTTTCCTCTAATCTTGAATCATGCTTAATTTATGCCTGTTTTGGAGCATATACCATTTCTGTTTGAAATAATATGCTTTAATCACATGTCTTTTATCTCTTATTTGAGAGCTCTTATTTCTAGACATTCTTGATTTCTTGGTATCTCTGTATCTTACCTTGTGCCATGTGTGCGTGTGTCTGATGGATGGACGTGTATTTTTAACGGCTCACTGAGAGCCTGCAGCACCTCTTCTCCTCACACAGAGACATGAGAAGCCAGAGCCTCTCACTAGTACAAATGGCAAAGGCCCCTGATAGGCCAGTGGGAGATTAAAGAACTATTTAACAAATGATGCTAGGGCAATACAATAGTATTCTGGGGGGACTAGAGTTTTGCTTTATAACACATGGAAGGAGCAAATTCTAATCAGATTATAGATCAATATCAAAATGATGAGAAAGTATATTGGTAAATATTTGTAGCTAGGGACTTCCTAAGCACGGAACAACTATGAAGGGAAATTAACATATTTGACTTTGTAAAATGTAAAAGTTGTGTACATCAAAACAAAAAGGCAAATTTCAAAGTAGAAAAATATTTTCTTAACAGAATTAATATCTTTACATACCACTTTTACAAAGTGACAAGGAAAAATACCTAACATTCCAGTAGGAAAGGAGCAAAGAACTTATATAGATATGCCTCAGACATCGAAATAAAAATGGCTCATAAACTGATGAAAACATGTTAATATTCATTAGTAATCTAAGAATTACTCATTTCAACCATAAAGTACCACTTTAAAAAATTTCTTAGATTGGCAAAGACATGAAATGTAGTAGTAGTAATGACAAAGTACATACACTAGTGGAGAGGAGTGTACATTGGCACAAATCACGGACAATGTAGTAATTCGTGCTGAGATTTGTAAATATGTTTATGAGCTGTGTTTAAAGAACATGGCCAGTTGAATACATATGTTTATTCTCCTTCCTGAAAAATCCTAATAAAGTGACAGTAAAGATGTAAAAATATACAAACTCCAAAAGACAAAAAAATGTAAGAGGAGAGCAAAGCAGACAAGAAATAGTGAAAATGGGAAGAAGAAATGTAGTTGAACAAATGGTAACCAATTTAGCAGAAGGGAAGAACTGAGCCCTCACTTCCTTCACGGGGGATACCTGTATGAGTAAGCCAGTTTGTACTGTAGAACCCTGGAAAGGCAGGCACCAGGTACCTTAGAGGTTGGGTGCAAAAAGAAACTGCCAAAGCCCTCCTCCTCTTTAGTTCCCAGAACACCGGTGTTTATGCTTGTATACTATCACGCAGAAGGTGGAGAATTTCTGCCTGAATACACTAGTCTAATAGAGAAATAATGTACATTTTGACATTAGCAGGATCTCAGTTTAATAGCCAAGTCCAACTGGCTTATCCCACTAGTAGGCCCAGGGGTTGATAAATGCTCCTAAGGCATGATTGGTGTTTTGTTTTTTCACTCTAACTAGAAATATAGTTAGACTACGAATTATCAGACTTTTAATGAATATCCCTATTCTGAAAGACAAAGATCAAAATAAGCAAATGGAACAGAAGAAAATTTAATCACCACCACCATTACTTTAGAAGAAAATGAACAGACATTTTATTTATGAAACAGGATACTATGAATAGTATCCTGAATATTCTAAAATGAATATTCAGAAAATAAAGAAGAGCTCTTGGAATTAAAACTATGAGAGTAGGGACACCTGGGTGGCTCAGCTGGTGGAGCTTCTGACTGTTGATTTTGGCTCAGGTTATGATCTCACAGTTGTGAGTCCCACATTGAGCTCTGCACTGGGTGTGGAGCCTGCTTAACATTCTCTCTTCCCCTACTATTGTGCTCTCTCTCTGTCTTAAAAACAAGAACAAAAACATAAACAAAACCAACTATGAGAGTAGAAATAAAAGTTTCAACAGAAAGTTTTGATGGCAAAATTGAGGAAATCTCTCAAAAGGTAAGACAAAAAAATAAAGAAAAGGAAAGTTGGAGAAAAGGGGTAAGAAATTGGAGGAATGACCGTTGGCATGGAGTTCTATGAGTCTCTCATATTTCTGTACATATTGTGAGCAGAGACACTTAGAAGCTTGTTGTTCTAGGCTGTCGTGTCAAAGTGTTTGTATAGTGAGCAGTCTTGGAAGACAAATAGTGACTCCCTCAGGAGCAAAGGGCAGATTTGTTTGCTCTACAGTATAATAAAGATAATATTTTCCTCTAGGGCAACGTTTGGTCAGATGTGTTGCAGCTTCTTATAAAAAATTTAGGATTTTCTAATCTGGGGTAATCCTAATCGGTTACATAAACTTACTATGTGCATAACATCTGCCTAGGCCTGTGACTGCATTGTCCCCCATGGAACTTGGGAGGCAAGAAGAACTGGCAGAAACATGAAGAAACTTATGCTACCATGAGTAATAAAGTCCCTTTTCTCTGACCCAAGAGTCTCATGTCTTCTGCCAGTATCGATGAAACTCTTCTAGGCCTAGCTGTTACCATGGAAGCAGGGTAATATCACACCCTTTTTAGTTTTAGACAATAATTAGTGAAATCCAATATCTGACTAATACAATTACTAGAAAAACAGGACAGAAAAAATGGAGGGGAGAGTATATTAAGGAAATAATACAAGAATACTTTTCCAGAACTCAATGTTTTACCAAGTGATCAATACTGTGAAACAAATAGACTTCATTCCAAGGAACATCATTTGAAAATTTTAAATAGTAAATTTAAAAAGGAGACTCTAAAAACCTAAAACCTTCCAGAATGGGAGTGGGAAAAGGCCACAATCAAAAGAACAATAGTGTCATCATTACACTTTTCAGTAATAACAACACTTAAAATGAGAAAGCACTGGGGAGATGTCTTTAGATTATGTGAGAAAATATTTCCAATTCAAGATTCTATTCCTTGCTAAGTTATCCTTCAGATATTGTGGTATAGGAAAGATATTCAAAGATATTCAAAATTTTTTTCATTCTTTCTCAAGAAGTTACGGGATGACTTATTGAATGAAAGAATAAATCAAAAAACCCTGAAAATATACCATCTAAGACACAAGACATTAACTCATTAACATGAGACACTGGTAAAACTCCCAGATTTTTAGGGAAGTCCATGGTAACAGCCATATAGGATAGGAGGTATTTTCTTTAAATACAGACTATTCAATTATATGTGTTGGTAAAACTGGCAGCAGAAAAGAATATGAACTAGAACAGGATGGTGGAGTGCTTTAAGATGATTGTCCATGGGACCAGTAGAGTGATGATCAAATATCTGGTATCTTTAACCATAGTAAGAAAAGGTTTAGTAATATCTCAAGAGTATAAGCTACACAGAAAATTAAGCCAACAGGGAGTTGAAGAAATGATTAACTTCAGGGGGGGAAAAGTTGCACAAAAAAAGATATAGAATCAGAGTGTATTTTGTGGCTCAACTCAAACAATAGTTGCATGGTTATAATAATGAAACAGTTGACTGTTTTACCAGAAATTTTAACATAAAGATATAAGGAAGATAGGAAGAAGAGAACTGGTAGGGGAAGGGAAGAACAGGGAGCATGATGATGTCAGGGAACAAATTTATCTTGCATCGGAAATCAGGACATACAGTGTCCAGGATTGCAAAACAAAATAGTGATAGAAGCATATGATTATCTAGAAATATTGGAGGTAAATACGAAAACAAGCTCTTAGATAACTACTTAATCTACTTAGATTACTCTAAGATGCTTAACTCTGAGGCAGGAGAATTGGAGGTGAAATAGCAATGGAACTGTTATTTTTTGTAATGAAGCCCATGTTACTTGTTAGCTTCTAAAACAATGTTTAGGCAATACTTTACTCACTATTGAAATTTACTAAAAAGAAAAATGAAAAGCAATAAAGTCAATGAAACCCTAAGCTGTTTCTTGGAAAAGAAAATTGATAACAGCTAGCCTGAACAAGAAAATAGAGAAAAAGTACCCAAATCAAGAATTAAAGAGGGAGCATCACTAGAACCCCCTTAGAAATAAAAAAGATAGGGGTGCCTAGGTGGCTTAGTCCATTGAGCATCCAACTCTTGATTTTCCTCAGGTCATGATCCTAGGGTCATGGGATTAAGCTCCACATTGGGCTCTGAGCTGAGTGTGGAGCCTGCGTAGGATTCTCTCTCTCTATATCTCTCTCGGTCTCTCTGCCGCCCTCCTCTACGCACACACTCTCTCTCTCTAAAAGAAGGGAAGAGAAAGAAAGAAGGAAGGAAGAAAGAAAGAGAGAGAGAAAAGAAATTAAAAAGATATAAGTAAATTTTATGAAGACCTTTATCCCAACAAATTAGATAATTACAGTAAGATGGACAAATTCCTAGAAAAAATACAAATATTAAAAGTGACTCAAAAAGAAACAGAAAAGCTGAATAGACCTTTATCAAGTCAACCAAGAAAATTTGTAAATTGAAATCTTACCACAGAGAAAAAAGTCTAGACCCTGATGGTATCAGTGGTGAATTCTGTCAAACATTTACGTAACAAATAATACATAATCTCAGAAGCCTGAGGAGGAGGGAATGCTTCCCATCTCATTTTATAAGGACAGTGTACTCAGATCAAAGACATCATGAGAGAAGAAAACCACAGATCATGAGGGATATTCCTCATTAACATAGACACAAAAACCGTAACAAAGTATTTGCACAGGGGCAAGAGACAACTTGTGGAAGATCAAGCAGCTGGTCTATGGCAAAGCCAGAATTAAACCTGAACATTGTAGCACAGAGCTTCTACTGTAGTGTACACCTGATTACACTGTGCTATGAAAGCAAAAAAGATAACGGTGTGAATGCAGTAAATGCTGACTGAATTAAACCTCCAACAAGTCTGTCTGTTCTTTGTCCTGATGATTATTGTCCCCTTTTGTGAAATTAAATTTATCTTCTATTTCAGCTTGTTTCTATATTAGACAAGTATATATGTACATAATTTAAACAGTTTGATTAGAGACCTTTCAGTAGATGCTTTCCTGGGATTTAAGATGTGGGAGAAATTCAATTCTGAGACTCAACAGCATGAAACAGTTTTATTGTCTTCATTATTTCAAGACCCTCCAGTAAGGCAAAGGCTCTGTATAAACAAAGGTGCAAACCCATGTATATTTTTAAAAACTTCAACTTACTCAAAGGTTATATATCAGTGAATACTTTGCTTTAACAGAGATATATTATCCACCTTTCCCCCCACTGTGTTCTTTTATCCACTTTCAGGCCTTTTCTGGGTTCCCCTATTTCAATTATAAGGCTTCTTATAGTCTTTTAATATTTTTAAAGATTAACAGATCACAAGATCTCTATTTTTTTAATACATCTCTGTACAGTATACATGATGATGGTACATTTTAACCTTACTATTCTCTTTCATTCAGACTGGCTGCTCAAAAAATTTCTGTAGAGCTCTAGTTTAAAACTTAGAAGGTTATCTTGCAAATGTTGTTTCATCTGTGCTTTGTTAATTTCTTTTTAATCCTAGATCATTTTTTCCCCCAGTATAACCAGTCTGTGTAGTGTCCTGGTATGTCCATTGTTTCTCATTGTGCAGGATTGGTCTGGGCATCACAGATTATTGGCATTCCTGGTGCTTCCGAGCACTTCTCAGTTATTATGATACCAAGCGATGCTCTTACCTTTTCTGAACAGCGTCCCCTCTCATGGAGGGCAAGACCTCAGGTTGAAGACCACTGCAGGTCATTATTTACAGTGTATGCCCATAGAACCTTTTATTTGTCTAATATCATCTCTTACCTTATAACTAGGATATTTCAAATATACGTAATTAGAATCTCTGCTCACTTTTCTAAATTCTGAGATGTCTTGGACTTGAAATCCTAGCTTCTGTCACTACATGACACAAGTCATGATAACAAGTTTATGATAACTTTTCTTCATCATGTTTTACTCTAGCTATTTTGGCATTTTAATGTTTTTCTATTCCAATAATACCTACCTCATTATAGGTAAACTTTACTAAAGGTTGACTGAATGTCTATCAAATAGAAAATCTGACATCTCTTTAGAAATGTACCTATTGAGTTATCGATATCTGGAAACTCATCAAAAGGTTGCTGATTTCATATCACTCTCCTTGCCTAGGGACTGGCTAAGACTGCTTTAAAATCTTATAGAGCTTTTCCTAATCATTGCAAATTTAAAATGGAAGTCTAATAGAAAATAATATACTGTTCATTTATTTTCATTCAAATTATAAGGCAAGTGATAAAAATTAAACTACTTGAAGGTCATATGCTGTTCTTTTAATATCAGCTGGGCTATGATTTTAAATTTATATAAATTAACCTCTGCTTTCATATTATAACTTATGACAGTCACTTCCAAAATGTCACTTTTCAAGGGAGAAATGAAATGGTAAAGCTGCTTGAAAATAGTGATCAGTATTTCAGTACTGATATTTTATCAATTTTATGTAAGTTTGAAAAATTTTGTGTGTTTATAAACTTGTCACCATAGTTTCTGACATATTAAATTTCTGTATTAGAAATGAAAACTTTGAGGTGCGCCTAGCTGGCTCGGTCACAGAAATATGAGACTCTTGATCTCAGGGTTGTGAGTTCGTGTCCATCTTGTGTGTAGAGGTTACTTAAGTAAATAAAAAAAAAGAAAGAAAGAAAGATGTGAGCCTCATTAGTCAGTACGTATTCCAAAGTAAAAAACCAGATACTAGTTTTCACCAAATTTGTAAAAATTTTTTAAATGAGAATAGTTGATATTAGTGAAGAGGCAATGCAGTGGGCATGCTCATAAATTGCTGATGGGATGTTAGTTAATACAGCTTTTGTGAAAAGTAGTTTGTTAGTGTATGTATTTTTAAATAATAATAGCAATTCCACCTCTAGGATTTTATTCCAGAAGAAGGAATTAGATTAGAAAGATTTATGTTTAAAATTGTTATGTTTGTTATAGCAATTCTTAGGAAACAACGTAATGTAATAGACTGAACTAGAATTGAATCCAAGCTCCACCATTTAATAACTGTCCAGTCTTGGGAAAGTCTCTTTATCATTCTTTTGCAAATCATCCTTTGGAAATATGATAATGATGACAGTGACAACAGAAGACAGTGAAGACAACAGACAACTTCATCTGGATACAATGCTACTGAATATATCTAGTTAGGTTCCTGTCCTAGTTCCCATGGCATACATTCCAAATATTTGCTAGTTTTTATGCCCTCTACCTCACTTCTGTCCTCTTTAATATTAAGCTTATGACTTACCCTCCTAAGTCAAGAAAAATGAGGCCATTAGGCAAAAATATTGCCAGTATACCTTTACTTCAGACTCATTTGTGTCTTCATGAGTCTTTATCTTGTCTGTCCATCGCAAAGGAAGGAGTGTGTGAATTGTATCAGGGATACATTGTATGATACAAATGTATCAGGGATACCTTGCTTACATAATCAGGAGCCTCATTCCATCTCTTACATCTCTCTCATCTTTACAGTCTCCATTGTTGACCTAGGTGGTTTAAGTCCTTGAAACAGCCTTACTCAGTTCTGCTTTCCCTTCAAGCCTTATTTTTATCTTTCTCTCTTGTTGCTGTTTTAAAAGTAAACCAGCTTCCAACAATATAAAAACAATCTAGTTAAAAAATAAACAAAGGACTTAAATAGACATTTTTTCCAAAGAAGATATATAAATGGCCAGTATGCACATGAGAAGGTGCTCAGCATCACTAATCAATGGGAAAATGCAAATCAGAACCACAATGAGATACCTCTTCATACCCAGTAAGATGGCTATTATGAAATGAAATATAGTAAATAATGAGGATGTAGAGAAATTGGAACCCTTGTGTACTGCTAGTGGAAATGTAAAATGGTACAACCACTATGGAAAACAGTGTAGTGGTTCCTCCAAAAATTTAAACAGAGGGGCCCCTGGGTGGCTCAGTTGGCTGAGCGTTTGACTCTTTATTTTGGCTCAGGTCAAGATCCCAGGGTTGTGGGATTGAGCCCTGTGTTGGTTTCTGCACTGAGCATAGAGCCTGCTTGGGATTCTTTCTCTCTCTCTCTCTCTCTCTCTCTCTCTCTCTCTCTCTCTCTCTCTCTCTCTCTCCCTCTCGCTCTCTTCCTCTGCCCTGTTTGTGCTCTTTCTTTCTCTCTCAAATGAAAAATAATTTTTTAAATAGAATTACTACATGAGCCAGCAGTTGTACTTCTGAGTATATAAGCAAAAGAATGTAAAGCAGGAAAGATAGCCCAAGGTTTATAGTAGCATTACTCATAACCACCAAAAGGTTGGAACACCCCAAATGTCCATTGATAAATAAGGAGATTTTTTTTAAATGTCCTATACATACAATAGAATATTACTTAACCTTAAAAAGGAAGGAAATTCTGGCACATGCTTGAACCTTGAAGATGGTTTGCTAAGTAAGCCAGACACAAAAGTACAAATGTTGTATGACTCCATTTATAGGAAGTACCTATAATGGTCAAGTTCAGAAATAGAAAATAGAATGGTGGTTGTCACTAAGAGCTAAGAGAGGAAGGACTGGGGAGTTATTGTTTAATGGGCAGAGAATTTCAGTTTGGGAAGAAGAAAAAGTGCTGGAGTTGGATGGTGCTGATGGCTGTACAACAGTGTGAATCTACTAACTGTCGCTGAACTATACACCCAAAAATGAGTGAGTTGGTAAATTTTATGTTATGTGTAGTTTATCACAATAAAAAAATAAACTAGCTTTCTTCATTTCTTTATTCCCCTTTCTTTTTCAATTTACGTTATTCAAGCTTGTACGTCAGCAGTTGCTCTGCAACTATTCTTGGAAAGTTTACTAAAATTCCTCAATTTTCACATCATCCTAATCTTATATTTCATTGTGGTATTTACCTCTGTTAATTAATCTCTCTGAAACCTTTTTTCTTTGCTCTTGGACCATTATGTACCGTGGTTTTCCTCCAGTGTCTCTGATCACATCCTTTGAAAATCTATCGCTGATCTCTTCCTATGCCTGTCTCTAGGATTCTGTCACTTTTACAAATGCCGCTTGGACATGTACTGCCTACTGTTTGATCTACCATAATGGCTTTCAGATCTTTCATATGCCAGTGATCCCCCACACAGCCTCATCTCCTTCTTGAGTTGCCGAACAGTATCTTACCGTCTGTAAGACAGCTCCACCTAGGTCTCCAACACACTAACGGAATTCACGCCTTGCCTAAAGCACTTGTCTGTTATGTTTTATATTTCAGTGTCACTGTATCTGCAGTAATGTTGCTTCAGAAATCTTGGGCTTTTTTTTTCCTCCCTCTGTCTCTCTCCCACTTCTATTCCTTCTTTCCCTCCTTCAATCTCTCTCTTTCTCTCTCTCTCTCTCTCCCTTCTTTTTTAAAATTTTTTTAATTCCTATTTATTCTATCCCTTAAATGTCTCATAAACTCATCTGCTTCTTTTCATATTTGTTGTGCACCTGCAGGTAGGTGCAAAACATATTTTATGGTTAATCATAATTATCATTAGAAGATAGTACCATTGAAAAAGTCATCGCTCCCATTTTATGCATGGATGAACAGATATTCAGAATAGTTTACGTAACTTGCCTAAGGTCTTTCATCTTGTGAGTGACAGCACTAGAATTTGGAAGTAGGTCTGTTTGACTTCAAAACTTTTCCTCTTAACACCTACACTATAGTACCTTCCGTGAATGTTGTAAAGTTCTTACAAAGGAACTTTGTTCCCAGGAAATGAGATGAATGACGTGTCCACAGATGTAATGTTTGTTATGGTTAGTTGAAACCATATATTGGAAGGACCGAATATCAATAGTTCAATATTCAGCACATAAATATCTACTTACTTAGAAATTGGCCTTTACAGTTCTGTTCCTGATTTCCTTCTCTACTCCCGTTGTCTTTTGCTCCACAGTGAGGGCTTGAAACAAGGTAAATATCTGAAGGGATGTGGGTACAAGACGTGACAGGAGAAGGTGCTAAAGGTTAGCTTTACTAACTTAAATTTACCTATAGTTGACTCACTCAAATGAAGAGAAAAGTCTCTCTTACGTGGTCACCTGATCTGAGGGTCCACCTGATCTGAGGGTTTAGTTCTGATAGTTCACCAGTATTAAGAATTTAATAAATAGCCTTTTGTGACTTATCCTGATCATGTATAACATGATTTTCAAAAACATCTTTGATTTCCATAAAACTGATGATAAAAAGGACGTTTGGAGTGTAATTCATTTGCTGTTTGCCTGCACTAATGCTTTATCTGTTCCCCGCCACTGAGGGTGGCCTAACAGAGTAGTTTGTTCATAGTTGTAAGAAAAATGAGTGTCAAAGAACCCTGATAATCTCTAGTTTTTATGAGTGTACCTTGAGTACTTGAGAATTTTCTACGCACAACTAAAATAAACAGTCAGTAATTAAAAACAAATACACACTTGTTTCACAGGTCAAAGTAATGTAGAGTTTGTCACATTTAGAAAGCAAACATCCCTTATGAATATTAGACATTTGGCCCTTTGTATTGCTTTCAGTATTAAGGACTTAATAATTAACTTTATTCCCTCTGTACTATAGCTTTATCATCTTAGTTATTAAGACTAAAGGCTTTCAGAAGACTTTTTGGTGTTTGTTCATAGAAACTAAAAAATTTTAAATTTTCTTTTAAAATATTTTGTATGCATAGTGAAGACTTGTTAAAATATGTTTTATAATATTCATTTTATTAAGACACCATGATGTAATCATAATGGCAGTTCTCAACTGAGTTTTTGTCTTTTAAAATATATCAAAATTTTGTATATGTGCCAAATATAAAGAATGCTTTTATTTTCCATATTCCATTATATCAAAATGTATTCACATAGCTTCTGACGTATTCTTAGATTTCCTGACTATTTGTCTTAAGGATTAAATGTAGATCATAATATTAGGGGCATACATGTGCTTTGATAGAGGATTGTTGTCAAAGTCAGTCAAAATACTGACGGAGGGTTGAGGCAAACAATACTAGAAGGAAGACATGTACCCATTTCCAGCTCCAGGAAATGGAAAAGTAATGTACTCCTTGGTTAGTTCCTTAGTGTATATTTGTACCAACTTTTAAGATAGAGGATCTGTACAAGGAAGAGAAAGTACATTACACAGTGAAGAAAGAGAACCAGATCACTCATGCCCAGTTCATCCTGTGCTTCTAATAGAACAGTTTTAATTTACAGTGCAATAAGGTAAGTTAACATTTTAGTTTTTAAAAAGGTGAGGGAAATACATTGTTGCTTGTACTAGTTGGCTGTCATTGTTATATGCCTTTCCTAATGAACTTGACAGCAGTTAAACCCACGGATCCACCAAAAGCAGTACTGGAAGTAACAGAATAAAAAGAAAATAAAACTCAAGAGGATCCCTTCTATTAAAGATCCAGAAACTGGCTGTTTGAATTTAGACATGCTCAGATCCAGTACCTTTCAGCTTCGTGCTACACCCTTGACAGTAGTTAGACACCGACTAGCAACAGATCGAACTAGTGTAAGTAAGAGTTATTTAATCTGTCATCTAAATTGACTTGAAATCACCTTAATGTGCTTCCCGATAAGAGTTTAGATTATTGTTCACTTTAAAACTGATATATGAATGCTAGAAAAGTCATCTTTTATATTAAAGGGATCCATATCTTTAGTTATAGATTTTTAACATTCAGGACTAAATTCCATTTCACTGTACCGGTCATGTTTGGTGGGTCATTAGTGTAGTATATTTTAATTATAGTTTTTGATAATTTCAGTTAAGCATACATTCCTTTCAAAGATTGTTTTTACTTTGATCTACATTCAGGTGTACGTATCAGTACCTGATCAGTATTTAATTGATTTTTGACGTTGTATCTTTTTTATTTACCAGTTCTATCTCCAAGGTTATTAATACTTTGTGAAAACAGTAATATCCATGTTACCTAAGTTTGATCAGGTGATTTCTAGTTTAAAATATGCCAATAGGAGCACATGCATGGTTAATTAGTTGTGTGTCTAATTTCAGCTCAGGTCTTGATCTCATGGTTTTGTGACTTCGAGCGCTGCGCCAGGCTCTGTGCTGACAGCTCAAAGCCTGGAGCCTGCTTCAGATTCTGTTTCCCTCTTTCTGCCCCTCCCCTGATCATGCGTTGTCTCTCTCTCTCTCTCTCTCTTAAAAATAAACATTATGGGGCGCCCAGGTGGCTCAGCCGGTTAAGCGTCTGGCTTCAGCTCAGGTCATGATCTCACAGTTCATGGGTTCGAGCCCTGCATCAGGCTCTGTGATGTCCGCTCTCCCAGAACCTGGAGCCTGCTTCGGATTCTGTGTCTCCCTCTCTCTCTGACCCTCCCCTGCTCATGCTGTCTCTCTGTCTCTCAAAAATAAATAAAAAACATTAAAAAATAATAAACATTAAGAAAACTTTTGTAAAAAAATGTCAATAGACATCTTAATCTTGTAGAATAAATATGTTTACTTTTAGATAGTGTTATTAAATCTATAACATTGCTAGAGAGCTATAGTAATTATGAACAGTTATGTTAGGCATTAATTAAATTTTTTATTCTGGTAAATAGCTCTGTTTACTATACTTAAAACTGTTTAAGTCTGAGACAGAGTAGACTTAACTGACTTAACAACTAATTTTTAAGAATTTTCAGACTTCTTATTTAACTTTTTCCTTGGCACATCTCTGTTGGCCATTTCTGCCAAAAATAAAATGTTAGTGATTATAATAGACCATAAACCTTAGCTTGCTGTTTTCAACAAGTATAGAAGTAGAAAAGGATTGTTTGAGAGTATTATCACTGATTAAACCATATAGAGGGACTTTATCCATTGGAAAGATCATTACAAATAGAGTATGGGAAAAACAATTTTAAGACTTGTTTTTGTTATACACATACATTAAACAACTTTATAATGACTACTATGACTAAAAGTGACTACTTTTGTTAAAAATCATTTCTCAAACCTCAGATAATTTATTTTAAAAGAATATTTAAAGTCATTTTAGGAATAAGCACATGTTTTGCAAAATAATTAACTGAAATTAATTTTTTTTCTCTGAAGAATGAGTGCACTTAAGCACAGAGGAGGCTTCCTGATTTGTTTTTTAGACTATATATTTCAAAAGGGAAGATGTGATGCTCAGACTTTAACACTTAAAAGCATTTTGATGATTCTCTTGGGACACCCACATTTAAAAAGTTATAAAAATTCTGCCTGAAAACAAGGAGTTGGGCTTTAATTTTTTTCTTAAACAAGAAAGTAACAAAAGCCCATTATAGTAATTTTTTTTCTTAACTATTTACCCTTTTAGAAATAATTGTATAACTAGAAGCAAGCAGTATTCATTATTGCCATCTATTAGTGGAGTTTTTGCTTTTTATTTGGTACAGCATAAAATATAATTTAAGTGTACTTTTTGGATTTTCAGGTGAAGTAAGTTGTAATAGGTCATAATGGAATAAGTCATTGACATTTTTCACATTAGAGAAAATTTTCCTGGTGGTTTGAAATCATAAAATAATGTAAGAGTATACTGATTTCTCACTGTTTTCATAGAATCATATTACCTCAGTGACAAAAGATGTGACTTTTAAAAATCCATCCGATGCTTTCATCTCTTAGATGACATCCCACCAGAAGATTGTCAAGTTAAGGACAGATTAAGACAACTCTAAAAAAATAAAAATCACTATATGCTTAAGGGAAGAAAAATCTCTCTTCCACTGTCTTAAGTTGTGTAGCTGGGCTTGAGAATTGAACTGACATAAGACAATTAAACAGTAGAAAAGCATACAAATTTTATTTAGTATTTTTACGTGCACATGGGGGTCTTCATAAGGAAAATGGATACCCGAAGAAGCAGTTAGGAGTAGGAGATTATATATTTTAATATGGAAATATTTTTTATGAAGAAGTGATGAGACAAAGAAGCTTGGAACAGGGGTGATGAATTGTGGAAAAACGACTAGGAAATATATAAGGAAAACTAATGGAAGATAAGGGCTATTTTAGTAGGTTGGTTTTTATAGAGTCGTTTTGTGTTGACTCCTAGTTTCCAGTGATAGGAATGTTGTCTTCCTGGACACAGGAAGGTCACCTTTCTCATGGGAAATTTTTTGATTGGCTTTTAGGTAGAAAGGTGAAGATCAGAGAGCTCTTCCCGCATCTGCTGTTTCTCAAGTACCTTCAGTTCAAAATAATCAGTTTGCCAAAGTGGCTTATTTTGGGGAGGCATGTCCTGAACCCATTAACAACCATCCTCTAGAGCATGGGTTGGCAAACCATGGCCTGGAGATAAAATCCAGCCTACCACGCTTTTGTAAATAAAGGTTTATTGGAACACAGCTAAATCCATTTGCTTACCTATTGTTTACAGCTAATTTTGTACTACGAGGTAATATTAATGAGGCAGAGTTGAGTGTTTGCAACAGATTATATGGCTTGAAAAACTTAAAATATTTACTCTTTGCAGAAAAAAAGAAGAAAGACCCCTGCTCTGAAACCTTTTCCTCATCTGTAGAGCAGGGTAAAAATATTATCTTTCATTTTTGCCTTTAAAAGGCAATGCGTGTAAAATTCCTTTAATAATATGCGTGGCTGAGGGGCCCTTGGTGGCTGAGTCAGATGGGCATCTTTCTGATCCTCTGTCCCCCTCTCTGCCCCTCTCCCACTCTCAAAAATAAATGAACATTAACTAAGTTAAATAATATACGCATGGTGTGTGGTAAATATTTAAAAAGTGTTAGGCATTCTTACTTGCAATTTCCACTTGACCCTCTTGGGTTCTTCCCTAGGCATCTTTAATGGACAGATCCCTTTTGTTCTATACTCTGGAAAGTCCTTTCCTCTTTCTAGACCGAGTCTCTCCTCCTTTCCAGATCCATTAGTAATATGGAAATGTGTAAACTACAGAAACACATATCTTTCTTACTTTCTGGCTTAAAACTAGATTAGATATTAGTTTGTATCTCTCAAGTCTGGCAAATTTATTGCCATAAAGTTATTTTTCTATCCTTTTATTATCTTTTGAATGTCTACATCATCTATAACCGTGTCCACTCTTTGATTCTTTTTTCCTTTAATCAGTTTTGCCGGAAGTTTTACCAATTTTATTGAACTTTCGAAGAAGCAGATATTCTTCTCTTTTGTTTTGTTTCACTTTTATTGAATTCCACTTTTTTCTTTTTTATGCTTACTTTTGGTTTTATTTTCTCTTTTTCTAGTTTCTTTAGGTTGCATCTTAGATTACTGGTTTTAGAAATTTCTTTTTTAATGCAAACATTTAAAGCTATACATATCTCTGTAACATGCTTTTTGTTCCTCTCACATAGTTTGAAATGTATTTTCGTTTTGATTCAGTTCAAAATAATTTCTAATTTCCTTTATGATTTCTTCTTGGTTTACTTAGAAATATATTCAATTTCCAAGGGTTTGAGGATTTTTCAAATATCTTTTCTGTTATGGATTTCTAATTTAATTCCACTGTGTAGAATACTTTGAATGATTTCAATCCTTAAAATTTATTATTATTTTTTAGAGTTGCTAATTTTATTTACTTATTTTTAATATAGTTTTTACCAAGTTGATTTCCATATAACACCCAGTGCTCTTCCCCACAAGTGCCTTTCTCTATGACCATCACCCCTTTCCCCCTCCCTCTTCAGCCCTCAGTTTGTTTTCAGCATTCAAAAGTCTCTCATTATTCACCTCACTCCCTCTCCCCAACTCTTTCCTCCCCTTTCCCATTCCTATCATCTCCTATTAGGTTTCTCCTGTTAGACCTATTAGTGACAACATATGGTATCTGTCCTTCTCTGCCTGACTTATTTCGCTTAGCTTGACACCCTCGAGGTCCATCCATTTTGCTACAAATGGCCAGATTTCATTTTTTTCTCATTGCCATGTAGT
>NC_043707.1:79448738-79468445 GCF_006229205.1 Suricata suricatta
GATGGACATTTAGGCTCTTTCCATGATTTGGCTATTGTTGAAAGTGCCGCTATGAATGTTGGGATACATGTGCCCCTATGAATCAGTACTTCTGTATCCCTTGGGTAGATCCCCAGCAGTGCTATTGCTGGGTTATAGGGGAATTCTATTGATAGTTTTTTGAGAAACCTCCACACTGTTTTTCAGAGCGGCTGTATCAGTTTACATTCCCACCAACAGTGTAGGATGGTGCCTGTTTATTCACATCCTCGCCAGCATCTGTAGTCTCTTGATGTGTTCATTTTAGCCACTCTGACGGGTGTTAGATGGTATCTCAATGTGGTTTTGATTTGTATTTCTCTGATGCTGAGTGACACTGAGCATCATTTCATGTGCCTCTTGGCCATCTGGATGTCCTCTTTGGAGAAGTGTCTGTTCAAGTCTTCTGCCCATTTCTTCCCTGAATTATTCATTTTTCAGGTGTGGAGTTGATGAGTTCCTTGTAGATTTTAGATACTAGCCCTTTATCTGATATGCCATTTGCCATTATCTTTCCCCATTCTGTCGGTTGCGTATTAGTTTTTTTTTTTTATTGTTTCCTTTGCAGTGCAGAAGCTTTTTATCTTGATGAGGCCCCAATAGTTCATTTTTGTTCTTGATTCCCTTGCCTTTGGGGGATGTATCAAGTAGGGAGTTGCTGCGATTGAGTTCAAGGAGGCTTTTTCCTGCTTTCTCCTCTAGGGTTTTATGATTTCCTCCTCACATTCAGGTCCTTTATCCATTTCGCGTTTATTTTTGTGAATGGTGTAAGAAAGTGGTCTAGTTTCATTCTTCTGCATGTTGCTGTCCAGTTCTCTCAGCACCACCTGATAAAGAAGCTGTCTTTTTTTCCATTGGATACTCTTTCCTGCTTTGTCAAAAATCATTGGCCGTACATTTGTGGGTCCAGTTCTGGGTTCTCTATTCTATTCCATTGGTCTACCTGTCTGTTTTTGTGCCAATACCATACTGTCTTGATGATGACAGCTTTGTAGTAAGGCTAAAGTGTGGGATTGTGATGCCTCCTGTTTTGGTTTTCTTCTTCAATATTTCTTTGGCTATTCGGGTTTTTTTGTGGTTCCATACGAATTTTAAGGTAGTTTGTTCTAGCTTTGAGAAGAATGCTGGTGCAATTTTGATGGGGATTGCATTGAATCCTTTAAAATTTATTAAGACTTGTGTAATTGATCAGAATTTGGTCTGTAATGGTGAATGTATTATGTGTACTTGTAAAGAATTTGTATTCTGTTGTTATTCTAAGTAATATCAACTGCATCAGATTGGTCGATAATATTGGTTTTCTATATTCTTACTGATTTCTTAAACTTTTTAATTCTGAGATTGTGCTGAAATGTACAATTATAATTTTTCCTTTTCTGTCAGTTTTTTGCTTTGGGTATTTGAAGCTCTATTGAAGTTCATATACATTTAGAGCGTATGTCTTTTGATGAATCTGTCTATATATCAGTATGAGATATTCTTTTTTATCCCAGTCACATCCCTTGTTCTAACGTCTGCCTTATTCTAGCAATATATCCTACCCAGCTTTCTCTTTCTTTTTTCATTTGTTTACTTTTAATATGTGTCTTAAAGTAAGTTTCTTATGGGCTGAATATTATTGTTTAATGTTTTTATTCATCCAGACAAGCTCTTCCTTTTAGTTGGTGTGTTTAGATCCTTTCACTTAATGTAATTATCAGTATTTGAATTGAATTTAAATCTGGTTGGATTTAAATCTACCATATTCCTGTTTGTTTTCTATTTGTTCCCTCTGTTTTTAGTTCCTTTTCCTGCCTTCTTTTTGATTGAGTATTTATGTGATCCCATTTTATCTCCATTTTCTGTTTGTTAGTGAATCTACTTTGTTGCTGTTGTTGCTGTAGGATTTATAATATGTACATCTTTAATATATTACAATCTTTTTACATATTATTTAATTCATGTTTAGCATAAGTACTTTATAATGATATATTCCTAATCCCTCCCTTCCATCCTTTGTGGTGTTCTTTTTGTATGTTTTAATTCTATATATGTCATGAGCCCTGTAATACATTATTGCTTAAAATAGACAACTGTCTTTTAAAGAAACATAAAAACAAGGAAACATATTTTTATATATATCTACTTATTTACCAGTTCTGTCACTTGTTATTTTCTTGTGTAAGTGTGCATTTCTATATGATACAATTTTCCTTCTGCTTGAAGAACTTCTCTTTAACATTTCTCCTAGTATAAATCTGTGATAGGTATACCTTATGTAGTATAAGTATTTGGTATATACTACCATGTAGTATAGGTCTGTTGAATTCCCAAAACTTTTGTTTTACTAAAAAATGCTTTATTTCATCTTTATTCTTGAAATTTTTTTTTCATTAGAATTCTAGGTTAGTAGTTGATTATTTTTAGCACTTAAAATTTGGAAGCCCTTGTCTTCTGGCTTCCATGGTTTCTGACAACACGTTTTCAATCATTTTTTGTTTCTCTGTATGTTTTTCTTAAAGGGCCAGGTAGCAAATATTTTAGGCTTGTAGGTTATCTGGACTTTGTTGCAACTATTCAACTTTGGTGTAGTATAAAAGCCACAAGGATTTGATTTGACTATGATGTTCCTTTGCATGGTTTTCTCCATGTTTCTTATGCTTGGTGTTGAGCTTTGCGGATTTGGTGGCTTATAGTTGAAATTCGGAAACATTTCAGTCATTATTTGTCTTAGATGTTTTTCTCCCTTCCCACTTGAGACTCCAGTTGTACAAATGGGGTCCTGCTTGATATGGTGGGACAGCTCACTTATGCTCTGTTCATTTTTTTTTCCTGCCCTTTTTCTTTCTATGCTTCATTTTGAAGAATTTCTGTTGCTCTCTTAATAGTTCTTTGCTAGTTCTTCTATGATGTTTAATCTGTTAATTCCATGCAGTATAGTTTTGATTAAAGTGTCAGCCAGGATGGCAGGGTCATCTGAGGCTCAGGGTCCTCTTCCAAGTTTACTGGAAATTGGCAGAATTCAGTTTCCCATGGTTGTAGGGCTGACTGAGGTCCTCACCTCCCAGAGAGGCTGCTTGCTTTCCCTGCTTCTGGCCCACTCCACAATATGGCTGTTTGATTCTTCAAGAGCAACAGGAGAACATCTCCGCTGCTTCACATATTTACCTCTTTGACTTCTGTCTCTTGATGCATAGACTCTCTTTTAAAGGGCTCACCTAATTAGGCCAGCCCCTGCCCCCCAGGATAATCTTCTTTTTTATTAACTGGAAGTCAACTGATTAGGGACCCTAGTCATATCTTCAGAATCCCTTCATCTTTGCTATATAATGTAATCTAATTACAGAAGAGATAGCCCATCAGATTTACAGTTCTGTCCACACTCAAGGGAAAGGGATTATACAGGGAGTGTATCCCAGGGAGAGGGAATCTGGGGCTGTCTTAGAATTCTGCTGACCACAGTTTGATTTATACTATTAACATAATTTGAAGAATACAAATTATATATTCTAGAGAGGATATAGATAGACTGGAAATACTAATAAACTACCCCTGATTAAACAGTTGAATACAAACAGTGTTTTCTGAAGTAAATTATAACTGTAGCCTCAGTATATTGTATTTTTTCTTTAAACTATAGTTTAACTGAACTAATGTGCTCACTGTATTTTAAGAAGAGTCTCCTCAAACACTTGGGAATTTCCATTTGCTTCCCAGTAAATATATACAATTTTGAAAATTCTCAGTTTCCTCTTTTTACATAATTTTAGCGCTTTGCTCTGTTAACTATTTTGCAGTTCTACGGTAATGTTCTCCTAGCAACATGAAAGGAGAGATTGAATATTGTGCACAGTTGGCAGTGCAGTGTTGCTTAGCTACCTATCTTTTTAATTTGAAATATTAGGCATTTCAATAATAGGTAGCCTTTAAACTCTTAAGTGTTTGCTCCTGACACATTGCAGTGTTTTATGTGTGCTTTTCACCTTTGTATTACAGCTATTATTGTGAAAGGTTAAAAAAATAGGAGTGTATTTAATAGTAGTCAGTAGAGTACTTTACATAAAATCAGTCATTTTATGAGAAGTTCTAATATGGACACAAATGAAATTATAAGCTATACTTTAATATGAACTTACCTCAATGCAGCTGTACTACAAAATGCAATAATTATACCAATTTGTCATTTGATTGCAAGGAAAATCAGTGCAGAATGTCTAAAATATTACCTATAGTTGTTTTAAAAATAGCAATCTTGTTATACTCCAGGAGTACTATTAAATACATACTGAAAAAGCACTTTATTATATTATGTTGCTGTCATGTTATTCCTGTTACTTTTTCTTAAAGTAGGATATCAAGTACTAAACCGTATTATTGTAGTACATCTCCTAATTTGGAAAAGAGGAATATATGAAGATTGTTTTAAATGGATTCTGTTTTTTTTAATTTTTTTTTAACATATATTTGTCTTTGAGAGACAGACAGCGCGAATGGGGGAGGGGTTTGAGAGAGAGGGAGACACAGAATCTGAAGCAGGCTCCAGCCTCTGTGCTGTCAGCACAGAGCCAGACGCACAGCTTGAACCCACGAACTGTGAGATCATGACCTGAGCCGAAGTCAGATGCCCAACCAGCTGAGCCACCCAGGAGCCTCTAAATGGATTCTTTTAATAGAAATTTTTCCTATATATCCCCCTTCCCCCTGCACATGCACAAAATAATTAAAGATATACATATCCATTGGAGAAAACACATTTTCAAAAGCATAAGTAAGAGATTAGATTAAAACTGCCTAATTCTTTTTCTTCCAGAGAAACACTATTAAGACTGTAGTATATTCTTTTTCTTTGAATATTGTTATAAAGAAGAAAAGATCATATTTCATACTTAATTTGAGTCTTGTTTTTTACTTCCTTATTATTACAGTATAAGCATATTTTCAAACCATTAGAATTATTTGAAAACACTTTTATTTACTATTTATGTGGATATACCATAGTTCCATATTTTTATTTATATAGCTTATTTTCTTTTTTATTATGTAAATAACACCAGGAAGAAACTCTGTGCAGAACTGTTGTCAGCATTTCTGAGTTTCTTAAATTTTTTTTAATGTTTATTTATTTCTGAGGGAGAGACAGAGCACAAGTAGGGGAGGGCAGAGAGAGAGGGAAACCCAGAATCTGACTCAGGCTCCAGGCTCTGAGCTGTGAGCACCAAGCCCAACACAGGGGTGGGGGGACAACAAATCCATGAACTGTGAGATCATGACCTGAGCTGAAGTCAGATGCCCAACCCACTGAGCCACCCAGGCGCCCCATCTTTTCTGAGTTTCTTAACATAGCTCCTAGCTCACAGTGTAACAGTCCCTATGAATAAAAAGATAGAAACATTTTAAAGATCTCTAAACATGTTATTATTTTGAAAAGTTGACCATCCTTACTGACATTTACTACTTTAATTTTTAAATGAGGAAGAAAGAGCTAATATTTTTTTTTTGTTTTCATGATCAAGAAGATGGAATTTTTTTCTATGTAATTAGCGATTTGTAATTATTTTGTGAAAATTTTCATTTCCCTATTCCATTTATTGATAAATCTTTCTGTCTTATTGATTTTGGAGAGATCTTTATGTACTGAATTCATTTCCCTTTTGATTTATTCCCCTTTTGATTTATATACTTTGCAAAATACAGATATTTCAAAAAGTTCTTTTTTATTTTCACTTACTGCTTTTAGATTTATAGATGCCTTTAATGTGCAGATTCTCCTACATTTTATCTCTTTTTGCCCCTTTCACCTGTGGGTAAGCACTGGCTCAAGCTCTTAGAAGCTTCTTGTCTCAAATCCCAGCTCACAACAGGGCTTTCACAGAATGAATCTTTCCGCCTTTTGACGTTTACTATACCCAAAGGGCGCCGTTCTTTCCACAGCCTTTCCCAATTTCTAGGGTCCTGGGGGGTCAGCAGCAAACAAGCAGATGTAAATCTCCACCCTCGTAGAGCAGGCGTCACCTTCCTTCTCCCCTTCCCCAATGCCTAGCTTTTCTCATTCACCAACCCAATGTGACATGTTGTTCAAGGCCCAGCGCTCCCAAGAAGTCCTTTCTGAGTCCGCCTGCAGGCCCTTGGACTCCTGTGTTCAGCTCTCCACAGCTAGTTCGTCCGTCACTTCCTCCACTGGAACCGTTAACAACTTACCATTAGGGTATGACCTTTAGGTGCCACTTTACAAAGGAAATTTAAAAAAAAATTCTTTTCTGCATCTAATATTTTTACATTTAATTCTAAACCTTGTAAAGTGTATTTTGGTTTCTAGTGTTGGGCTAGAAATAAAACTGATTTTTTTTTTCAAATGTTAATCCAGAGCACCAGTAAGAATATTTTCTTGCCCGCTGATTTATGATGGTTCTTTTATTATGTACTAACCTCTTGGCTACTGGGCCTGCTTTCTATTCTGTTTCATTGATCTTTCTATTTTGCATGAGAACACCATTATAGATTAGCTTTATTGTATCCTTTTTGATATTCAGGACTGTTTACTTGTCTTTATAGGGTAATTTGGATTGTTTACCTTATATCTCGTGCTATGGCTATTGCTGTTATTTTATGCTTTTTTATTGCTGTTGTAAATGAATTTTTTTTCTGTTTGTTTTCTTAACTCATTTTTGCTAGCATGTTGAAAGGGTATTTTTAAAATATTTATCTCAAATTTGAGCTCTTTATTCTTTGTAATTATGAGTTGAGTTTATAGAGCTAGTTGCTATCTAATCATAATATTTGCAAATGAAAATTTACTTCTCCTTACCAGAAGTTATGTCTACATTGGCTGGAAATTCCAGAGCAATATTAACTAATGATGTAAACAGTGGATTTTCTTGTCACAGGAAAACTAAAATCATAGTTAAGGAAAAACATGGTCAACTTTATATTAGAAAATGCTATAGTTAAAAATAAAACATCTTGGGGCGCCTGGGTGGCTCAGTCGGTTAAGCCTCTGGCTTCGACTCAGGTCAGATCTCACGTTCGTGGGTTCGAGCCCCGCGTCAGGCTCTGTGCTGACGGCTCAGAGCCTGGAGCCTGCTTTCAGTTCTGTGTCTCCCTCTCTCTCTGTCCCTCCCCCTCTCATGCTCTGTCTCTCTCTGTATCAAAAATAAATAAACTATTAAAAAAATTAAAAAAAACTTTAATTATCCTAGATTTTTTTTTCTGTTTATTTATTTTTTTAACATATGCAATTATTTTCCATCATTTACACTACAGTAGTTACAATGACACTCCAAACAGAAAAGCAAAGTAAAAAATCCAAACCCCAACTTCTATTTCATGTAATTAGACTTATACAGAAATTAGAAGGTTATGTAACAACTAGTTAATCACCTAATTTCATTAATTGCATTGCAAATTTACCATGAGTAAGGTGCATCAGACCCTGGGAGATGTTCATTTCCCCAACAGGGAGGTAACATCTTGGTAACACGAATTACTAATTTCAAAAGGAAGGGAACTAGACTTCAGATCTAGGTAGCAGTTGAGAGGAGGAAGGCTAGAGGAAGTTGGGTGAATTAGTCTGGGTTCCCCTACTTCCATTTCCTGGAGAGCAGGTCCTGGCATGGTGGCAAATGGAGTCAGTCTCTTTCTATGAAGACCTTAAGAGAGACCCGGAACAGCATTACTACAGCTCCCTTAAAGGGGGGAGAGTGTGCAAAGAACATTCATGAAATTTACCTCTAGAAGCTCTATATTTTTCCTGGATGGCTTCATCAGAGTCTGGCTCTAGATAACTCTTCAGGTGTGACAGATGCTGACTGAAGCCCTTTGGGAAAGTTAGATGAGTTATTGGGGCTAGATTTCTCATTCCAGGAGGGTCAGAGGAAGTCATCTGGACAGACCTCTCCCACCTCATCAAAGTTCGTGGTGGACAAGGGGTTGATTAGCTGCCCTTCATGGTGTTCTTATTTATACGGTTGTTGTAGAAACCTGAAGCCACAAGCATACAGATGGGCACTTTATTTTCTTATGATAATGAAGGATCACAGTGTTTCCTTCCACATTTATTATCACCTCAGTGGACGTATGTCATAGCTTTTGATGCATAATAAACCATTCTAAAACTTGGCTTAAAATACCAACCATTTACTTGGCTCATAATTCTGCAGGTTGACAGTTTAGGCCAAGTTTATCTGGGCAGTTCTCGACTGTGTTCCCTCATGAGTCTGTGATCAGTCCTTGGTTGTTTGGGTGGGAGTTGGCTGGTTGTTACCTGGGTTTCTCCACATGGTCTCTTTTCTCCAGAGGCCTTGCCTTCATTTTTTCTCATGGTAACAGAGGTCTGAGAGAGCAGAAGCAAGCAAAGCATCTTGAGGCTAGCTTTGGAATTAGGACACTGTTGTGTTGTGTTTTATTGGCCAAAAGCTGTCACAAGGCGAGCCGCTTTAAGGCAAAAGGATATAGATTCCACCTCTTGGTGAGAGTTGCTGTAACACCACTTACTGCAAACAGCATAGATTCAAGGGAAGTGTGAAGAACTGGGCCACAGTTAGGTAAATGACTTAAAGATATGCTTTGGACACTTAATTTCCTTGTCAATGTAGATTTTAATTTTGCTCCCTTTTTGTTTTAATTAATTATTTATTTATTGAGAATGAGAACATAAGTGAGGGGACAGCAGAGAGAGAGATAGGGAAACAGAATCTGAAGCAGGCTCTAGGCTGTCAGTGGAGACCTGATGTAGAGCTCGAACTCATGAACGTGAGATCATGTCCTGAGAGCTGAAGTCTGACACTTAACTGACAGAGCCACCAAGGCACCCCTAATTTGGCTCCTTTTTTATCTCAGCATTTTGTCCTTGTATCATGTATAATATTTCTCCTTACACCATTCTTTTATTTTCAGAATCTTGTGCATCTTTATTCAAGTCCATGCCAAATAAAATTTTTCTAAAATTATCTTTTGGTTTCTATTAAATCTTATTTAGAGATGTTCTCTGTACCTTCAGGATGTTTCCTTCTCCTGCATGTGGGAGTATTTTACTCATAGACTTCACCATGTTTTTCCCTTTTTCTTAGAACACTGTTGATACCTCTCACTATCTACTTAGGTTTGAAGGCCTTCTCAGGTCTGTGTCTGAAGACTAAGTTGTTATATGTTTCCCGTCATTAGCAGGCAATCATCCGTAGTTTTGCTAAACTAAACCAGGATCATCTGTTAACATGCTACATATACCTAGTTTGGGGGCACTTTAAAAGAATGAAGTATATGGAAAAACCGATTTTTCATGTATTTTCCCTTATCTGCAGAGCTTTTCATGTAGCTACTGAAACTTGTGAGATGCAGGGAAGTATTGTCAGTACCCCTCTACCTCTGGCATACTCTTTTCCAGGAATTGTATTTAAATGGTAGAGGTTCTTCTTGGGGGGGATGGGAATGAGTTTCACTACTCTGGCTGCCTCATAAAGCCATCCTTCTATTGTATAAACAAGATTTCTCTTCAACAGCAGGTAGAAAGGGAGAGAGAGCTAAAGTCCCTTCTCAGTTGACAAAATTACTGTGTTTCACAGAGCAGAGTAATTGTTTGCATTGTGGGTAGTAATCAGAAAACTGGGGGGCGCTATTAATTTGTTTGTAGACCTGGTTTCTAGGACTTTCATAGTGAAATTATCTGGGGTTTCTCATCAGAGGTTAAATGAATTTTAGTAGGATATGCTCTTGTCTTTTTCTGTGTCTTAACATGTATTTTCCTGAGAAGATGGGAAAGCCTGCACTGGAGGATTCTATATAGATTCTGTGCTAGGCTAAGAGTCCAAGTTGTATCTAATTAATAATTCATTTGCCATTTTTTATTAATCAAAATATGTAATGAATATACAGTGAAAAGTATAGCAACTGCAAATAGCCATTTTGAAAGGCTGAGATTTGCTGCTTTGGTTAGCCTGCACAGTGGTATAATGTGAATACAGAATTACATTATAATTTTGGAGTGATATCATATATTTCTTAGGTCCTCCACTATGATCTTCAAAGCTCTAGCACTTTGCTATTCTCTCGTGTCCTCTCCTGGGCTTCAGTGGTCTAAATATGGAACACATTTAGCTGAAGGACCAGGAAGCAATGCCTCCAGAATGCTCTGAGCCAGTCTTTGGAATAACAGATCATAATAGCTGCCTGGACCAATCTTGGAAGAAATGATGGTGACTTCCAAAGAATCTGTAGTTGTCTTCTCTCTGGTACTTGTTTCTGGCTAAGTTTAAGGTCTAATGGTATAACTGTGACCTCAGGGAATCTATCTCATTGGAAAGTAACTAAAGTTTCTACAGCTGCAAAACTGACTGCTATTAACTACTTGATTATTAATTCCTAATGAGTCATAGAGCTTAAATAATGTTCTTTTTTTTTTTTTAAGCATGAGTTGGTTTAAATACCACCTGAAAGTTACAGTACTTTTCAGCTCTTAAAAGTTCAACCTTCTGAATTCTTTCAGCACTGAAATTCATTAAATTGGTTTATGGAACAATTATCTGTAATATAGCCTGTTCTTCTGTACTTAGGAGTAAATGCCTGATTTTGACAATATTTATTTAAAATTTTAAAAGTATTAATCTGGGGGCACCTAGGTGGCTCAGTTGGTAGTATAGCTGACTCTTGATCCTGGGGTTGTGAGTTCAAGCCCCACATTGGGTGTGGAGCCTACTTAAAGCAAACAAACAAAAAAGTATTTGTGTGTGTGTGTGTGTGTGTGTGTGTGTATAAATATCATATAGGGCACCCAGGTGATTCAGTCAGTTAAGCATCTGACTCTTGGTTTCAGCTCAAGTCATGATCTCATGGTTTGTGAGTCTGAGCCCTGCATCAGGTTCCATGTTCATGCTCACAGTGTAGAGCCTGCTTGGGATTCTTTGCATCCCTCCTCTGCTCCTCTCCTGCTTGTGCACTCTCTCACGCTCTCATGCGCGTGCGCTCTCTCTCTCTCTCTCTTGCAAAAATAAGTAAACTTAAAAAGTATATATATAAATACCATATAAATTGGAGACTCCTAGTTATCAGGGAAAATGTGAGTATTGTTTCCCTAATTAGATCAATGCTCTTCAAGGGAATTTCCAGGGAACATTTGCAAACTATTATATAATGGTGTGCTTCCATTAATAACTAATAATGATAATGTTTTCCCAGTTTATGGAAAAATAATTTTTGGTTTAGTGTTTTCAATCCGTTAGACATAGATTTCAAACCCTTTGTTTGAGTAATAGAAAATAAACATGATGAAAACCAAGCAGTAGTCAATCATGTTTAATTCACTCACTTGTTTTTTCATTGTCACATGCTAGTGATATTTATATTACTTATCTTTAATATAACTATGCTTTATATTAACCTGGATTTTCTACTGGAATTAAGACTTTTCATAGTGTTTCACAAAGAATACCATGACTTCCAAAAGCTCTGCCATCTGAAATAGTTTGAGAACCACTGAACTGACCATCTTGTAGGATGCTAGAGGGAAGGAACTTCTGTCATCATCATCATCATCATCTCACGTATGATCAGAGCCATCGCAGGGTTTTGAGAAGAAAGGAACATGAGGAATAATTGGATTTTCATTTTTTTTGTGTTTGGGGAGTTTTCTGGAAGGAGTGTGGCATGGGGAGGGTAGGAGTAGACCTAGAGTGAATGTGGCATGTAACCACTGTAAACAATATTGTCAGTTGTGTTTATATTAGGCAGTTAATTAAAACTCTAGCAATATCACCCAGATGAAAATAATTAAGGTGGATTGCTGTAAGCCATTTCTGAACTCACTAAAGTTGAGAAAACTCCTTGTGAGGTAAGGCAAGTTTGCAAGGCCTCCCACCGTCAGATGGCAACTGATGTCTACCCCCCCCCCCAATTATTTTTGTTTGAGCACCGACCCCCCAAGGTGACTGGTTGACTGGTATCAGGAGTGACTTTTCCCCTTATCCTAAGATATGCTAATTGTACCTTATGAAGGAACTTATTATAAGAATTTCTTCTTTTGTGTTTATGGGAGTAAATATTACATTTCCTGAGAAACCTGTTTTTCTTCCCCTTAAGATAACAGGCTATTGACCCCTGCTCACAAAGAACTAACTCTTGCCTTTGCCATGCTAAAAACATTGCCTTGTATTTGAATGCTGAGGATACCTTCCTTCCCCATGTGATAAGCATCTAAGTCATCTACATCAATCACTATTGATAAAGATTATGCATGAGTCGTCTACCAGTCTATGTTCTGGGAAATTTTTGCATACCAGAGAATTTGTCATCAGAAATCATTATCTAAGTCAAATGCCACTTCTGTTTTGTACCCCATTCATTTTTTTCCCATAAATAAAGCTGACTTTCAGGTCAGTGTAGAGATGCCTGCCTGGTGATCAGAAAGAAACTTGAGGCTCTCTTCCTCTCTCTCACCAACACTGTCCATCTTTCAGGGAACCCTGGACCTGCTGGAGCTGGACTCTGGCAGTGGATTTATCCTGTTATTTTAATGAGTTAATTTTGATTTGAAAATTGTACAAATTAAAATAACAAAAATTAGGGGCACCTGGGTGGCTCAGTTGGTTAAGCATCTGTCTTCAGCTCAGGTCATGATCTCATGGTTCATGGGCTCAAGCCCCGCATCGGGCTCTGTGCTGACAGTTAGCTCAGAGCCTGGAGCCTGCTTCGGATTCTGTATCTCCCTCTCTCTCTGACCCTCCCCTGCTTGCACTGTCTCTGTCTCTCAAAAATAAATAAAAAGCATCAAAAAATAAAATAACAAAAATTAGATTGATCCAAACATTGTTCCTTATAACTAATAAACACAAAAGAAAGTTATCTTAAAAGTACTTTGAGTTTCATATCATCACTTTTCTAGGTAGGAACGGGTAGTTATAGAGTAAATTTTCAGAAAACACATCATTGTAGTAACTGTGTATTCATTCATCCCTGGGAGGTCCGTGTTATGATGCCCATTTTATAAATTCAGAAATTCAGAGTGGAGAAGTGGCTTGACAGGCAACATGGGCTTTAGTGTTAAAAGTGAACTTTGAATCAAAGCAGTTGATTCTAAATCCCATGCTCTTTGAACCACACCACACCAAGCCCTCATTTTTAAATTATTTAATTTTTTAAATTACAAAAGTAATGTGTGCTTAAAACAACAATAATTACATGCATGCATGTGAGGCTTTTATGTATATACATATTATATACAAATATATATGTGTATTTTAGGAAGATGTGTCTAGCAGCAATAGATAGATGGAAAAGAGAGGGGTATCTTGGAGGAAGAAAAACTAATAGTTAGGACAACATTTCAGTGATCCTGACAAGAAATGATAGGAGCTAGAACTAAGGTAATGGCAGTGGAAACAGAAAACTTATAAAGGACAAATATGATGAGGAGAAAACCTGTAAGAATTAGTAACTCATGGGAATAAGAAGGTCTGTGAGGGACCTTCTAAGGGAGAGCTAAGAAGGACTTTCAGCTTTGTCACTTGGGCAACATGATGATGCCCTTCATGTGGATGGAGAGGTAGAAAACAGGGAAGGAAGAGCAGAATTGAGTGGAGGACTCGGGAATGAATTTGCTCTTGGCTGTAGTAAAGTTTGTGATCTTTTAGAATATCCAAGTAGAGATTTCTTAATCATACACTAACATAGGGTTTAGTGTAGAGTTCCCTGTTAGTGATATAAATTTGTGAATCAGTAGCCTGCTGACAGAGGTCAAAACCGGGGTGCAGGTGTCACCCAGAGTTATATAAAGGGAGAGAGCAAATGGCTGAAGGCAGACCTCTAGAGAACACTAGCATTTGAGGAGCAGAGAAGACTGAAAAGGGATGGTTAGAGAAGTAGAGAGTACCACCGAAGCGAAGGGAGGAGAACTTCAGAAGAGAAGGAAGCAATTGTGGAAAGATCACCTAACTGAAAACCAGTCATTTCCATAGGTAATTTCTGCATTTATAGAATTAAACAAAACAATAGAATTTCATTGTATCTAAATATTCTTTTGAATTCTTTTAGTGGGTTTATAATGTATATATTAAGAAACTATCATGTATTTTAAAGCATAGATAATAAGCATAAGTAACTATAGAAAGTGGCAGTTACTGGCATGGCCTTTACTGGTTAATTCTGCTTGATATGACTTGTTTTATTTTTGAGTTTGTCTGCCTGCCTGCCTGCCTACCTTCCATCCTCCTTCTCTTCTCTTCTCTTTTCTCTCTCCCAGCCTCCCTGTCTCCCTGCCTCCCTCCTTGTAATATGATTACAAAAGGAAAGGATTGAGTGAAGAGAATTAGGAGTCCTGGTCATGTATGAGAACCCAAACTATAAGATGCAGATACCTCTAAGAGATTTATGAGCCTTCCTTGGCTAGTTTACATGGTGACTAGAACAAATTTAAAATTTCGTATTACAGTTTCTCTTTACTCTGTTCTACTCTAAAATATGATTCTGGTGTCATGTGATTCTCATATCATACCTGTCCCTGCTAGTAGTTTAGGAAGTAGAACTCATAGGAAGATCATAGTCACAAGCCTCCAATTTCAGGGACATAATATAGCTGTTGAAATGACAACTAAATGGGGAAGACTGGTCTGCCTTTCCTTTCTGGACAAAGAAATATACAAGACACTTGGTTGGATATTGAGAGGTGAGGGAATGGACAAGGAGATGTAACATGGACTGAGCCAGACTTTGCCCTCTGGAATTTTGCAGGGAGATAAGCAATAAAGATAATTATATTACTAAAGAGAAGTAAGAGTAGAAGGAACTATAGATTCAAAGAAAATAATATATTAGGTGGGATAATCTGGAGGAGTTAGCATTTCAGTTAGTGAGTTTCAAATAGGCAGAATGGAGTAAAGAGCATTCTGTTTCAAGGATATAACATGACTAAAGATATTGGCACCCAAATAAGTATTTGTTGAATATCAGAACAATTGGAATTGGCAGCAATTGGTTTTCTGCTGATTTAGTCAACCTAATATATGTGTGTCTCTTATATACCAGGCACTGTGACAGGAAGGTGGTGGGACTGTATGCAACACAACCCTCATAGAGCTATAATCTAATAAGAGAGACAGATAAAACCAACAAACTGATGGATGTATAAATTTGAAGTGAGAAGGACTTTTAGGCCACTGAATAGCTTGGGTTAAGAGAGATGGCTGGGTAGGGTAGTCAGTGAAGTCTCTTTGAAGGGATAAAATGTCATTTGAAACAATCTCTGTAAGAACCACTTTGAAATGTTTACTCAATTAGAAGTCTTTATCTATCACTTTTGCTATCCTAATACATTTAATTTGACTAAATTACCCCGTCTTAAAACACAACCTATGAAATTTCTGTCTTGCATCAGTGTTTGCTTTATCCATTGTTGTTAAATTTACCATGTCATCTTTGTTTTGCAGAAACCAAAGCTGAAAGATTGGCATCCTCCTGGGGGCTTTATTCTGGGATTGTGGGCACTCATTATAATGGTTTTCTTCAAAACTTATGGAATCAAGCATATGAAGTTCATTTTTTAGATGTGATGTCTGAAGAAGACTGCATGGAAGACTACCATCGTGGATAAGATGTTGTGCCATTATATTTTTTTAAAAAAAATACACTGTTCTTGTGTGAATTAGGCAAAAAGTATAGGGAAACTAAAGTTGAATGAAATATTGATGTGATAACTTAAAAATAATTGTTAATGCAAGTGCTAAATATACATTTTCTGTTGTTTGTGGACAGAGAGATCAGAGTATACTTAATGGCTGTTTTTGAAAATAAGAATTTCCCCTAATCTTACTCCCTTTATGTTTGGAAAAGAAAAAGAATGTGAACGCATTAAATTCTCACTAGCAGATGTAACTTCTGTCAGTATTTTTGTGTTGTTCTCCTAGTCTTTTTTTCTGTGTACATAATTTTTTCCCAAATAGAGATCATATAGAATATATCATTCTGTAACTTTATTTTTCATTTTACAATTTGTTATCAACCCTTGGACATTCTTCAGAACACATTGAGAATGGTTGCACAGTATCCATTTTATGAATGTCCAGTAAGCTATTTAACATTCTTCTGTTCTTGGACCACTTTGTTCCCCAAAATCTTCCTTTAGTTCACTCTCTACTGTGTTAATAATTTTCTGTCAGCCATTCATGGAATTCTGAAGCTTTAATTATAAGTAAATGAAAAACATTAGTTCCTTAATTTATGTTACTGATAGTTTTGGGGACTTTTTTTGCTGTCAGTTAATCTGGAAAATTTAAGACCTTTGAGAATTTCATATTACTGACTGCTCAAGAGAAACAAACCCCATTATTTCTCATTTCTAACCATTCTGTGATCCTCTAGAATTGATTACCTCCTCTTCAGTTTCCGTATTAAAAGAGACATTGTTTCAATTCTGTTTAAGGTAAACCTTGCCCACGGACTGGATCTGTACTTTTCCTGAGATGATCCCGTAGAGCGGAGGGATGGTATGAAAAATTCACACTTAGTCCCTGCCTTCATGTCTGACTGATGCATCATAAAAGGCAGAGAAGACCCCCTTTCTGGTCTCTGCAAAGGGGGCAAGAGCTCATATCTTCATCACTGATTTGTTTAGCGTGTCAGCCGTCTTCCTGTCTTTCTCCTAATTAGGAGTATTGAGATTGTGTTTTGCCGTCCACCGCAGATAATATGTTTTTTGCATACCGGGGGGTAAAACCCATGAAAGTTAAGTATTCCTGTGCCATAGGATGCTTTCTTACATTTCCTCTGTTTTATTCAGATCTTTATCATTATTAAGTGCAAAGATCTTGTTTCTTGTTTCTAATTATAGATAACATTAAAAAGAACTCTTTCTCCACAATAAAATCTCCTAAAATTAATATTCCTTAGGATTTGTTTTCCTTTTAACACTTAAAATATTACACTTTAATTATATGCAAAATGGTCATACTTTTCACAGGCAGAGGATAAACTTATCTCTTAGGTTAGAACAAACGATATTAAGGCCTTTTGCGTAATATTAAGGCTTTTGCTTTGCTCTGAATCTTCATTTTAAGTGATCTTTTTATTGGTATACTAGATAAATGAAGAAGGATAATTGGTATCTGAATAGATGGAGAGGTATCCTTTTGTCCATAGCAATGGGGATAAACAAACCTACACTAGACTAGCTAGATCCTAGTAGCACTAAGAGACAGAAAGGGTTGACCATGGCACTCTGCAAACACTTATGCAAGGTCATGAACACTGTGGTAGGGCCGAGCTACTTAGCATCAAAAGGAAGTATGATTGATCTTGAGTCAGAATAATGGAGTTTGAATGTAATGAAAACTAGCCCGATGGTACAGACTGCTGGGAAGTAAAACCTTCCTCTTTAGAGGCTGTAGAAGGTGCACTTCTTAGTTAAAACCAAAGTGGGAAAAGTAATACTGGATATAATATTCAGGATTAATTTTGCCCAGGCAGAGTTTCAAAGGGCAGTTATTTCTTTCTGTTTCATTATTGAATTTTCAGAATATAGTTAAAGCAGAAAGCTTAAACTATGTTAAATGTTTAGCTCATAACCATAATCTTTTTACATAAAGTATATTCTGCTTTCAATAATAAGTAAATCCTCGGCATGTGGTAAGTGGGTAATGTTGTAAGCGCAATTAAATAGTCCGGACTTTAAATTATACCATAAAAGCACATCCTTAAATATATTCTGCTGGAGTCACAAAGAGCTGAACAACCGAAAGGAGTTTTCTTTTTGTCTTTCTCCCAGTGTTGTTGTGAAGATCAGATGAGATAATGTTATGACTAAACACTTTGGAAACTATAAATATGTGGTGATGCTTGTTTTCCTTATTTGTGCTCAAGAAGATGCCAACAGGGAAGTTAATGAAGCCACTGTTCCTCTTTCTGTTGCACCTATTTACCTGTCTAAGCTGCTTAATGTGATTCTTGTTCTCTTTGGTATCCTTTTCCTCCCTTGTCCCTAATGTCCTTCTGGGAGAAAAAGAAATATAGATAAATGGGTCCCAGCAGACGTGGCCTGACCTTTTAGGGGAGGGACGGGATATAATGATGCCATTCTGCAAAGGCAGCCTGCATGAGAAAAAGAAATGAAATGATGTGGATTTTAAAATTATGAAAGACATTCATTTGCAGTTTATGAAAGGGAAATGTAGTTTGGATGCAAAGCTGATTAAATTGGATCAAGAAAAATTGGAATTAAATACATAAAATAATGCATGCATTTATGGTTTCAATTTTTATATATCCTCAGCTAGTTGGAAACGATGATTCCCACAGCAAGCATAACTCAGCTTGTTTCTGCTTACCGAGTGTTTTCTCCTATGGTATATGTTGATAACATTTCTTCCATTATGTATGTTGTATAGCAGAGTTACAGTTACTGTGGGAATCATAATTTGAAATTTTGACTCGTGTGTTTCTGGAATCTTTACAACAAATGTTGCATTAACATAGAACTTTTTCCATTGATTTTACCAAAATTAAATCCATCTGTAGCAGATTCTCTTTTAACTTGTGAAATAAATATTTTATAAACATATCACAAGGTATGGCTATAAAATAATGAGATCAGCATCCATTTTGGCTTTATGAAACCAGCCTCATTACCTCATCCTTCACCGCAGGCCTTTGCCACAAGGAAAAGCGCTCTCGGGTTCTCGCCCTCCCGTTGCTGCCTGTCCTGTCTGCGCACGCGCTTGCTGCGTCAGTATAGAAGTCTTTCGCTTCGTGGACAGTATACCTTGGTAGTAACCAGTCTTTTTGTCTCTTAATGCAGACATGTTTCCATTTTGGAACTGTGCTATAAAGTATTTGATTTATTTTAACTGTGTAGACCCTTGAATATGAATTGATATAGAGGAAGGTGTCACCAAGACACCGGTTAAAAATTAAAAATTCACTTACTTCAAATATAGAAAGGTGGTGACTGCCTTACAGAAGTGCTTACTGTTTCATCTGGGCTGCCTGCAGCCTCAGAGACCCCAGCGGAATTCCATACTTGCCGGTGGAATACCCATAGGGCCGAGTGGGCGGGGCTCATGTGATGTGACTCATGTTCGTCTGACACACTGATTGTGCTAGAGTTTCGGGGGCAGCTGGCAGGAGCAGTGTAGGACACTTTTCTAAGAGTCATTAAATAAGGTCAGAAATGTGAAACACATCATACAATGCCTAACACAGGAGAATTTCACCCTTTTGTTCTTTGCTGGGCAGGACGCTACCTAGCTCTTAACCTCCACTTAGTTCTTAACCTCCATTTGGGCCCAGGGGTCACTCTAAAGTACATTGGCCATGGTATGCCTAGCCGGTCCAGTTCCCCTCTCTTCCCTGAGCCTTAGTTTTCACTTGTGTTTAACTCTCCCTATGGTTTATCTTTGTTAGAAATACACCTCTAGTCTGGCACCTGCATGGCTCAAAGAACATGGGACTCTTGATCTTAAGGTTGTGAGTTTGAGCCCCACGCAGGTTATAGAAATTACTTAAATAAATATTTTTAAAAAGTAGGGGCACCTGGGTGGCTCAGTTGGTTAAAGTCTGACTCTAGATTTTTTTTTTATTTTGAATATAACACGATTTATTTTTTGTAACATATGCAATTATTTTCCATCATTTACAATACAGTAGTTACAATGACACTCCAAACAGAAAAGCAAAGTAAAAAATCAAAACACCAACTTCTATTTCAAGTAATTAGACTTATACAGAAATTAGAAGGTT
>NC_043707.1:79468545-79482759 GCF_006229205.1 Suricata suricatta
ACCTGATGAGTGGATCAAGAAGATGTGGTATATATACACAATGGAGTACTATATGGCAATGAGAAAGAATGAAATATGGCCATTTGTAGGAAAGTGGATGGACCTCGAGGTTGTCATGCTAAGTGAAATAAGTCAGGCAGAGAAGGACAGATACCATATGTTCGCACTCATAGGTCTAACAGGAAATTTTCAGAATGATCTAGCTTCAAGAAAAGCAAGCAGTGAGTAGTGCTTAAGAAAAATTGATTCAGTATCTAATGGATAGTTGATATCTGTCACAACACAGCATTTGATATACTGTTAAGTGAAACTGCAATACAATCTAAGTTTATTTTGGGAGTGTTCGTTGTATCATTGGGTTTAATGAAATGTTTAGAGGTGTAGTAGGCATGACTTTGAGTAGATAATGAAAGAAAATGCAAAATGCTTATTGATTCATGATGTGGTTTCATCTTAGCTTGGGCAAACCATGCAGTATTTAACACATAGTAGCAGAATATTTACTATTGAAGCATGACTCTAGATTTTGACTCAGGTTATGATCTCATGGCTTGTGAGATCAAACCCCACATTGGGCCTCTCGCTGACAGCAAGGAGCCTGCTTGGGATTCTCTCTTCGTCTTTCTCTGCCCCTTCCCACTCACACAATTATTGTGTGCATGCTCTCACTTTCTCTCAAAATAAATAAATAAACGTGGGAGGGAAGGGAGGGAGGCAGGAAGGAAGGAAAGAGAAAGACATTATTAGCACGATTTAATGGACAGTCTATCCTCAGCCCAAGCCCCGGATGTCTGGATAATAATCCAGGACCTCCATCACAGTGGGTACTGCATTTCCATTTCCTCTTCTCCCCCATCTCATGTTAGTTTGGACTTTGTAATTTTCAAATGCTAGAAACCCAACCAGAACAAATTTGAAGAAGGGAGTTTATTGGAGGGACATCAGAATATCTAGCATAATCTTGAAGGGGATCTGGACTGAGCCTCACCAGGGACTGGAATGGCACCTGGATTTTCTTCTCTTCAGTTCTTTATCCCTCCTGGAGACTGGCTTTCTCACATAACTGGTAACACCAAAGCCTTGTGTCTTGTGCTTCACCCCAAAAGATTGAAAAATTACTCTGTTCCTTTATTTCTAGTCCTAAAAAGTCTTGTGGAAGAACAGATTAACCTTGATGGTATCAAGGGTTCACTTGGCCAGAAGGCCAGTGTCATAAGGACCTGTGGTGGGTTACCCCTGTCTGTTAGGACCAGAGAAGGAGGAGATCACAGCAGCCACTTAATCATCCTGACTACTGCTTTCTACTAGTTTGCCATTCATGCATGATCCATGGGGCTCCAGCATCACCATGGATCTTCACTGAAATGTAGAATATCCGGGGTACCTGGGTGGTTCAGTCAGTTAAGGGTCCAACTCTTGATTTTGGCCCAGGTCATGGATCTCACAGTTCATGAGTTTGAGCCCTGTGTCGTGCTCTGAGATGACAGCCCAAAGTCTGCTTGGGATTCTCTCTCTCCGTTTCTCTCTGCCTGCCTCTTTCTCTCTCTCTCTCTCTCTCTCTCTCTCTCTCTCTCTCTCTCTCTCTCAAAAATAAATAAACATTAAAAAGACATGTAGAATGTCATTCAGGGCCCACCTCAGACCCACTGAACCCAAACCTGCATTTTAAGATCCCCAGGAAATTTGCATACACATGAAAGTGGGAGAAGCACTGATCTACTTTCTCTTCCTAAACACCCAACTGTATTCTACAAGGAGATTGTAAAAGGCAGCAAATACTCACTTGTAAAACAAACAGCCATGGCTGGCATATTTTATGCATTCGTTGAGTTTTCACCATTATCATTGACTTCTAGTCACACCTTTTAAGACTGTGCCACTCCTTTTTTTTTTTCTTCTGAGTCTTTTTCAAGATGTTTAATGGTTAAACAGGCATCTAATTAGCACCTACTATATGTAGTATCCTGCAAATGCTTTGATATCCCTTTCATCAAGATGTGGAGTCTAAATTCCTCTGCCCTAAATATGGCCTAGCCTTAGTGAGTTCATCCTAATAAATAGAAGGTGGCAGGAAAATACCGCATGACTTCCAAAGCTAGATCATAAAGGGTGATCTAGCATCTGCCTGACCCTTTTTCTCAAGACATTTGCTGTTGCAACCCAGCAAGGGAAGCCCAAGGCTTTGTCATCATCCCTTGAAGAAGCCCCAGCCACATGGAGAAGCCATTGTGTGTCTTCTGGCCAACGGCCCCAGTTGGGTCCCAACTAGCAGCCAACATCAAGGAACAGAGCCTGCAGATGTCTCCTGACTGCAACCACAGGAAAGACCCCCAGGTGAAAGCCTCTGAGTTGACCACCAGAACTGTGAGATGATAATTTGAGAAAAAATTATTTTATTCCATTGAGTTTAGTATGGTTCATTATACAAGGATTATTACTGAAACACTGTGTTAATGCATTACCCACTCTGGCAGATGCTTTGAGGGATACAAAGAAACAGGGTTCTTTTTAAAGAGTCACAAATTCATTCTTGAAAAACTCACATGAAGAGATGAAATGCCACATAGCAGAAAATGACAAGTGCCATTTAAAAGCTATAGAATAGGGGTTTTAGACAGAAACTTCTACTTTTAATTGCTATATAAATGTTATTGTGCTTACTTTAAGGGAAAGGGGAGAGAAGACTTCAAGATGGAAGTGAAATTTGACTAAGCAATCAGTAGATATCTCTATTTCTTTCCCACTCCATTTCCCACTACTGCTCTTTCAGAAATACATACACACACACACACACACACACACACACACACACACACACATATATATATACATATATTTATTTATTTATTTATTTATTTTTTAGAGAGACAGCACAAGCAGGGGAAGGGCAGAGAGACAGGGACACACAGAATCCAAAGCAAGCTCCAGGCCCTGAGCTGTCAGCATAGAACCCAATGCAGGGCTTGAACTCACGAACCATGAGATCATGACTTGAGCCAAAGTTGGAAGCTTAACTGACTGAGCCACCCAGGTTCCCCTCTTTCAATACTACAGATTGCCTTCAATCCTGCCTACTGACTCAGACTTTCTAGTCATTGGAATATTTGCCTTTGTAATCTGAAAGTGAAATTGGAGAAGGGTATCCAGTTTAACTTCAAATCTACCTCTGTTTTCCCCAATTCCATCATATACTCTCCCCTTTGGTCTTGGAGATTGAGTCATTGACTCCATCCCTTCTGGGATATTGCTTAGTAATGAACTCCCCTCTCCTTATCCTGTGATCTTCCTTTGCGTGGGTGTAATTTCCCTTATGCTTTATAAGATATTCAACCTTTCTCATCTTAAAAACTCAAAATCCTCTATTCCCTTTTATTTTTTAATGATTATTTATTTTTGAGAGAGACAGAGTATGATCTGGGGAAGGGGCAGAGAGAAGGAGACATAGAATCTGAAGCAGGCTCCGGGCTCTGAGCTGTCAGCAGGGTCCGATGCGGGGCTTGAACTCACAAGTTGTGAAATCATGACCTGAGCCGAAGTTGAGCACTATTACCTCACTACTGAACTCTTCTCTTTTTCTCAGTTTATATCCTGAATGCTTTCTGAATAGGCACAGATTATAAAGATATCTGTGTCCCATGTAAATGCTCACTATAAGCATTTACTGCAGAAGGGGTCTTAATATTATCGGCTGGGCAAAATGACATACTCTGTGGATGTTGGTTAGCCTTTTTTCCCAGTGCTTGCTCAATGAGCCCACCGGAGGAAAACAGCGGTTATGGTGGCCAGAATGGAGACTATGTCTGGACTCAACAGGCTGACTTTCTCCATATCAAGACTGGTCTGGCTAAGGTTACTGCTGAGTTAGTGCCTAGTCTACCAACAGCAGAGACCTACATTAAAACCCAGCCACTAATTGGGTTGGTGCCTCCATTCCTCAGCTGAGTGATAATAAGTTGATTACTTATTGATATACTTTTTAAAAAATTTTAATGTTTATTTTTGAGAGAGAGAGAGAGGGTGCGCATGTGAGCAAGTGGTAGAGGGGCAGAGAGAGGAGGAGACACCAAATCTGAAACAGACTCCAGGCTGTGAGCTGGCAGCACAGAGCCCGACGCGGGGCTTGAACCCATGAACCACGAGCTATGACCTGAGCTGAAGTCAAACGGTCAACTGACTGAGCCCCCCAGGTGCCCCATAGGTTGATTATATTGACCATTATAGAGTGGGCAGAAATTGATCCACACTGAAATGGACATATATATTGGTTATGGATTTGTATACTCTGCTCTTTAAGCTTCTGCCAGCATCACCATCAATAAACTCTGAAATCTTTATCTACCAACATGTCATTCTGCACAGTATTTAGTCTGATCAAGGAACTTATTTCACAGCAAAGGAAGTGCATAATGAGCATATATCCCTGGAATTAACTGAACTTATCACGTATGCCATAACCTGAGAGTGGCTAGCTTAACTGAAGATGGAGAAGGGCTCACTGGAGACTCTGTCATGCCACCATCTGGAGACAACGCTCTGAAAGGAGGGAGTTCTGTCTGACAGGGCGCAATTCAGGCTTTGAATCACAGACCACTACCCGGCATTATTTCTCCCCATGGCCAGATCACATAGTTCTGGGAACAAGGAATGGGAACGGGAGCAGCTCCTCTCACTATGACATCTAATAATCTAATAATTCATCTAATAATCCATCCGCAACATTTGGCTTCCTGTCCTGCCAACTCAGCTTTGCTCCTACAGAAGCCTTAGCCCTGGGGAGAGGAATGCTTTGATCCAGAGGACACAACAGTGATTCCATTGAATCTGAAGAGAAGACTGCCACCTGGCCATTTTGGGCCCTTGTGTCACTGAACATGCCAAAAATAAGAGGCTACTCTACTGGCTGGAGTGGTCGAGGCCACTCACCAAAGGGAAGTGAGTAGCTGCTACAGACTGAAGGCAAAGGGGGGCCATGTGGCACTCTTAACTGGGTCCATGATCGATAGCGAATGTTAATGGGAAGCTAGAACAATTAAAAAAAAAAAAGGCAGTATGACTGAGGACTCAGTCTTCTGAACAAAGGTTTGAGTCACTCCACCAGATAAAGAACTGACCAGTTCAGCTTCTGGCTAAGAGTAAGGGAAATATACAAGAGGTAGAGGAAGGTAGGAAGCCAGACATCAGCTCTAATCCATGGCCAACTACTGAAATGAGAACTGTAAAACTTTACATACTTTTTCTTTGCCTGTTATATGTGTGCATGCTATTTCTCTTTCCCCACTTCTACTTCATGCGAGTTGGTGGTGCTGAACCTTATGATATTGTATTTAGATAAGAAAATACTCAGTGAGACTGTGATAGCATTTAGGGAGTCATTGATACAGTGCATGCAATAACAGTTGTGACTGTGTGTGTCAAACTTCCCCCTTATTTGGGGGAAGGGTGAGGATTTCTTCATTTGTACGAAGAGCAATATCTTGTTAGATGGAAATACAGAGATGCATCATTGTTGTACAGGTCTCAAATGCGTGTAAAAGAGTGAATGCAGAAACTAAGTAGCCAAAGGGGTATACTGGTCCCATTTTCAATCCCTGTCTTTTAACTCCAAATCTACTCATTATCCATCCATGATAATGGAGCTGAACCCTTTAAGAATTTCTTTTGTAGTTACCATGATGTTAAGCTTTGTCAACAGAGGGTGCTGGGGGAGCATGGCAAGAAGAAGGAGCTTCCTTCCTGTTTCTGGTGCGCTCCCCCAACGTCTCCTGCTGGGTGTGTCTGTGCAGACGTGTGCCTGTGTTTTCTACAGTGCTAGTGGCTGGCAGCACAGACCACCTTCCCTTGAGCAGCTTCATAGCAGACAGTTGCTAGAAAAGCACCACCTCAAGAACCTACCTCCAGCAGCTTTGCAGTGGGTACATATGGAGGCACCTTCCCCCAGCACACGTCCTTGGGCATCTCCATCCTGGGGTGCTGCTGGCAGAGCTCCTGCTCCTGGACAACTTTCTACACACCCTTTCAAGTGGCTTTTCATGAGGGTGTGGCTTCTTTCAGAGGATAACTTTGCCTCGCACTCCATAGAGCAGCTTTCCAGCAAATTCCACTGAGATGACCTCTCAGTGAACCTCTGCCATCCAATGAACCCCACTGAACCCAAGGATGTCTGGACCTCAGCTCTGAGAGGGTGGAATTTTCCTTGGGTCTCCTATCTCAGCCGGAGAGGCGGTGGCTACTTCTGATGCCTGGTGTTCTATTGTGTTGAATTCTCTTTATCTCTCACTAGCAAATTCCCTGTTACTGTAATTCCTTGGCTAAATTACTATGTAATTTCTGTCTTCTCATTGGACGTTGACAGACACACCTCCTCACAGGAGCCCAATGCCGTTTAATGGTGAGATTCTTGGCCACAGTCATTTCAGTTGTTCAACTTATGCCTCTGGGTTCAAGGGAAAGTCCTCTTTCCTCCCAGAACCTGGACAAAAGATTGGAGCCCCTTCTTACCACTTCCCTCTAATTCTGAAGGCTTCCCTGAGAAACTTTCACGGAGGGTTGAGATGGAAGAAGTACTTCCTTCTGACACAGCCTGGCAGGGGACCCAGCCCAGGCGATGCACAGATGTATCCTGCACGTGGAACCCAGCCCATAAGGGTCTCATCCACTCTGTTTTTAAAACCCTGGTTTCTTCTGGCTCTAGGCAGCTTCTGCTTGCTCTTTGCAATGAGTACACGGAAATGAAAAGATTCAGGCAACAAGATTTCTTGTAACCCTACCAAGAAAAAGATGGATCAAAGGGAAAAATATGTTGGAGGCGCACTGGTGTAGGAAATATTCTAGTGTGTTAGTTACGAAAATACTTACGGAGTAAGAAGCCTGAATAGTACAGTAAGGAGCCTGAGTTTTACATAAATGCACATTATACAAGGAACAGAAGAATTAAAATTACAAATAAGAAAATACACTTATAAACCAATAAAACCAAAGGTGGAAGAGAGAAATTGAGACTAAGAGAAACGAAATAAAAGGAATAAAAACAATACATTAAATGGGTTAAAAAAGTATTACTCGGTTACAAAGTATTACTGGGGAAAATGAGATAAAAGAATTAAAATTCTAGATGTTGAAATGAGAAGCTTATAGTTTCAAGGATGTGTTTGTGAATAAAGCAAAAGTATAAAAAGGAAACAAAAATGTTTTCAAGTGGAAACAACAGAGGGAAATTTTAAATGGAATATACAGAGTAAGCCAGGTATCTGAAACAATTTAAAGGAAGATCAAAATAAAGCTAAACCTAGTCAAAGGAATAGAGCATTCTTTAAGTGCTAAACATTTAGAGAATGAACCAAACTAAAAATAAATATGGAAAACAAGGGATGAACAATTTAAAACATGAGAAGAGCAACATTTTTTTTTTTACAAAAAGCAAATTACCTGCTTTTTAAGAGACACCTGGCTTTTGTTCTTGTTATACTCTGTATATTCAAGCATCCATGAATTCTAGGAGATGGTCTCTGTGACTTTAATCCCCAAGGTCCAGTTTTTTTGTAGAGTACACCCTTGGAGCTCCGTTAGGCGGAAAGCTGACGGTAACAAGCAGTTCAAACTGTTTAGCCTCTTTCTCCAAAGGCTTCTCTGGCTCCTGTGCCTATGTGGCTTTTAACTCAGGTTGGGCATGGGAATAGGCTGGAAAGAGTCAAGCCTGGACAGGGCCAGCCCTGTTGTTTGCCTCAGCCCTACAAGCAATTGAGTGGATGTGCCCTTCACCAGTTGTCTAGAAGTCAGGAGTCATTCTACAAATATATTGTCTGCCTACATAGCTCTTGGGGTTGAGGCGATTATGAAGCCTCCTTCCGTCTCTTCACACTGCTGGCTGCAGCTCAAACAATCGTACTGCTTTGTAAGAGTTCTGGCCCCAGGGAGAAAGCAGATCAGTGGTTTTCAAACTTTTTGGCTACTACTCACAGTAAGAAATACATCTCACATTGTGACTCAGTACGACACATATATGTGTATCTATCTATATGGCCAAAAAAGAAGTGTTATGAAATAAGTACCCTCTCTAACATTATACACTCTGTTATTTTCAATCCTTTTGTATTTTATATTATAGAATTGTCTCAGGTGGGAGCCAGATCAATGGTTTTCAAAAATATTTTGTTTCCATCTGCAGTAAGAAATACATTTTACACTGTAACCTAATGTGCCTATATGTGTATGTATCTACATAATTAAAAGTTTTACAAACAGTACTGACGTTTTTTCTAAAATATATCTTTTAATTTTCTATCCTATTATATTGTAGTTTTACTGATTGCTTCCCAGTAATATCTGGCTATATACGTCCTACCAAGAAGATATAATGAAAGCATACAGAACCACAGCCAAGAATAATGCCCAACAGGGTGGTAAATTATTACAAACATCTTTTGTGCTGACAATGCACTTTACTGCTCCCTGGTGCTGCTCTGATCTATACATTGTGTTATTCCTCCAACATTTGTCGAGTATGAATACCTTTTACATGAATGCCTCTGTGTTTAAGGCAGTAGGGGAGGCAGAAAACTGGTGAACAGAGTTCCCGGAGAAATTCCAGAAGGTGTCATTGAATTAAAAGTAATGGTCAGATACAATTTTTTGCAACATGCCAGAAATCCAACACAAATATGATTAAGTTATAATTTTTAAAGTATTTATTTACATAACAATGTCCAGGACAGGTTTGTCTTCAGGCTCAGCTTGATCCAGCTCTAATGACAGTCTAAGATCTGTCATATCTGCTTCCCCTGGGATGACTCCATTCACAAGGTGATGCCTCTTGTGGTAGCAAATACAGCTTTAGGAGTCTCAAACCCTAAAGCACCTTGAGCTGGGGGGAAGAGTTTGCATCCCTGTATTGGGTCATGCTCCCATTCATGAACCAATGACTGTATCTGGGAGACAGGATATGTCAGTAGTTTTAAGCCGGTCAGGGCCTATCCCTGGAGCTCTATGCAGACAAATCCCCCATTAACTACATAGTTAAGAGTGCAGGGATTGGTTCTCCTAGGAAAATATGAGAACCTATGGCCTGAAAGGTAGGAAAATGGAAGCTGGGCTGCCAAAGGCTGCAGGTGCTTGAGCCAGGTGCCCTAAAGGCAGTGTGTAGCCAGGCGCTAGAGTTGGGTGGGGTGCACTGTCTGTAGATGAGAACACCGTGGAGGGGCAGCACTCGAGGTACAGGGAGCAGCATGAGCAAACCTGTAGCCACCTTAAGTCACCTGCTGGAGCTGGAGCTTCAGGACACACAGGGAGGAGCTGTGCAAGATGAGACCGGAGCTGATAATGCAGGCGGTGGGTTCTGAGTCCAGGCTTCAGAATGAGACTAAATCGAGTCAGAATTCAAAAAAAGATCAGAGTGAAATTTATACTTTAGGATACTCATTTTGCCTTGGGGAACAAAGGCACTGGAGAAATACAGTCTTGGAAGGCCATGGTCGTCCAGGCAAGCGTTAGTTAAATGAGTAAAGAACAGGGGAGAGCAGTGCGTGGGCATGAGGAGGGAGGTGGGGAGTTGATGCAGAATCTTGGTGCTCTTTTTCTCATAACTGTGAAGTGAACTTTAAATTTTGTTGGCTTATGCATGGTTGGGAGAAAGCCTTTAATATTTAATTGACTTCAAACAAAGATCAAATGATTCCAGGAAGCCTTACTTTTCAAAGGAAGAAAGGACTTGTTGGGGAACAAACTACCTATTGGGGGGAAAAGTAAACCAATTGTTATGTAATTCATTATACAAGTCTATCCCATCAAAGAGTTAAGTTACTTGACATTAAGTGAGATGGGATAGAGATATTTCTGACTTACCAGACAGGCTCCAGAGGCCTCTCTGGGGTCCTCTGGATAGGACTCAGGTCCTCCCTGTCCCACAGAGCCTTGGGTCTGACAGTCTTGTTATCAACATTCCATACATGCATCTTTATCACCCACTAAACTATGAGCAGGACAAAAACCTCTTCCGGTTGACTAAAACAATTTTTCTTTTTCTCTCTTCCTCCCTTTCCCAAGCATCCCTACGTGAATCAAGGCATCATGATAGGCACTGGAGACATGGAGTTGAGTCCCAGCTGGACTAGAACCCAATCTCCTTGGTTCAGGGTGGGTTCAAGTCTGAGAAGCAAGACATTTAATGACTGCTGGGAGAGGCAGCATCTATACAGACTAGGGGAAGAGGAGGAGAGGTCAGTGCCCTGTGGCGAGATCAGGAAATGCTTCATCAGAGGCAACCAGAACAGGAGTCTTAAGGCTCGTGGCCAGAGAAGGTGGGCAGGAGGAAGGAAGGCATTGGGTGGGAAGCACGTATCAGGCAGAAGGATGTTGTAACATGGGAGAGGCCATCACAACTTTGACTTCATGGATTTCCAAAGATATATGTGGCCACTTCTTTAAGGCGGAATAAACTGTACATACACACACACGCACCCACATTTGGCAATAGTGATGGTTAATCTATGGTGAAATCCATCTGGTTTTAAGGAGACAGGTTTATTATTACTAAAATAAGCCAACAAGATTTGTTTCTTTCTACATAGGAAGGAGCCACTTACAATGAGGTTGAGAACAAAGAGAAATCTTATAGAAATTGAAACACTGATACTTAAAGTTAGTTTGATGTTTTTTTTTTAAATAATTCTTAGCAGAGGAAAAGTTTTTAGAATTCCTAGAAACCCATAAAACAAACATTGCTTTAACCATATGACTTTCATGCTAAACAAGCATCAGTGATACATGGCTAACATCACCAAGTCTACATCTTCATCTTGGAATTCAAGGTCGGCAACAATAATAAAACCAAAAGGACACTGAGGTAGCTATTTTAACGGCAGAAAAATACAGACTTTACGGAAAAAGCTCTATTAGGGATAAAAGTGGCTAATGCCAAATGATAATAGTAATTTAACCAGGAAGATAAAATAATTATAAACTTGCACATCACAACAGCTAACACAAAGTGTTTGTAGACTTTTGGAAAGAAATTCAATGTCCTACTGGAAGACTTCAAAACACTTCTCTATTATTATTTGAGTAGTCCAAAATTAGTAGCAATATAAAAAATTTGAACAACCCAATTAGCAAGCTTGATTTAATGGACATAGATAGAAATCCGGACCACCAAAGTTTTAAAAATAAACATTCTTCTCAAGTACTCATGGACCACTTACATAACTTGGCAAATGTCTTATATAAATCTTGACTATTTCAGGTTAATTAGCATAATGTTGACCACAGTCTCTAATTATAAACAATTAACTTTGATAGTACCACACAAAAATTAGTAAAGTCTTATGTATTTGGATATTTTAAAATGTATTTTATTTTATTCATTTTATTTTACTTTACTATTTTATTTCATTCTGCTTTGGAGGTGGAGATGTGTCCACCTTAAACTTTTTTTAGAAAAGTATAATTGACATACAATATTGTATTAGATTCGGGCGTACAACATAGTGATTCAGTGGTTTATATACATTATGAAATGATCTCCATAAGTCTAGTTACCATCTGTCACCACACACAAAGTTTTTACAGTATTTTTGACTACAGTCTCTATGCTATATTTCCTTGGGTCTTACTTATTTTATAACTGGAAGACTGTACCTCTTAATCCCATTCACTTATTTCATCCATCCTTTCATTTCTCTCTCCATTGGCAACTATCAGTTTATTCTCTGTATCTGAGTCTGTTTCTGTTTGTTCATTTGTTTTGCTTTTTAGATTTCACATATAAGTGAAATCCTATGGCATTTATCTTTTTCTGTCTGACTTATTTCACTTATTATAATACCTCTATATCCATACATGTCAGAAATGGCAAGATTACATTCTTTTTTATCAGTGAGTATATTTTATATAATTATATGTATATATACCACATCTTCTTTATCCATGGACACTAAGCTTCCTTCCTTTCTTGGCTGTTGTAAATAATGCTACAATGCATATAGTGGTGCATATATATTTCTGAATTCATGTTTTTCTTTCTTCTAATAAGTATCCATAAATGGAATTGCTGGTTTACATGGTAGTTGTATTTTTAATTTTTAAGGGAATCTCCTTATTGCTTTTCATAGTGGCTGCACCTAATTACATTCCCACCAACAGTGCCTTAGGTTTGCTTTTTCTCCACATCCTCATCATTTCTTCTTTCTTGTCTTTTTATTTTCTTGTCTTTTTAATAATAGCCATTCTGACAGGTGAGAGGTGTACCTCATTGTGATTTTGATTTGCATTTCCCTGATGATGAGTGATATTGAGCATCTTTTCACATGCCTGTTGGCCATCTGTATATCTTTTTTGGGAAAATGTCTATTTGGGTTCTCTGTCCATTTTTTAAGATTGTATGTGTTTTGGTGTTGAGTTATATGAGGTCTTTATATTTTTTGGTGTTAACTTCTTATCAGATAGATCATTGGCAAACATTTTCTTCCATTTAGTAGGTTGTCTTTTCATTTTGTGGGTGCTTTCCTTTGCTGTGCAAAGCTTTTCTAGTGTGACATTGTCCCATTTGTTTTTTCTTGCTTTTTTTGTTTTTGCTGAGACTAATGTCAAAGAGCTTACTGCCTATGTTTTCTTCTAAAAGTTTGATTTTAGTTCTGACATTTAAGTCTTTAATCCATTTTGAGTTTATTTTTTGTATAGAGTATAAGAAAGTGGTCTAATTTCATTCTTTTGCATGTAGCTGTCCAGTTTTCCCAGCAACATTTATGGAAGAGACTGTCTTTCCCCCACTGTATATGCCTCCTTTGTTATAGATGAATTGTATTAATGTGTGTTTATTTCTGGGCTCTATTCTGTTCTATGTCTCTGCTTTTGTGCCAATGCCCTACTCTTTTGAGTAGTATAGTTTGAAATCTGGGAATGTGATACTTCCAGTCTTGGTCATCTTTCTCAAGATTGCTTTGGCTATTTGGAGTCTTCTGTAGTTCCTTACAAGTTTTAGGATTATTGTTCTAGTCCTGTGAAAAATGCTGTTGGTGTCTTGATAAGGATTACATTGAATCTGTAGATTGCTTTAGTAGCATGGACATTTTAACAATATTAATTCTTCCAATCCATGAACATGGTATGTCTTTCTATTTATTTGTGTTGTCTTTAATTTCTTTCATCAGTGTTTTATAGTTTTCAGAGTACAGACGTTTTACCTCCTTGGTTAAATTCATTCCTAGGTATTTTATTATTTCTGACACAATTGTAAATGGGATTGTTTTCTTAATTTAAAAAATATGTATAAATGGGAAGAATGGATGGCTTTTTCTTATAGTACAATTCCTAATTGCAGACAAAACCCAGCATTTGTCAAGTACCACAGTAATAATTGTTGCAGCAAGTATCATCTGTAGATGTTAAATTAGTTTATGTTGAGAAACAAGAAATTTACATATTTAAGAATATCTTCCTGTAAGATTCCTAATAATTATAAAGGAGAAATAGTACTTTTATAGTGGAGAAACTTGAGACATTACTTGGACAAGTCAGGATTTTCCAGAGAAATAAAGCCCATAGGATACATCTATCTATAGAGGGGTTAATTTTTAAAAGCTTGGCTCATGTGACTGTGGTGGCTAGCAAGTCTAAAATCTTGAGCAAGCTGGCAGGCTAGAAATTCTCCTGCATCTGAAATCTGGAGGGCAGGTTAGCAAGTGGGAAACTCAGGCAGGGTTTCTGTTTCTGTGGGGGAAGATTGCTTCTTTCTATGAAAAATCTCAGTCTCTGTTCTTATTGCCTTCAAATGATTGGATGAGTGCCCCCCATCCCAACACACACACACACACACACACACACACACACACACACACACAGAGGGCAATCTGTTTTACTCAAAGTCTACTCTGTTTGTCAGTATTATCAAATCTGCTCAACATCATTCATCATCAGGGAAACACAAATCAAAACCACACTGAGATACCACCTCACGCCAGTCAGAGTGGCTAAAATGAATAAATCAAGAGACTATAGATGCTGGCGAGGGTGTGAAGAGATGGGCACCCTCCTACACTGTTGGCGGGAATGTAAACAGGTGCAGCCACTCTGGAAAACAGTATGGAGGTTCTTCCAAAAACTATCAACAGAACTCCCCTATGACTCAGCAATAGCACTGCTAGGGATTTACCCAAGGGATAGAGAAGTGGTGATGCAATTGTAGTATAGAGGTGGCATTTAAGGAAAGGTATTAAGCAGGCTGTG
>NC_043707.1:79482859-79491426 GCF_006229205.1 Suricata suricatta
TAAAGTAAAAAAAAAAATAAACAAAAAAACATTTTCACTCTTTACTCTTAAAAAAAAAGAAGTGGTGATGCATAGGGGCACATGTACCCCAATGTTCATAGCAGCACTGTCAACAATAGCCAAATCATGGAAAGAGCCTAAATGTCCATCACCTGATGAGTGGATCAAGAAGATGTGGTATATATACACAATGGAGTACTACATGGCAATGAGAAAGAATGAAATCTGGCCATTTGTAGCAAAGTGGATGGACCTCGAGGGTGTGATGCTAAGTGAAATAAGTAAGGTGGAAAAGGACAGATACCATATGTTTGCACTCATAGGTCTAGCAGGAGAAACCTAATGGAGGACCAGGGGGAGGAGAAGGGGGAAAGAGATTTGGGGAGGGAGAGGGACACAAAACCTGAGAGACTATTCAATACTGAAAATGAACTGAGAATTGAAGGGGTAGGGGGATGGGGAAAGAGGTGGTGGTGATGGAGGAGGGCACATGTGGGGAAGAGCACTGGGTGTTATATGGAAACCAATTTGACAATAAACTTTAAAGAAAGAGAATATCTTCACAGAAATAGCTAGACTGTTTTCCCAAACAAGTAGGCACCACAGCCTAGCCAAACTGACATACAGTTAACCATGACACTACCTTAATATAATAACCAAGTTTAGCATCACTGGTAATGAGACCTATTGGCATCTTGTACCTCCTGATACTATGCACTTAAGGAAGTACAACATCATTTTAATGGTACTACATGGCCTTAATTTAAACTTGACAATCACTGAGTTCATTTAGTTCGAATGTTGTACATTAGATCAAAATACAAAAATCAGTAATATTTGTATATACTAATACAAACAGGTAGAAAAATTTTAAAAACCTCCATATATAATAGCACCAAACCTATCAAATACCTAGGAACAGATATACAAAAAGACATGGAATATCTCTATTTGGAAAACTTCAAATTGTGTTCATGAATTGAAATACTTTATATTGTGAAAATGTCAATTCTACCCAAACTGATCCATAGAATCAATGCAATTACAATAGTAATCCCGGCAGGTTTTATTAAATATGGAAAATGACACTGATTCTAAAACTGTATGTGGAAATACAAAATGTCAAAAATAAAGTAAGAGTGAAGAAGGTGAATAAGCTAGATGCTTTTTGCTTCTAGATAATAAGACTTATGAAGTTGTAGTCATTAAAATAATGTGGTAATGATGCAAGAGTTAAAAATGGTACAGAACTCAAAGTTAAGAAATAATCCAACATATATATGCTAACCTGTTTATCACCAAAGCAACACTCTCATTCAGGGGAGAAAGGGTGGTATTTACAATAAATAGTGCTGTATCACTGGATTTCCTTAAAGGAGGGGGAGAAACCTTGACCTCTACCTTACATCATATCCCAAAACGAATTTGGGGTGCATCACAAATCCAAATACAAAAGGAGAAAAAAAATTGAAGAAAACATAAGAGATGGTCATGGGCCAGGTAAGAATTCTTAAAAATTTCATATTATACATGAAATACAGACACATTGGAATTAAAATTATTAAAATTAAGAACTTTCAGTCATCAAAATATACCATTAATAGAGTGAAAAGGCAACCCATACCCATAAATAAGAAAAAGCATGACAACCCAACTAAAAGAATGGTGAAAAGCTTTGAATAGCCATGTCACAAAAAAGGGTATGAAAATTGTCAACAAGCACATGAAGAGATGCTCAACTTCATTATTCATCAAGGAGATATAAATCTAAAGCCATAACAATTTACCACTATAAAGCCAGCAAAAGGAAACATTTATAAGGATTTACAGTACCAAGCCCTGGTAAGTCCATGGAGCAACTGGAGCTCTGCTATTGCTGGTGGGAGTGGAAAACGGTGCAACCACTTTGGAAAACTGGCACTACCTAGTGAGGCCTGGCACAGACGTACCTGTGACTCAGCATTTCCACTCCTTGCCATATACCCAATAGACACAAGCTCTGTGTCCATCAAAATGAATATACAAGAATGTTCATAACAACTGTACTCATGGGAGCCCTACCCTGGAAACAACCCAAAGACCATCAATACTAGCATTGCTAATTCTAATGCAAAGTCATCCTATACAGCAATGAAAAAGAATCACCACTAGAGGCATTAGCAGGAATGAATCTTACAAAGATAATTTTGACTGAAAGAAGTCAGACACAAAGTACATAACAATTTATATGAAAATTTAAAAACAGGCAAAATGAATCTACATTGGTGGATGGAAGGAAGTGCTCATGCTTGACAGGGAGACTGACTGCAAGAGAGTATGGATGAACCTTCTGGAGAGCTGGAAATGCACTCTATCATCATCTTAATAGTGGTGACATAGGCGTAAAGATATATAAAATTTTATCACTCTACATACATAAAGTTTGTGTACATTATTGGATCAAAATACCTTGGCAAAAACTAGTCATGTAAAAAAAAGAATCAGCAAGACATTCTTCAGGAAGAAGAATAAAGTGAGGGGGAAAACTGCCCTACAAGATACCAGGACTTATTATAAAGCCTTACTAATAACGACTGTGTGGTATTAGTACAGAGATAGACAATGTGGTTAGAATGAAACAGAATATAGAGGACAGGAATAAATCCGCATATATATGGAAATTTGATTGCTGATCTTTGGAGAAGAATGGATTCTTCGTAAATGGTGCTAGGACAATTGGTATTTATACAAAACAAAAGCAATTTCTTCCTTACTTTGTATATTATACAAAAATATAAATCCCTTACTGACCCAAGAGACACAACACTTTGAAATTTTTAAGAATAAAGTAAAAGGAAATAATTATTGATCAGGAACAGTGGAAGATTTATTAAAGAGGGTAGAAGAAGCTCTAATTATATATAAAGATAGAAAACATGACTACACCGAAATTTTAAACTTCTGTTCTATGAAAGTCACCATGGAGGTAAAAGAAAAGATAAGCTACAAATTGGAAGAGGATATTTGCAGACATATAATCTACAAAAAATACTATCTAGAATATACAAAGAATTCTTTAAGGGAAAAAAAGGAAAAGTGAACTAACCCAGCAGGTAACTGGACAAAAATGGATAGGCGTTTTACAGACGAGAGAACACTAATGGAAGAGAAAACATGCTAAACGTAAGAAGAAAACAGGGAAATAGAAGTCAAGATCGCAATGAGACACAATTTAAAGTACCAGAGGGCAACATTTTACAGTCTGAGAATGCCGACTCAAATGTTAGCAAAGATGTGGACAACTACGTTTAGAGGTATGAAGTGTCCAACCACTTTGGAAAACAATCTGGTGATATCATGCACATGTGAACAACTTTACTCTATAGCTTGGCAATTTTATTCCTAGGTAAACACACTGTATACAAATTCTTACACACATGCACTAAAAGGACTTTCCAGGAATGTTCATAAAAACATTGTACATATTAGCAACAAACTGAAAACCCAAATGTTCACTGAAAGAATGGATAAAAATAAGTTCTGGAATATTCACACATTGACATTATGCAATCTTGAAAATAAACAGAGTTACATGCAAAGAAAGTGGATACATCTTAGGAAGAAAAAGCAAGTTTTGTAAGACTAGATACAATGTTAAGAGTCTTATAATGTTTATTAATAGGTAAAGCTAAATAACACTATTTATTGGTATATCTGTGTATAATAAAACTATTTAGAAAATAAGAGAATGGTAAATTGAAAATCCAAGAAAACAGAAGGAACACTCAGGCAGGCTTCAAGGATAGTGGTGATATTCTTGTGTTTGCTTCATAATTTGAATATTTATCACTTATTTAACATGTATCAAATATTACGTACACTGTGAATATGGTGTAAGAGATTATTTCAATATTCTAATAGAAATTGCTATGTATATGGTTAACTTTCTGCTAGGAAGTACATGGTGACTGAAGGCAGAGACTCCAGAGACAGACCCTGTGGCTTTCCCACGAATTAGCTGCATGACCTTGGGAGAGTTATTCATGTGCCCTGTGGCTCAGTTCTCATATCTGTTCAAGGGGAATGATAAAAGAATCCATTTATTAGGGTTATTGTGAGGATTAATTGCCGTTTTACATGTAAAGCGCTTAGGGGATGCCTGGGACATGGCAAGACACACGTTGACTCTCATTTCATTGCCTTGGGGGCCATGCACACAACTTCTCTTACTCTCAGTTTACTTATCTGCACAATGGGATAATAAGACTTTGGGAAATAATAAATATAAGGCATATGGCATTGTGCAGGCCATTCGGTAGATATTCAGTGGCTAAAATATAACTTTAAAATTTTGATTGAATCTCATGGATTTCCTGTGTTTGGTTTTAAAATGAAAGAAATAGTCTCATGGTAAAGAATAAAGACACTACACTTGAGATGATTTATGTACATAGCATGGACATTCTTTTACATGTAGTTAGACATGGCATTTACTATGTTTCCCCCAACATTGCAAATGGGATTGTTTGAAATCCCGTTATAAAATGTCTTTCCTAATATATCACGAAATACCATTTTGTGATTACAATAAACATTCTGAAAATGTAGGAAGCTCTATAATCCTGTCCATTCAGAGAGAACCGTTCTCTTCGGTTCAATGTGGTGTCTTCTGGCTGTTTTCTATGCTTTTAAAAATGAAACTGAGATCACACGATTAAATAAATATGTGGAAGGGCAGACAATGAAAGAAAAGGATTCCATTATGTTGAAATGTTCAGGCAGATAATGCTCCTTTTGGAAGCAGCCTTGGGTGGCCAACTCACCTTTACTGACCTGATTCCATCTTGCCTCTTTTGTAACCAGGTGGTAACTAAACACTAGATGCTGGTCAGATGGTGACTCAAGATGGTGACTGGGCTGCTCCCCCTGGGGGACCTTCTCCCAAGAGTTCTCCTCTCCCCTCACGTTCTGGTAGGGATAAAAACATTTGGGATTTGCTTCATGGAGGCAAAAGTTTTTGGAGTTTTTTGTTTGTTTCATTCTGATTTTAAGATAAATGTATACTTAATTGTTTGAGACTCTCAGAAATCACCAGTTGGATTCCCATTAGCTTTAGGAGGCTGTCAAGTTTAACGCAGGTGATAACTCATCTCATTTCAGCCTCCTTTGTGTAGCTGGACCAGAGAAGTTGGAGCCCAGGCTGCCTCTCTGCCTTTCCATGTATGGTATAGCATTTGTCAATATTAAATTTAATTTGTGCTAAGAGCAGCTTGCTAACAGTGAGAACACAGAACTTGCCGAGCCTCACGGTGTGGCATGTTCAGTACAGCCAACATTAACAAACCTAATGAATTCAGCTACATCATCCTACCCAAATCTAGGTCATTTCTGTTGATTAAAAATGTTATAGATTTGATGCTGTAAAAATTCACTTAAAATTTAACTACTTCATCACCTTTTCTGTCTCCTGTACTTCTCACACAGAAGAATATATACCGATCACCAATCCAATGGGCCACCATTAAGAGATCATCACCAACAACAGACATTTATTGAGCGCCTATTGTGTGCAAGGCACTGTACTAGGCAGGGGGCTACAAAGACAAAGGAGAAACAGTCCCTGCTCTCAAAGAGCTTACAATCTAATGAGAGTAACAAGACACATACATAAGGAGACAAGGACAATTCAAGGTAGCATATAATATTAGGGCACTGAGTAAAAACAAACACAATCACAGCCTTTTTTCTCTTTTTTTGCTTTTCTATGGCGGCTCAATACCCTGAGTAGGTAGGGATGAGTGAGCTAGAACAGAGGGCTTCTTCCTGCTCATTTTTTAAGCCTATAGACCCTCTCTCACCTCTCTCCACTCCAAAGTATCCTCTGGATGTGCCGGAACCTAGGTAGTGGATTTGCCTCCCCCGGCCCCCCACAAGGCCTAAGTATTATAGTACTCCTTGAGGTGGCCTTCTGATAGGGTGACCCACTGTCCCAGTTTGCCTGGGACTTGTCCTAGTTGTAGCACAGAAAATCTGTCCTGAAACTGCTTCCCGCCCTACTTCCTCCAGCCTGGGGGAAGCTGGGACAGTACTTCTGAAGACCCGGTCCCCATTGCCAGATAGAGTCGTTCTGCCTACTGTGGTCATCGCCTGGCAGGGCCTACCCCAAATCTGTTCCCCAGTAGGTCTCTAGTTTAAAAACCTACGAGGAAGACCTTAACAGCCTCCGACGACTGCGGGTTCAAGAGCCCAGAATAGACAACAGAAGACAAGCGGGAGAGCATGACGGAACTGAGTCAGTTCAAGAGAAGCAGGGAGGATGGGAGGAATCACTGGGTCAGGTACGGCGTATGTAGGGGTGTTAACCTCACCTCCTAACACTGGGATCTCGGAGTAGATTCGTACGCTGAATAGTCACTCCAGGGGAATTCAGGGCGTATTTCTGAAATGAGGTCAGGTCTACATAAAGGCGAATATTTCGGTGGGTGTTGAATATATACATATATGTTCAAAGCACACTGTAATAATCCTGACAGAATTCCAGTGTGTTCCTTTCACTTTTCATTTAGCTTCCACATCAAAAATTTTAACTTTTGAGGTGAGTTCTTATTTCAGAATAAGGTTATATCCTTCCATTTTAATGTACTTAAAATAATCAGGAATGGAGAATATTTCAGGAAACAAAGGTAATCTGTCTTGAGACGCGTTGTTTGGAATCTGATACACATACACATACTTGGCAGTAATTTAAGGATTCCAAGAGACCGCACATAAATTTCTCTTTCAGGTGCAGCCTTTTGTGTTTTGCTTTCATTTATTTTTCGAAGAAAAGCTCTCACTCTGAAGTCTTAGGACCTTGGAAGTTCCCGAATCGCTCTGGTTTTATGTCCAGCCCTTAGGTCAGCACATACCAGGTTTAGCGAAGCACAGGGACTTAGTTACCAAACACCCATTAACCATAATGGAAATCACACAGCAGAGTCCCTATGCAGCACACTGAATATTTACCTCCTAATGTTCTTTTAATGTACGCTTTCTTGGGTGAATATTTACTGTAGAATATTAAATGTAAGATTCCTCTTTTTATGGGCCATTTGAAGTGATTGATTTTGTTTGTGAATTCCTGTATCTTTGCCCGTAATGGCTATCTATTGTAATGGCCTCTGCCAAATGTTCTTGCGTTGAAATAACAGACGCCATGGGTCGGCCAGCTGTGGCTTTGTATTACCCTGGTCTTAAAAGCTAGGAGGTAGCTGATGACACAGTTGGGAAAGAAGAAAAAGGTGTGTAACATAACGAGTCTGGCTAAGGCTTCCAACACAAATGGATATTGAAATCACTGAGGTCTGAAACATGGTTCTGCAGTCATCTTTTATATCAGAGCTGATGTTTAATGGTGTTGAATGGTGTTGAGACCGACAGTCACGAAACGACAGTGGCAAGATAAGAATTCAATTGCCCACAGCCAGGACCATCAGCACAATCTATCAGAATTCTAGGCATTTTCTTTAAATGCTATAATAAAAACCACTGCCCAAGTGATCATTCTTGCACTTACTTATATCATATTTTTAAAAATATAAATCCACATACATAGCTACGTTTTGATTTAAGCTATTTCCCAGTGAAGCCAGGAATTTCAGAATTTGGTTGCTTTTCACTCTTTTGAGTATTTGGGAGGAAGAAGTTACATAAAAGATGGGAGTTATTATATGGTCTTTAAAAAAAACAAAAAACAAAGCCTAAAACCTAAAGATAACACAGGCATTTGAGATATGATTAGAGTAGGTAATACAGCTACATCTTTACATGTTTCAAGTATGCTTTTCCAAATTTCCATAAAAATAAAACTTGTTAAAGGAGCCTACTTACATCTGAACAACATAATGTCTTCAAGTGATGGTAAAGATGAGCTATAAATCAATCATGAAATTCATGCTCTTTTTCAAACGTTCACAACGTATTGTGTGTTCAGATTCCATGCTGCAGAAGAGATTGTGCTGGAATAAAATGCTACGGTCCCTTTAAGAACAATGAGAAAATTTAAAGAACACATACGTTTCAATTGTACTGGCTTCTAACAGCTCAAGCTAGACCACAATAATACCAAGTTTGTTTCTGCTATATAAATATCTACTGTGTCTGCATCTCAAGCACAGCACTCCATATAATTAATAGTATGAGTTGGTGCAAGGGAATGGAATCTTAGCAGTAATTAAGGAAAGGAAAAGGGAGTGGCAATAAAAGAAACCTTCTTTAATCACAGGTCAGGTCACGTTCTGTAAAACACTGTCAGTCTCCACACATAACACTTGCTGGTGCCTTCAAATCCGGCATCGGAAAAACTAACGCCTTCTAAGTCATGTGTAAAGAAAACACTGGTATATTTTTAAAGGGACTATATTTGAAGAATATCACCGGCTTAAATGAAGGTCTTTCATACTGACCGATATCTTGGCCCTGAATAGAATAAGTCCTTCATACCCCTCCAGACCAGGGGATGTAATGTAAGACTTGCAGTGAGGGAATCTGAAGAGTTCCCAGGATAAATGAGTTGGATGCTGGGGAATCTCCTTGTACTATCTTCTCAC
>NC_043707.1:79491526-79522851 GCF_006229205.1 Suricata suricatta
TTTTTTTTTTTTTTTTTTTTTTTTTTTTTTTTTTTTTTTTTTTTTTTTTTTTTTTTTTTTTTTTTTTTTTTTTTTTTTTTTTTTTTGTGGTGCAAGTAACACCAGAAAAGCAGCGGGTAGACTGTAGCCAATGGAGACCAGGGAGGAAGTTACGTTTTTAACCACAGAGGGAGACAGATAGCAGGGGAATGAAAAGACCCCCTAAAATCAGGCTTTTGCTACTGCAGAAGCCCCATCGTTCCGAGTTCACAGTCCTTAAATGCGTCAACGAGAAGCTCACAGAGTTTTACATTTTAAGGAAACGTACGCAGTCGGCTAGCACAGGGACCTCTTTTTCAGACAAGGAAACCCGGATGTTACGTCAGGTAACCTACATCAACTATTACTAAAGACAACTATCTTTAAGTTTCTTTTGTTAGTATTGTTTTTGGTTTTCAGTTTTGTCATTTGGAGCATTTCCTTACATTAGAAAATGTCATAGCTGTTCTTGAAGCCTAAGGATTCAAAAACGCAATGTAATATTTCCAAACCAATGGCATGCTAACAAGGAGCATCGTGAACACAGTCACTCACCAACCCCATCCTAGGTGTTTTCCAGCCATTGTTCAGGATTAAAGAGTAAAGAAGGATAAATTACCACATAATCATAATCTATAAAAATACTGGCCTAGAGTACACTAAAAAACTCTCAGTAAATAAATATTGGGCATTTGTTTTATGAAAGTCAGTGAGATGTGCTCTTCAGAAATCATGTCCATACTTTCAGGCTGCTTTTTACAAATCACACATACAGAGCCCAGTAGATGACAAAGATTATTGATCAGGTGAGGATACAACTTGATAGAAAAAGGACTTTTGATGTGGTGTTTCTGTAAAGGAACACAACTAACATTGTTGAGTTGCTTGTGTTTCAGTTTTGAAGGCAATACTTAAAGAAATCCAAAATGATTTTCAACCACGGCAGCATCACTGAAATGAGTGGTTAGCTCCTAAGGTAGCCCCTTTTGAAAGGGACGGCGCTCATTAGGACATATTACTTCTGGACCTTCTCCATACAAACCGACTACACTGTTTCGCAGTCATGCCTCACAGGCATCTGTACATGTTGCTTCTGGATGGGTTTCCTGCTCCCAGTTTTGTCTCTCTTTTATGTCTGTGGCTCAGGAAGTCCAGTGCCCTGGTGTCTGATGCAGTAGGTACTTGGGATTTCGGTCTGGCACACTCATTCCTCAGAACACAGGTTTATTCTCAGGATGATTTATAGCAAGTGATTCTGGTTTCCAGTATGGTTGAAAGAAATGAATATTGAATGTCCGTGCCCAGTTCTTAAAGACGCGTTTCTCTGTGATAAAGCGGTGATGACTACCCTTCCGTCCTCGCTCGTGGGAGAGGTACATTGTACATTCATCAGGTCCGAAGGGTTCGTAGTAGTGATAAGGTACTGATGGGTGATTGGGATCCCTGTAGAGGAAAATGAGATAGCTGAACAGGGGAGAAAATTCCTTTGACTGATTAAGCTGATAAGCACAACTCATATTTCCAAGTTCAATAAATTTCAATGAATAGTTTTTCTGAGGTGTATACAATAAGCAAGTGGAAAGGTTTTGAGGTTGTGAAATAAATGCACTGGCCATTATTATCAAACAGAGAGAGTAAAAGTATACCATAGGACCTTTAGGGGCACTTGGGTGGCTCAGTTGGTTGAGTGTCGACTTGGCTCAGGTCATGATCTCACAGTCTGTGGGTTCGAGCCCTGCATAGGGCTCTTTGCTGACAGCTAGCTCAGAGCCTGGAGCCTGCTTCAGATTCTGGGTCTCCCTCTCTCTCTGACTCTCCCCTGCTCACACTCTCTCTCTTAAAATAAAATAAAGACATAAAAATTTTTTTAAATTATTTTAATGTTTAATTATTTATTTTTGTGAAAGGGAGAACACAAGCAGGGGAGGGACAGAGAGAGAAGAAGACACAGAATCTGAAGCAGGGTCCAGGCTCTGAGCTCTGAGCACAGAGCCTGACACAAGGCTCAAACCCAGGAACTGTGAAACCATGACCTGAGCTGAAGTCAGAGGCTTAACTGAATGAGCTACCTAGGTGTCCCCAGGTTTTGGGGATTTAGAAATTACTTATTACTAAAGTTCTTACTTCTACTCTTGCTCTGTAAAATCTATTTAGCATAAGCAGCTATTTACAAAACAAAAACACATCACATCACCTAAATCCTCCAGAATCTTCTGATTATACTAAAAGCATGGCTTATAGGGTGTTGCGTGAGTTGGTTCTTCTCCAAAGTCTTCTCCTAACCCAGCCTTGTCCACTATGCTCCAGCCATACTGGTCTTTCTAGTCATGACCTCTGCCAAGCTCCGCCTTGAGGCCTTAGCACTAGAGGAGAGTCACCTGGTGGTTACGTGCTCCTACCAGTTCACTCCTTCTCACCACTGGGGATCGACTTAAATGTATCCTCTTCAGAGAGGCTTTACCTGACACCTGCCCCTTTGCTCTCTCTCAGTCAGATTTCTGTAAGCATTGATCACTCTCTGGAATTACTGTTGTTTTTGCTTGCGTACTGTCTATTCATGAGGGCAGGCCTTTGTCTTGTTTCTAGTAGGTGCTCAATAAATAAATTTTGAATTTCTGGTGTTTAAAGACATTTATAGGGAGTTAGTGGCTAAACAGCAAACCTCTAAAGACAACTTCTCCTCCAACATGTAAAGTTGATGACCCCAGTTTGAAAGACAGCAAGCATGTTGCTACCCCTTCCCTCTTGTTTCTCTAGGTAGACGATGGACTCAAATCCAGAGTCTCTAAATCCAAAAATTCCAAATCCTTAATCCTTGCATTGTAGTCTGATGGCCCCAACATTGTTTTCTGTGTCTGTATCCTTACTTTGCCCCAAATGAGAAACACTGGCTCATTTCTTCAAAGCAGTGGGCAAAGGATGAACATGTGAGTGTGGTTGGATGCCCTTTTGTAGGTTACTATCACATCGAACCCCCAAAGAGCCCTGACCTCAGACTAGTCTAGTCCATTTCCATTCTAGTTCAGTCCACTCCACCTCTTCAGTCTTGATGCCTAGATGATGGAATTAGTCAAGATACCCCAGCAGGGTAAACCTTTCTACCTTGAGTTACACTCACCAACTGACTTTTTTGCAGGGCTTAGTGCTTCTCTTGAAAGGCCCAGGCAAACCACATCCCCATGCCTGGAGCCTTTGGGTCCCCACTCCAGTAACTCGGGCTCTACCCGAAGTACAGTAACTTTGTTTCCCAGAGATGTTCATCCTGCTAGACACCTATTTGTTTTCTTCAGAGGAGATCAATACACAAATAGCTTCCAGAGGAGCGACTTTACTGAGGTCAGGGATCGAAGTCTTTTATCAAGAGGGGTGTCAAGTTTGTGGCTCTGATGACAATAAACCTTTTGAGCTGCCTCTCCTCTGAGGTTAAAGTTCTTCCAGGAAGAGAGATTTATTTTTGTCATGCAGCATTTAAACCTTCCTCGTCCTGGGCTGGATGCTATGCTGAGTTAATGCTCTGTATCTCTATCTTGCTCATCTCGAAGTATTTCTGTGTTCTACAGTGAAACATCAGGTCAAACCCTGTTTAGTTAATATAGATTTCACTAATAAACTTACTACAGAAACCCCTTAAAATTTAGCAGAAGGTACTTTCAGTCCAGAAAACACATTCTAGGAAGAATTCAAGTTGGAACTGACCATCATGAAGAAAAGAGTAAACAACAAAATATAGAAATTTGTCAAATGTCCTCAGGTTCATATGGCATAATATGGGCAACCACACCCAATTTACTCTGCCATGGTATACTTCGGGTTAAGCTTTTATTCTGAGATAAATCAGGCTTTAAATCTAATTTGTCTACACTTTGAACATATTACTGGCATCCATCTGATTAAAGAAACAATTAGGCTTCCAAAAATATCATGAGACTGAGTAGGCATCTAAGAATACAGAGAAATTGGAAACCAGCTAAAGGATGCTGTCTGAGGATCAATTTCCTTATTCAGGAAGACCGTCGCTTTGCATGAAAACTTATCTGGCTCCATATTGATCACCGAGAGGGAGAATTAAGTTTACACATTGAGTTATTGTGATTTCAAAAGTGTCCACATCAAGTGGGGGTTGTTTCCACACTTTAAAACTCTGTCCAAATGGCAGAAGAGTGCTCTGTGGGCCCTGAGAAGGCAGAGCCAAAGCAACTGCAGGAACAGCCCTCCCGGTTGAAAGCCAGCCTGATATCAGCGGCAATCCGCTGCTCCCTCCAGGAAGCCCTTAGCAGTGGAAGGTCATGATTCCTTAGGTCTCTTCTCAAACCTGACTTTCTAAAGGCTGCCGTAGCTTTTTCTTCCTCCACCTGACCCAAATGAAAACAGCAATAAATATCAGCAGAATTTCCACACCAGGAGGCTCCCATTGTAAAAGGTAGGATTCTGGCACCCAAGTTCCTGTTTTGGGGGTGAAGGTGTGAAGGGGGCGGGGGGCGGTGCCAAGAAAATCACAGAGCTGGTTCCCCACGAGGCTGCAGCCTGTCACCAGTGCTCCAAGGACCAGCTCGGGCATAAATCCCGCAAAATCATGTGTAGAAGGATGCTTGTTTCTTTACAGAGGAAGCAGAGGGGAGGAGAAGTAAAATAACTCACACTTAGTGCACATGAGGAGCTTTAAAGAAATATCATCACCTGGGTTCCACCTCCACAGATTCTGGTTTGACTGATTTGGAGAGGGTCCCAGGCATGGGGGTATTTTAAAAAGTGCCTTTGGTTTGAGTATCAAAATAAATAATGGTAGTATTGGATTATAAAACCCATAAGATAAAATAAATATCCATGAATCCATGATGATTTCAATAATTAACTGAATCTATAAACAAATGAGGAAGAAGAAACACCATTTCCTTACAGAAGAAGTCCAATTAATAAATCTAGAGAGAATGAGTGCATAGAGAAATCACCATTAGAACAGCCCTGTAACGTTGCAGGCACGGTGCTCAGATGAATGAAACATTAGTGGGGAAAAAGGATGAAGAGAAATAGGTTATTTGCATGAAGTATCTCCCCCAAGATATTTATTAATGACAAAGGGAAAGATAATAACTTCACAGTGAGGAAACCCAGGAGACGGCATCTCAGCCAAGTAATCAAGGTGAACATTGCCAGTTATAAGACATCTGACTCCTTCATGAAGATAGAAAAGGAAAAAAAAAATAAAAGACCTTTGACTTCATGTGCCTGTTGACATGGGATGTTGGGAAGGGCTCACTGCTCTTACTTACCCTCCCTGGGAATGCATGACTTCAATCCAACCATGAGAAAGCTTCACACAGATTCAAAGTGGGGGCCTCCCACACTAATGCCCAGATTTCTGTGAAGTCATGAAAGATAACGAAAGGCTGGAGGGGGAACTATCACAGATAAAGGGACAGTGAGGAGACAGGATAAAGTAAACACAAAGGGATCCTGGAGGAGATCAAGGGCAGCAGCAGGAAAACTGGTGAAATCTGAATAAGGTTCAGGGAAGAGTTTTGTACAGTTGTTACTTTCTTAGTATTGATAATTATGCAGTGTTAACATTAGGGGAAGCTGGGTGAAGGATCGGCTACGTTTGCAACTTTTTTGGTTCATTTAAAACTTTTTCAAAACAAAAAATTTAAAAAACATAGTAATGTTAAAAAGTGCCTTAGGAGATCCTAATATGCAGCCAGGTTGAAGATGGGCGATTTAGTTAAGTACCTGCTAGGCTTTGGTGCTTCACTTACATTATCTCTTTCACTTCTTCATCAGGCAAGTACACGTAAGTATAAGTAAGTGTCGTTGCTCCATTTGCTGGGTGAGCGTCTGGCAGCGGGTGGTGGCCAGCGCCTGGCTTGAAGCACACAGCCCTGCTCGTGGGCCATCCGAGCTGCTAGACTTGAACCTTTTAGCCCAAACCAGAGTGCACGGCACTTCACGTGATTTAATTCTCACAGCATCCCTGGGAGAGGGGTACTGTTATTGCCCCCATATTACAGATGACAGAACTCATGCACAGAAAAACCAGGTTTCAAAGCTCAGATTGGGACCACAACTGGACTCCTAAGAGTAAGGCTCTGCATTTTGGAAAAACGTCTGCTGCATGGCTGGGTGTCTGCACCCATGGCAACAAAGGCTCCTACTGGAAATGGTTTGGAACCACTTTGTCCTGGCTGCATTCTCCCAGCACCTATCACAGCGGTGCCCTGTAATTGGCGGACAATCTGTGCAGCCAGTCAGCGTGAGCAGCATAGGCTTTGTGCTCATTTACAATCCTGCTCACTAAGATTAATGGTAATAGGAGTTTGTAATGTCCCCCTTTTGAATCTTCTAAAGCTAAGTTGTACAATTGGAGGAAACCTTGGAGCATTAGCAGGCACGGAAGAATACTTCCAACAGGTGTGATCTGGAGTGGCCCTGATCCGTTGGTTGGGTCTGAACTATCTACTAGGCTACAAATGCCCCAAGGAGAGAACAGTGGCTTTGCCGCTCTCTAGAGCCCTCACACACTCCCTAAACACACTTCTATTCTTGGCATGGTACCTGGCATACACTAGGTAGTCAGGAAATGCTTGAGGAATAGAGCTGAATCAATGGCTGCCAAGTGTCTAGGGTGTTCTGAAACTGGCTCCGATCGGGGGCCTTTAGGGACACGATGGAGCATTTAGAAGAAAATGTTCCTAGAGCAGGACTTCCTACGCATCTGCTTCATCCCACTGGGACCTGCTGAGTCACCTTTACTGTGTCACCTCGATTTCTTGTCCTAAAGCCTCTTTTGGAAGGAACAGATCTGCACACCTTGGAAGCCAGTGGAATAAGACTGGTGAATCTGGAACACACGGAGCATGGAGAGCCTACAGCTCCCTGTGCTTCCTGGTGCAAGGAGCCAGAGTGAGTCATCCAAACCCCCCACTCACTCTCAACCCAGGTGCCCAGGTGGTGCTATAACATCTTGTATTAGATCAGTGGACCCATAGGAGAGGAGAGTAATGAAAACACCCCATGACTGCTAAGAGTTGGTCAAATTATGGCAAAATCAGAAGAAGGAAATCATGACAGAGATAAGCATCTACGAAAAAATATTTGAAGTCTACTTCATAAAATGTGAACCTCTTGGGTGCATTACCATTCCATACCTGTCCTCTGTAAGCATCTGATTCAACATGGTGGACTGTCGCCAACTAGGAACTTTCCCTGTGACGCTGGCAGCTTTATTAATGTTCAGTAGCTCATAAGTCTAGCAGAATCAACTCTCTGGTACTCACAATACCTTTGAGATGTCCTTCACATTATGGATGAGATATTAATTTAGTTCCATGACAGTGATCACTCTGAGTCATTACTCTGCTAATTAATACTCAAGAAATGATGGGTGACAGAGAGTTGTAAACTTGGTAATGTGTTAAGTATGACCAGAAATAAGATTATTAGGTAGAATTTAAAACCTTGGCCCATTATTATTGCAAATAATTTCCAGTAGAAAATGAGATTAAAAATACTCACCATAACTTAGTTTGGAAGGCAATGATAACAAGATGTTTTTCATTGCAATTTATAGTTCATCCAGAGAGAATGGATTTGGCTTCCTATATGGATATGGCATGACTTAAGGGTCTACTGTCCATGTAATAATATATTTTGAGACTGTCTCGGGTGCAGCGTGACATTAATTTCCCCAGCTCTCAGAAAACTCATGACACTGGAGTCCAGCGATAGAGGCAGGATAGAGACTAACTGCCTGATGCCCGAGTCCCTCTGTGGAGGCCCAGTGCTGGCTCTGGCTGAGAATGAAACGGGTGGCCCCCATGGACGTCCCAGGACCCTGGACATCTGAATTTGCCATTTGTTAATGATACTTTTCATTCACCAGGCACTTGAGGTATTGGGATCAATACAGAATCAGTTTCTTAAATACTGCCAAGGAAAGGAAGGTTTTCCTCTATTTATTGAGTCAATCAATACCGAATACATCCTATGTGCCAGACACAATGACAGTGCGGGGAGGCATGCCCCCTCCTCTTGAGGAGACTATGGGTAAAAAAAGGATATGGACAAATGCATCCATGAGGTGGGGCAGGGGAGGAGCTGACAGAGGGCCCTGTGGGGGCATAGGTAGGGTCTGACTCAGGAGGTGAGGGAAAGCCTGGAGGAGAGCCTGCTGCATATGAAGCAGTACAGTGGGGCCCTGGAGACCTGCATTCAGATCCCAGCTCTGTCACATACCTGCTCCATGACCGGGCAGCTGTTTTCAGTCTTTAAGCTTCACATGTGAAATCATAATAATGATTTCTATCTCATGGGATTATCACAAAGTTTCAATAAAATGGTGCGTGTATTCATCCCAAGCACAGGGCCAGCATGTGGTACATCCAGGAAAATATCAGTCATTAATATTATTGTAAAAAGCCAGCAGCCATCAGTCAGATTGAGGAGGAGGAGATGGAAATGCCAAACTGAAGACAGAAGGCCCTCCATTGTCTGCAGGGTGACTTCCTTTACATGTCTGCAGTGTGGCGGAGAGAAGTCTGAGTGAGGAGAGAAGATGGGACTAAAGCAGACGCAGAAGCCAGGTCCTGGCGGGCCGCGTGCTAAGCTAGGAATGTGAACTCCGCTCTAAAAGCTTTGGGGAGCTAGAGAGGGGCTTAACTGACAGAGTCGCATGTGGCTTATCCAGCAGCGCAGAGGTGTCTGGAGAGGAAAGAGAAAGGCTGGAGTTGGTAAAAGCAGTCAGGAGGGTACTGATGCACCAGACTAAGGAGGAGAAGGTTGCCTGCTAGTCAGATGACTTCTACCGAGTGTTGGATTCTATCAGGTTTTAAGTGATATGTCCATCACCTGCCCCCACGGCCGTTTATGTGTCCGCTGCCTCCATTTTGCGGTTTTAAATAAGAATGTAGGGCTATCATTCTTCCAGAGGAGTCTATGTGCTTAAGAGTTTAGGGGCTGCTAAAAGTTTTCTTGCCACTGAATGACTCCTGGAAGTAACTCAAGCCCTTTGGGTGGGAGGCATAGGGAACCCAGACTCCAGGAGAGCTGGATGGAAAATGGCAGCTCTAGGCATGTACGGGCGAACCTATGCCCCGTTATCTTGGGAATCAGTCACTCATGGATTGCTTGGCTGTTTGCTCCCCCAGGATATAATTTATTCCCCTACTCCCTCTCATACTCTGTCCCCTCCCTTGTCCCATGCACATAGTGGCTGACATTGCTTGTGGGTCACTGCCACCTTAGGCTGATAAAAATGACTATAGAAGTTCCTAGTGTTTGGTCTCTCTGTGCCTTGGTTTCCCTGGCAATAAGGGGCAATGATTAGATTCTCCTGAAAAGTGGGTGACAGTTTGATTTAGATTGGAAAGCAGCATGATTGTATCTTAGACCAGAGCTTGTCAAAGTTCTTATTTGCCACACAGCCCTTTGTTATACAAGAGCCGATATGCAGCAGATAGACGTGGGTGTGCTCTTGATGGAGTGGGAATAAGAGGGCCCAATATGCTTTCTCTCTCGGCTCCTTGCCCCTGGCCTACCTGACAGGGTCAGAGGGATGCCAGGACCTGTCCAACTACAGCAGACGGTCAGAGGTGGATGTCCAAATAAAGGCCTGTGGGTCAGATGCTACTGACAGGCAGACAGTATTTTCTCCCACAGGTATCTTGTGAACCCACTGTCCCTTCTGACTGATTTGTGTCCAAGTGACAGTCAGGAGACTGAAGGCAGAGACCCTGTCCTTCCCCTCTCTGATTATGTCCTCGGTACCCAACATGAGTCAGTTGAGTGAATGTCTCTGTGATTACTTTTAGCAAGTAGCTCCTTTTGAGGATATTAGTTGTGTCATAAAGTCTAAAAAGGTTAATTTACCAAAAATGAGCAGTTGGTTGCTCTTTTTGCTTGTGGAAATCTGGCCCCATATGCCTAACTCTTCATTCCAGTGAGAAACTGGGCACTTTAAGGAATCAATAGAACGGGTAGGTACAGGGCTCCTGGGTGGCTCAGACGGTTAAACATCTGGCTTCAGCTCAGGTCATGATCTCACAGTTCGTGGCTTCAAATACCATGTCGGGCTCTGTGCCGACAGCTCAGAGCCTGGAGCCTGCTGTGGATTCTGTGTCTTCCTCTCTCTGCCCCTTCCTCACTTGTGCTTGCTCACTCTCTCTGTCCCTCCCCCACTTGCACTCTGTCTCTCAAAAATAAAGAAAGGTTAAAAATATTTTTTAATGAAAAAAATGGGTAGGTACGCTAGAGCAGCCTCGTGGGATGGTACACCGTGGGAACTGGAGGCCACCTGAAGCCAGTTCCCAGAGGTGTAGAAAAGTGGCATCCGGTTCATCCAGGAGGCCACACATGCCCTTCCTTTTCTCGCAACCAGTCTCTCCTCACCTGCTGGGCATCACTTGTTGGTGCTCGCTGGACATCTCCTTAAAATGCACTGACGGGCATCCACATTTGCAGCTTAGTGAGTCTTTTCACCTGGTAAATGTGTGTGTGCTCAGGCTACCCCAGCGCGTGGCAAACCTTCCCCACCTGTTATCTTGTGGGATTATCATATAAACCCTTCAGGGAAGTATGGCTGTCTTCACCGGCTTACAGCCATGGAAACTAACGAGGACAGTCATTAAGTAACCTGCCCAAGATCACTAAGGTCAATAAGGTCAAATAACTTTCTTAAAGTCACATGGTCTCTGAGGAGCAGAAATGGTTATTTTTTTCACCCATATAAGTACCTTTTACAACAGCACTAAGGAGAGAGTGGAGGACAGGGCCATTCATTCTCTCGATATTTATGAAGCATCTGCTATAGGCTAGGAAGGTAAACACATGCAGGCCTGCGCACCAGGGCTCAAACAGTGAACCAAATACACGAAAACCTCTGCCCTTGGAGAGTTTATATTCTGGGGGACTCAACCAGCGTGAGTTCTGCCACCTCACAGAACTGTCCCTACCATTTTTGGGCCCTGGTGCTCTCTGATCTCCTTAAGTCCTAGAGCTCATGGCACATGAACCCTGCTTGGCCCGTATGGTTCTCAACTTCTTTCAAAATAAAAACAAAAGGGGGAATGGTCAGACGAGTAGTCAGACTGACTTACAAGTTGCTTTTTCATTTGCTGGGGTAGATACTATCTGCAAAAACGATTGGACTCCCAGTGGCTGTGCTGTGTTCATTACATTTTCATGTGGATATGGCTTACCGTAAGCTTCTAGAAGGCAAGAGCAGTGTGTTATTCTTAGAACTCCCCAAAATTCTTTGTACTTTTTGGGGCAACTCTCAAGTACTTTGGATAACATTAATAATTATTTTATATATCTTACAATGTAATATTAGTAATGATCAAAACTTTAATAGTCTTTCCTCAGCACTGTGCTGGGCACCGTGTCAAACATTCTACATCCATGACTTCATTCAATATTCACCATGACCTGTTTGCTTTTATTACTTTCTTGTTTTTTTCATTTTTTTTAAACATTTATTCATTTTTGAGAGACAGAGACAGAGCATGAATGGGGGAGGAGCACAGAGAGAGAGGGAGACACAGAATCTGAAGCAGGTTCCAGGCTCTGAGCTGTCAGCATAGAGCCTGATGTGGGGCTTGAATCCACGAACTGTGAGACCGTGACCTGAGCTGAAGTTGCACACTTGACTGACTGAGCCACCCAGATGCCTCTATTACTGTTTTCTTATTACCATCTTGCAGATGGGGGAAGCAGGGCTCAAGGTGACCCAGTTCCTAACTGCGTGGTGCAGCTAACATGTCCTGGAAGCTAAGTTGAAGGGACTTGGGAGTCGGTCTGTGCTGCCCCGGCTCTTCCCTGCTTGGCCTCTCACCAGGAGTTCTGCCTCCAGCCTAACCCTCTCTGCCGCGCGACCCCCAGCACGCTTCTCCACTTGCTCCGACAGGACGCTGGGTGCAGTGTGCCGGGATCCTCCTGAACAGTTCCTGGAGAGAGCATTTTGTGAAAGCAACTGGTGAGCCTTTGGGAAGGTGGTGGGGGAACGGAAACCCAGAGCCGGTGGCAACAGATGGTGCACCAACAGTGCCATGACTCCCTCATTAGCGGTGTCCCGTAAGCTGCTCCCTCCTACGTTCATGAAGTCATGATGAACTAACGCGGAGTAAGAGAAATGACAGGTTAACTTGCCTTTCATTTGTTTTCCATAATAAATGGAATATTTCCTTGAATGCTCTAAGTCATTAACATTTCAATTTATTCATGCTCTTTCTCTCTGGCATCCTAATGGCAATATTCCATAATTATATCTGCCATACAGCTATCAAGTTTGACGGCTCTTTGCGTGCCCATAAGCACTGATTCCACTGCCTCTGTTAGCCTGTGGGTTGAGGAGGCAGTTTGCTTTTTTTTTTTTTAACACCATCTTACCTACTTTTTGCACATGGATGGCTAAACACGGAAACAAGGCCATTGAGTTCAGTGACGAGGGACTGGATGGGGACCCAAGCTAACTCTTGCCATGTACCAGGCGCTGGTCCAAGCACTTCATGTGTATTGACTTATTTAATCCACCTACAACCCCATGGCCAAGTCTATTAGTATCATGACATCCACTTCTAATCTGGAGGAAGCTGAGACACAGAGAGATTGAACAATGAGCTCAAGCTCACACACGGTTAGTAAGTAGCCAGGTGCAGCTCTCAGCCTTGCAGTCTGACTCCAGAATGCACACCGTTCCTTACTATATCAGGTCATCCCTGGGGCTGCGGGAGTCTGGGCAAATATCAATGGCCTATTCCCTACAACCTTCTACTCCTTCTCTCACATTTAAACTAGGACTGCTGTTGTGTTGGGTCTTGGGGTTCAAGAGGTGGGAGAAAAGTGGCAGCATGATTAAGTACTCACAAGCCTTGCATCCAATATCCGAATTGTAGATTTTGTGTAAGGGCCCATGGTTTCAAGAAGGTGTTGGGTTTAAAACCCATGAAGATGTAAGCAAGCGGGAATTTTAAGGAGCAAGTTTAAAATGCCCTCCCCCCAGGTTTTGCCACGTGAAGATCAAGTTTGAGGCCATCTGCAGGTCATCAGGCATTCCTGAAGAGCAAGCCACTTTCTGAACACACCCACACTGCTACTTTAAATTACAGGTGAATTTTCAACGGGGCTTCCACAAATCAGGTCCTGAGTATTTCTCGGTGCATCCATTAGTACACACCAAACTCGGGCTGGACACATGTGGGGCGGGAACTTAAGGTAGCAACAAAGATGTGTATATGTACATCAAAATAATTATGTCTGTGCTTTTAGCCTTAGAAGCACAAACCAAGGCTACTGATGTGAGGAGGAAAAGAGGCTCAGAGCAATATTTTAATTTTAGAAAACAGGCCTTACCATCAAAGAAATTGGCTTCCTTAACTCATTAAAAACTACCCCATTCTTTTAAAATGAGAATAAAACTAATATTTCTTAATGCTTGCTCATCGTTAATATTATGCCAATTACTGCATTACTTTTGGTTAATAAGTATTCAGAGGATAAAAGAAGCCCACAAGATGGATTAATTCTCCAGCAGTACAAACAAAAACTTTCAATATTTTATATCACATAATTAAATGCTGTTTGTTGTTTCTAGAACCAGAACTTGGGATGTGTTAATTGCTTCAAGAAGACAGTTAGACATGTTTCATGGTTGATATTTGGAATCAGATATTTATAAACCCCATAACAACACTGCTGATGAATTACACTTGCAGAATAAACCCTACCTGCAGAAGTCTGGGGGCACCATGCCGTAAACGTTGATCCTGTCACAGAGCTCCAGGGCAATCGTCATCGTGAACCAGCCAGTGCTGAGCCAAGTGTTAGAGATCTTCCTGGAAGAACAATAATTAAGTCTGCAAGCTGGTAAAGTGACCATTAGAACCATTACCATCTTAAATCCTTTCTGGAGCAAGGCTGATGATTAACATTCCTCCCCCCTCCCCATCCATTTGGTAAATAGCTGAAACTTTATCTGATAGAAATCTCATACTGACAGCATCATACTCCATGGTGGAGTGATAAGTGATATTCGTGATCCACTATGGTGGATTAGGACACTAAAGGAGGCTCAAGCGACTTCCACATCATCAAAGATGATGATCAATGTTCCAGTGTTTAAGTGCATATGACCACCACCCAATGTCTTGTAAGAGGACAATCCCATGTGTCAACTCTTTATTAATTAGTATCTTTGACTAACTGGAAATATTCCTTACTCCCCAGGCAGGCCTAAATAATGAAGAGCTTATTAAATATGCATAAACACATAGATGTATCTGTGTATCTATTGACTGATATCTACTGATCAATCGAACAATCTTAGGTAAAAGCTTGCCTTCAATTAGACTAAGTAACATTGATGTCTTTACTGAATGTCTTTCCTTAGGACAAGTCTATTCACTTCGGAAGGGACTCATTACCAGAGGAAAAAGACCACAGGAATGCTTACTTAATTGAGCACTTGCTTTATTTTACCTCAGGCTATCAAAGCCCTCTGAAAGTTTTTTCTTAAAAGACCAAACTGACGAAACTTAAGAAAAGAATCTTTGTGTTCCTAAATTCATTCATTTGTCCATTCAAACATCTGTACTGAGCTCCAGCCACGTGCCAAGTCTAAGGATAACTGTGGAGACATAACATCAAGGTCTAATTTGACCCTGGGAGAATGACTCGGTCTACCATGCTATGCTGCTGTGGATATTAATTTCAATTCTTAGGGGGTTGCCGCTTTTGCTTTTTTTCCAGTGCTTATGGCATGCTTCATTAGCCAGTTTGAAACACCTTATCCCCAAGGTCAGACTGTCTGACTTTGCCCAGCCATAGAACCATATGTGATGTGAATAACAGAGTTGCTGAAAAGCTTTTTTACTTGCACTATATAGCATTCCTCTTTGAGAAGGAAGACTTTTTGTTAATCAGTTTACATTATTTCCATTTCACATATGGACTAAAAAAAAAAAAAAGAAGAGGCATATTAAGGAGTCCTTTGTTTTGTCAAATACCTGACAGGAATGGGTGATATAGTCATTCCTGAGTTCATGGCTTCCCCTTTGTGGTTCTTAATCCCTTTGCTCATTTTAGCTTTTCATTTCAGTATATCCTGATCCAGTAATAGCCTAGGAAGTACATTTTAAAAGCCCCTAAAGATGGGAACACGGTGAGTTTGTATGTTGGCTGTTTTTATCGCTGACCAGCTGAATGACCTGAAGCAGCTTATTGCTTATCTCTGAGCCTGGATTTCCCATCTATAGCGCAGGCCTGGGAAGCTCTATCTTCCTGGGCTATTCTGAGGATGAAATGAGAGAACACCATAAAAAGTATTTAGCATGGTGTGTTGATAGATAGATCGAGACACCTTCAGCCTATTTTGGTTGTGAGATCAGAACAAATAAAGCAAATAATTCAGCCATTACTTTCGGTGTTGGTTTTTCTTTTTGTTTGGTTTTGTCTTGTTTTTAGCATCCGTGAAGAAACTGATAGCCTTGTAATACTCCGGTGTGGGATCCACCATCAGTCATCAGGGCAGTAAGTACAAAATCGTGGAGCCTCCAGCCTAGATAGGTACTAACAGTCCTCCTTTGCATCAGTCCTCCAGGACTGAAGAAGGCGGGGCAGAGCAGCGCTGGCCCCTATGGAAGGGGAAGGGCAAGGAGAAGGAAAAGAAAGTCCCTTTTGCCTCAACTTAGATTCTGTCTTCACCCTCATGGCTGAGACACACTTGGGTCAGTCATTGAATAACTGGGAGCCTGTGAAGCCCAGGAAGAGCCCAGTCCCTGTGCTTTTAGAGCTGTTGGAAACGCCCAGAGGGCTCTCCCAGTGCCAGAAACTCCCTGTAATTTTGGCTTTCTTTCGGGGGATGTAGTAGAGATCGTAAGCCACGGGGCAGAAATACTAGAAGAGGTGGCTCTACAGAAAAAGGTTTCATGGGGGAAAATGGGGAAAGTACAAACTGAGGGACGAAAGAAACTAAAGCGAAGAGTTCTTTAAAGTGCCACTTAAAATCCCCAGACTTCTTAAATCGTAGCGTTTTGGGATCATGGGGTATAGAAATGCAACTGCTCTGTGCTGTCTTTCTAAAAAGATTTGAACTCTTTTTCCAACAAAGGAATATCTACTGTTTTTACACTTAATCAGCTATAATGAAGGAATATGAAGGGCTGTCATGTGCTTATTAGGGAAAATTATCAGATATTCTTTTATATGATGAAGTAACACACTGAGCTGATAATTCTATAGTGCACACTAAATTACAATTAAAGGCCTTTCTGCTCCACCAGAATCTCATTTATAATCTCTATGGAAATATTCTTCCTGCAGTTATTTCATTTATGCTTCCTTTATCTAATTACTATAATATTGGTTCTGAATCATATTTTCCTAATGTACCCTTATTCAATTATAAAGTTATTTTCAAGTACAGTTACTTTCTAATATCAAAGAATACCACTTGCCCATCTCTGCCATTTGTCATGCTTCTTAATTGCAGATTGTTCCTGAGCCTGCTTTTTCCTCCACTTTTAAGTAGGGTGAAACTTCTATAAATCAAAATCTATTGAATTATCCTAGTTTAAAAAAAAATAATGGCTTGCAATGAACGTCCTGATCATTATATATAGAAAATTAGATACTCCCCATTTTGTGTACCTTTCATACACCCTACTGTTTTGCTGGGTTTCAAGAAAAATGTACATGGAAGAAATACTCTTGGACCCCTAATGTTTTTGTGTTGTAATTTTCAAAAATATATTTGTTCTGAAGGGTTATTTCTGACTTGGTTCTTTTAGCCTGGAGAGGCCAGGTTAAGACTATGGATGCATGAAAATTTGAATCTATACAATATTAGCTTCTTTAAGACAGTTTTCTAAAGATAGGAGGCACAAAGATTTTAGAAGTGACAGTATAGTTTGGCACCTACAAGTGATTGCCCTGACAAGGGACTGGATGGACCCTTGTAGATGGATGTCTGCACACGAGAGGCCCCGTAGCTAATCCCCATAGATTTGGTTTCCTGGACCAGCTGGGCTCGCCAGGGAGGCAGACCGACTGAACAAAAAAATCTTTACAGGTGAATTTAACAAACTTGGTGAATGGGCTATGTCTCAATGTAAGTTTGTTTCCTAAAGACCTAAGTCACCAAAGGGTGGAATGACTGGTCTCCAAGTTCTCAACTTAAAATAATCTCTTATGAAGATCCAGAGAAATGTGTAATTATCTTAAATAGCGTATACTGAATCAGTGTCTCAGGAATTCTCAAATTTAGCAAACAACCATTAAACTAAAAAAAGGAGCAGTGTTTTCTATTGAAGACTGTTCCTACTTATTTCAAATTTTACAAGCAAAAATGAAACTGTAAATAACTCCTATCATTCATATTCTGTTATAAAATGCTCTGTTGGTTAAAGAATTCATTCAAATGAGTGACAGTCTCTCTTATTTGTGGCTTTCAAAGGGAAATAAATAACTGGATTTCATGACAGCGTGTGATGATGACCAGGATCCCTTACATGATCTAACCATGGAATCCCCTGGGCCTCTAGGGGAGGAGGCCACAGGGCCAGAAACCAGCTCCTCCTCACCTCTGTCCACCAGATACCATGGTTGACCCAGCCTTCAAGTGGTCACAAGGGTTCTAGGATTTAAAAAGTAAGGTCTTCCATGCAAAGAATTTGGGGCAGAGCTTTGGTCTTTCTCTAAGGCCCTGTTCTCCAATAATGAGCTGCCCAACCTAGCTTAACAATGGATTTAGAACTTTATAGTCTTCATTTCATTTATCATGTCTCTTTAGTTTTAAGAAATCAGCTTAGCAACAGTTTTTATAAGGGGGGTTAAATTACATAATTAAATATCTATTAATTATAAAATTACATATTTAAAACTTTTTTAAATGTTTATTTTTGAGAGAGAGAGAGAATAAGCTGGGAGAGGCAGAGAGAGAGAGAAAAGGAGACACAAAATATGAACAGGCTCCAGGCTCCAAGCTGTTAGCACAGAGCCAGACGTGGAACTCCAACCCACGAACTGTGAGATCATGACCTGAGCTAAAGTCGGACGCTTAACCAGCTGAGCCATCCAGGTGCCCCTAAAATTACGTATTTTAAAATTAAGGGAAAAAAAGAAATTTAATCATTAGACCAGGCCTATGACATCTAGTCACTATGCCCTTTTTACATGTGAGGTCCCTGCAGAGTTAGATAACTTGTCCCAGGCCACACTGAAGGATAGAGTCGGAATTCTTGCCTAGAGCTCTGTATTTGGACTATTCTGCACCACGCCTTTTGATATCCAGCTGTCCTTTGCTTTTCATCCAGGTTTGGCCAGCCCATGGCCTTTCCTCTCGGCCTTGTCAAGGGCCACTTCCCCCACCGAAACCCTCCCAAATGCAGCCACAGGGGGATACTCTGGAGTTACTATCTAATTCCAGATATTTTCCTTACCTCAGAAAACCTCTACATGTGTATATTCATATATACAAAACTGATACGGAGAAGTGTTATTTCATTTAACAATATTTTGTCTTACTTACTCTAGGAAATGAATGTTGATACTATCTTCCATTCCATTTCATTCCTTCAATTCCATTACATGAAAAAAGAACCAAAACTTTGGCTGCCTGGGTGGCTCAGCTCAGGTCATGATCTCAGTTTATGAGTTTGAGCTCCACACTGGGCTCTATGCTGACAGCTCAGAGCCTGGAGCCTGCTTCGGGTTCTGTGTCTCCCTCTCTCTCTGCCCCTCCCCTGCTCACACTCTCTCTCTCAAAAATAAATTAACATTAAAAAATTAAGAAAACTTACAGTGACTCACTACATTGATTTCATGTCCCATCATCTGAGCTGTAACAGAGTTGGGAAAACTTTGCCCTACACTATGGCAGGTCTCCCTGTCCCACATGTCCCCATGTCCCGGCACGTTTCCTTTGCCTTGCCAGCACCTGGGCCACTACTTGGTGACTATTTGTCCTCCCGGTAAAACTTTATACTCCAGGAGGGCAGGGCCTGGACCCGTCTTGTTTTGACTCTACCCCCAGCGCCTTGTGCAGTGCAGGAGTAGGTACTCAGTAATTATCCGTGGACTGAGTCAATATATGCCGTGAAAGGGAAAAATAAACCACCACCCTCCTTTTGGTTAGTGTTTATACACATAAAAGGAAATGCAATAAAAGTACCATCTTGCACTTACTACCAGTGTAAGCCAGCAGCTCTGTAGCCTGCTCCTCCAAAATAGGGACTTGGCCTTGAATTATCCATACAGTGTCTCTGGGCTTCATTCACTCTGCCTTACAAATTCAGCCTTAGCAGCCGGTCGCCAGGACCCTACAGAGGAGCTCTATCAATGGCATGAACAACGGGGCCCCAACAAAAAGCCTCAGCCAAAGCTTCACTTCCGGTGAATCAGCCAGCAACGACCGGTTCTCGCCCTTACCTGCGGCCCCCACTCCCCACCCCGAGCCCTCTACCTGTCCTTGCCAGTCTCCCGCTTGAAGAGCTCATCAAACTGCAGCATCTTGTGGCGCGTGGTCATGAAGGCCTTCAGGCGCGGCAGCACGCGGCTCAGGAGCTGCAGGTTGTTGTAGACTTGGCCCTTGCCGTCGCGCCGCATGTAGCTGCTGGGGCCCCAGAAGATGAACACGGTGCCTTGGCTCACGTTGAGCAGGTCGTGGCGGTTGCGGAGGATCCTCTGGATGCTGGAGTGCGCGATGACCCTCAGGCTGGTGCGGTTGCCCACGTCGCGCCCGTAGCCGCGCGTGGGGGCGTCGTTCATGCGGATGACGCACTCGGTCTGGTCGATCTGGGGGCCTTGCCGGCTGCGCAGCAGATGCCCCGAGCTGGTCACCAGGGCACAGTCCCTGCAGTGCATTTTCAGGGGCTGGAAGGCAGAGGGAGAAGGACGCCATCAGCAGGCAACTCTCCCATGGCACCGCCGGGTCATTTCACAGCCTCAGAAGGCGGCCAATCCTCCCTCCCATGCAGAATACACCTGTCCTGCTATTATGTCATCCGCTCTTACAGTCAGCCCCAAATTGGTGACAAGGGGCATTTGACAAGATGGAAAGAGGGCTTGCAATGACCTGTCAAACTATGGGCTCTGGGCTTTACTGATAATCCCTGTAACCCAGCCAGGTTGCTTTATGGCCATTTTACAGATGGGAATTCTCAGGCTCAGAGATGTTAAGGAATTTGCTCAAGGATGCATAACTAGGAAGTGATGAAGTCATGCTTTCAAAACCAGGTCTTTCTGAATCCAAAGTTACCCCAAAATGAAGTAAAGACTATACTACATTTTGCTAGGACATCAGCTCTTAGCTCACTTTATTGAAAGCTAAGCATTTACCAATATTCTTGGATGCTGTTCAAATATGTTTATCCTAAATAAACATCGTCTGAGAATCACATGGGGGAAGATATGCACATTGTAATCCCTTGGATGCCATAATTTTGAAATGACAACTAGGATAGTTTCCCTCATTTTAAGGGGAAAGGGAATGAAATTGAATTGGTCGATCTTCAAAAATGTAAAAAGAAAAAAAAAAGCCTCAAGCTCAGAGCCACAGACCTTGGAAGTCCTGGCTGTGTGGTGCCCACCAAGGACAACTCCAATGACAATGCTCATTTCAACACCCTGAACCAATGATTTGCTTTCTGAACACCTATGCTCCCACAAATTAAACATTCCCCTGTTTGTGTTTAATGAGAAATACCTCTTAGTTGCTGTTTGAAGATAATGTAATTAGGACCTGAGGCCAAGGCCAGCAAGCGCACGAGAGAATTACAATCAAGAATGTTGTGAAGGAAAGTAGCACTGTTAACTTGCCAGAGTCTTTGCCCTTCCTCCCTGCTAACTCTGAACAGGACACACTGGCTCCTTGCATAATCTCAGGATCCAGTTTAGTGCTTATATTTACTCAGGGTGGGTAGGAGGGGGGGTGTTCCTGAGCCATAGCTCTGCTTTCAGAACCAGACAATGGCACCTGAGGACAGCCACCTTCCCTCACTGCATAGTGGCAGAGGCCACCAGCTCTGGGGACTTACAGGACGGATCCAGGCTCATCTCCATTATCTATTATTAGCTGTGGGACCTTGGGAAGCTACTGGCCTCTATAAATCTCAGGTTTCTCATCTCCAAATGAGGATAATTAATGCCCCATTCTACCTTGGAAAGTTGAAATACATACAGTATCACACTGGGCCATTTGCAATGGCCAATATTTGACCTGTAAAGATAGCAACTGCAGGGAGTTAAACCCAGTCCTTACCATTGTACCCAACACAGTGATCATTCAGTAATGACAGCTTCTACTGGGATCATTCATCAGAGTGGAGAGCACTGCAGATACTCACTAAATCAGTACTGATCACTTTGGGTTGATAATTGACATATAAGCTTATGGAATGGAGATTCTACCATTGCAAATTCTCATCATTTATTTGACATCCGAGTACTCTTAGGTGACAGGCACTATGATGGGCAGTAAGAATGCGAATGGAGTGAAAAAGCAGAGCCCCCTTAGTGAGGGACAGCGGGTCAATAAAGTATGACAGGATGAGAAGGGGGACTGTGTGAAAGTATCAGTAAAGGGGGCTAATTAGAGCACAGCAAGTCGGGGGACATGAAAGAAAGGGCACTTTCACTAACCGTGATTTGATACCTCCATGTTCCAGGCACTGTTTTGAGCTTTTCATACAGTTGTGTTAATTCCCCAAATTAACCCCATAAGAAAGATATTGTATTAGCCTCCCTCCATTTTACTAATGAGAATATTGAGGGATAGAAAAGCAAGGAACTTGCTCAAAACCATACAGTCAGGAAGTGGCAGAGCTGGAATTCAAACCCAGGAAATCAGACTGCAGAGTCCATGGGATTAACCATCATGGGTAATGGCGTCCAAGTGCAGTAGAGGAAATAGAATATAGAACAAATATCCTAAGATGTTTTCTTAATTCATCATCTTCTTTCTTTCCTCTCTCAACCCCAGAAGCTCAGTGTTGCTGTTTCTTACTCATTAGTGCTGTTATTGCTTTCAGAGCATTGGGCTGGGTGGTCACAGTAAAATGATAAAAGTCTTGTATCCAACACCTCCATTCCTTGGAGCCCCATTAACAATAGACCCATCCATCTAAAGCCTTAAATTAATGAAGGTGAAATGTACTTAAGACCAACTCTTCCTTTTGAAGAAGAGCCACGATACAGATGTATAGAAAGTGGCCTCTAATTCCCTTCAGGGAAACTCCTGGAACCTAGAACATGAGGCCCTTCTGAATCCCCTGAGGGGTTTGAGGGGCAAGTTCATGGACCAAAGGATGGCAGAAATACATAATTTCCCCTTTTTTAAAATTTTACCTGCATATCCCATACATAGAGGATGAAGAGGGAAAGTTAAATGGAGTTCCTGTCATGTATCAGGCATTGAACTTGGTGATATAGATAAAAAGACAGATAAGATCCTGTCCTTCCTCTCAAGGAAGCACACAATTTAAGGCAAAAGTGTTCCCAGGTAAATAATTACATGACTGTGGAATAAGTGCTATAATAAAGTCAGGTACAAGGGGCCATGGGACCAAAGATGAGAGAACATTTGAGCCGGAAGAGCTAGAGAAGCAGGAAGACAGCTGTGAAAGGTCTGTGCTATGCAACCAATGGAAGAGATTACATTATAGAGCCAGTGGTCAATGGTGTCACAAGACATGACAGGACAACCAAAACCAAACTTGGGAAGTGTCCTTTGGGTTTGGTGGCCTCAACCAAAATAGTCTCAGCGGAACAGAGGTGGCAGAGCGTGGTTTCAGTGGGACATGAGCAAGCAGAGGCCGATACTGGGTCGCTAGGAGGGCTGATGGAGGGTTGCCGGCAGGGCAGAGCACACTGTCACGTGGGCCGACCAGCCCATCCGGTTTGTTAGGGGTTATTTGGGTTTTGGCATCGAAAGTCCTGCATCTTGGCCAAGCTCTACTCGTGGGGAAGCTCCCTAAAAAAATTCCTACAAAATTGACAGGGACATCTGCAAATATCACATCACTCAGTGATGACTACGGATTAAGGGAAACTCGGGTCTGAATTTTTCAAGTCAGGGCCTTGACTTCCTCACCCATGAGACAAAGAGGAGATCAACCGGATGCTGTGACCACATAACATTCATTCATTCGTTCACTTGAAAGACACGGAGCACTCAGTACACCCCTGAGGTACTGTGTAACTCAGAACATTTGTTTAATCAGGTCACATTGTAGGATTTCATTCCATTGGACCATATAGCCATGGGACCCTGCTTTTTCTCAGCAGACTCACCTGGAATTATCACCTTGAAATTTCGATCATTGCAAGACATGGTGCTTCTTTTTACTGGGGAAAACATTCTGAAGAAAAGTCCCAGCATCTCTTTCCCCTGTAATTAATTATCCTGCTGTGATTCTCAGAGCACAGGCTGGCTGACAGGAGAAACCTGGGGCTCCTACGGAGACTGAGGTGCCTTCTTTCTGTCTCTTACATGTGCGTGAGGCCAGTGGATGGTCCTTTCAGGGAAGGTCACAGTTCCTGACGGTGCCATACTGATCCTCTGTGCTTACCGGGCACCACCAGAACATACCGAGTCCAACCAGTCCAGAAACCCCTCCCTCATGGTTCCCATCCATCTGCCTTAGCTCTGAGGTGTTGATTACTTCGGGCAACAACACCCACTCTTTGAGTTGTGCAGATGCACCAAACAATGCAAAAAAGATTGAAGTCTGAATTATGCCTTAAGTGTCTTTTGGTAAGTGGTGCCAATAAAATGACAATAGCTGTTCTAAACATAATGTTACATTTCCCGCAGCTGAGAAGAGCATGTACCAAAGGCTGAATCACTTCCAAAGGAGGAAATGAAGTCTGTTTTCTGCATTTGGAAGGACTGATGATGTCTTGGGAGGCAGGATGACTAGAAATTATACAAACTTGGTGACCCTGTTTCTCAGGATGCATTACAGTCCTCCGAGAGAGCCATGCTCCTCCACATCTCAGTATGATTATAATCCTTAGTGTCTTAATGATATGGGTGGAAATATGCATGCCTTGGTGAGTTAAGATTCCTGAGGCAGTGTTCACATATTCTTCCCTTAAGCACTCAGATGCTGGGCTGATGAATCACAAAGCAGAGAACGTGGAAGGTCAACTTGCAGCTCTGCAAGCAGCCTGGGAGATAAACCTCCATGGACGCAAGAGTGGAGGTGGCCGGCTTCCAGTGAACTCGCTGGCTAGCAAGGCTTTCTCTCTGACTTCCTCCTCACAGTGTTCAGTCTCCCTGATTCTTGGGGACATTTTCATTAAAGCCCCATTTAGTGAGGTATTATTCCATCCTATGGTAGGAAACACAGGCACCCATAGAAGGTCACTGCAATGTTGGTAATCTCCTTGCTTCCTGGACCATAAGAGGCACTCAATTAATACAGAATAAAAAAATGGATTGATGAGTGAGTGCGACCCAACTGCTTGCCTTCTCTGTTCTCTGAAGAAGCCAACTTGCTGAGATATGAAAAGGCATAAGGGACGCCAGGGTGGCTCAGTGGCTAAGTTCCTGACTCTTGATTTCAGGTCAGGTCACAATCTCATGGTCATGAGATCAAGTCCCTTCAGTGGGCTCTGCACTGGGCGAGGAGCCTGTTGGGATGCTCTTTCTCTGACCCTCCCTGGCTCTATACATACATACATACACAAATAAACATTAAAAATAAAAAAATAAAAAAGAAGACATAATGTGGCGCCCTAACCAAAGATTTGCCTAAAGATCCCAGCCCTCTGAACTAATGCCACGAAGAGAAAAAGGGGGAGTGCAATGTGGAAACCTCTGTCTGGAGAGAAGGAAGCTGTGGCCATTTGCCTCAGGACAGCCTCTTCGTCCTGGGAGCTATAATGGCCAGAGCTGAGGGCGCTGCCTGGAATTAATGGCTGGCTAGGAAAATGGCCCAGGACACAGTGAGGGCCATTAAGCCCAGCCAGTTATTAATCCCCAGTAAGAGTTGGATGCCAAGGTCATTAGAGCTGTTGTGAAGTAAAAAATGCCCAGGAAAATCTGCAGCGCATGGAGGCCACTGGTGCTGAAAGCTGCAACCTCGTTAGGCCCTGAGCGCGTGGCATGCAGGAGCCTGTGGGAGGCAGGTGGGCCGGCTCCCTGGAGGGGGCATCCACAGTGCACACACACGCAGCTTACTGTTTTATTTTTGCCGTCACTCTTGCTCCTTGCTAGTGTGTAAGCATTTCCCATCATCCCAGCACCCAGGACCGGTGTCTGCGACTGAGTAGGGACTCAGGAATGTCTTAGAATATTCCAGAAGGTGTGGATGAGGCCCCCCACCACGCCAGAGAATAGGGGAGCACAACAACTTGCATCACAACTTACTCCTTTGGGCTCAAGCAGCAGGAGCAAGCCCTGCTTGAGAAAGCACGCTCAGGGAATCAAGGTCTGATTTCTGTCACAGCCCAGAGAGCAAGAGCAGAAGGAATTCTCTCCGTGACCCAGCTGATGCCTCCTGAGCCTTTCTTAAAGAGAATAGACCAGTCCAAGTCAAATTAAACTTGACACCTAAAACGCTCAGTGATGTCCTTGCAAACATTCGCAGCATGGCAATCTTAGGCTTCACTTTTTAAAATTCTGATTTATTTGGCAGAAGGAAAGGTACCTCAGAGCATAATGTCCATTAGCTCAGTAATGAGACCAGTCTTGCTCTGGGAGCTGCTTGTTGGTCTGGAGCAAACATAAGATATATTAAATGGCTTCAGGTGTTTCAAGAATCTCTGCAGTTTTCAGTCTGATGTTTTCCTGTAATTACTGGGCTTTTATTAGCTGTCAATCTCAGTTCAGCCTGACATGGGTATAAGCCACTCTGATTATTTAATGTGATTCCCTAGAAAAATGTTACTCTTTCAAGCTGCTCCTCTCTCTCACTGATAAGCACACCCACCAGCCTTCACTGCCAACCTTCAACGTTTTCCATCCACTGGCTGTCTTTGGAGGCAAGAGCTCCAAGGGCAGGAGGTGGTACTGAGCAGTATTTAAAATAAGGCCTTTGGGGCGCCTGGGTGGCTCGGTGGGGTAAGCGTCTGACTTTGGCTCAGGTCATGATCTCACAGCTGGTGAGTCGGAGCCGTGCTGACAACTCAGAGCCTAGAACGTGCTTCAGATTCTGTGTCCTTCTCTCACTCTGCCCCTCCTCCGCTCATGCTCGCTCGCTCTTTTTCTTTCTCTCTCTCAAATGAATAAATATTAAAAAAATTAAAAAGAAAAAAAATAAAATATGGCCTTTCAGTCAATGGCTTGAATCTGCTTCTTCTGCTCCTTAGATGGATAATTTGGGTGAAGTGGCTTAGTTTTTTTTGAGTCCCTGTTTTCTCATCTGTAATATGAATATAGTAAAGCCAATCTCAAAGAGAAGGTTTGTCATCTCAGTTAATGGCACACCTTCCACCCAGTTGCTCAAGACAGAATTCAAAGTTCAGTGTTTTTTTTTTAAAGGTTATTTATTTTGAGAGAAGGGGAAGGAGGGGCAGAGAGAGAGAGAGAGAGAGAGAGAGAGAGAGTGAAAGAGAATCCCAGGCAGGCTCCATGCTGTGAGCACAGGGCCCAATGAGGAGCTTGATCTCACAAACTGTGGGATCATGACCTGAGCAGAAATCAAGATTAGAACGCTCAACTGACCGAACCACCCAGGCACCCTGCAAAGCTCACGCCTGATACCTCCCTCTCCACCTGCTACAACTCTTCCAGCCCCATTGGGTCTCTCCTCCTGCCTGTATCCCAAACTTACCACTTCTTGCTGGATAGCATCAGGGGCAGGAATCTCAGAGATTGTCTAGGCCGATAATTTTCAGGGTGTGGATCCCCAGACCAGCAGGGACAACAAAGTCCAGGAACTTTTTAGGAATGCAAATTCTCAGACCCCATCCTAGACTTACTGAATCAGATGCTCTGAAGTGGGGACCAGCAATCTGTGTGTTAACAAGTCCTCCAAGGGATTTCTGATGCATCCTCAAGATTGAGAACCCCTGGACTGGGCACGTATCCTCAGGTCACAGAGGAAGAAGCTGAAAGTCAAGAGGTTATGTGATTTGCTCAAGGTCACACCCTAAAAGCAGCACCTGGGATGAGCTCCAGGTTTCCTCACTCCTGAAAATCTAAGAAAATCCACGTATGTCCATAGGCTGTTCAAAGTCACTGGGGGCTCACTGAAAAGAAATCATGGATTAGTAGTACACTGAAGCTATAACCTACAAATGGAAGTAATTTTGCGGCGGAAGATGAGTAAGAAGGACCACTCCTTACTTGACGGGCTCCCTCAGCAGGACCGCCTGCCTCTGTACCACCTGCCCGCTTATCCGGAACAAGCAACCCGGAATGGCTACACAGCATGTAAGCCTCCCATCCAGGGAAAACACCCTCCGTGCTCTTGCCTCAGGAGGCGGGGCCACGGTGGTTTCTCTCCAGCCAGTGCAGCCCCTGAGAGGTATGGCCAGACTCAGACATCTGCTGTGGGTTGAACTGTGTCCATCCTAACAGCCCCTTTACACACACACACACACACACACACACACACACACACACACACAGCTATGTTGAAGTCCTACCTGTGCATGTGACCTTATTTGAAAAGAGGTTTTTTTTGGCAGATGTAATGAACATGTAAGTCAAGATATAGTCACCCTGGATTAGAGCAGTCCTAGTGTCCTTGGAGGAAGAAAGTCCAAGACACAGAGACACACAGGGACAACAGTAGGTGATGAAGGAGGCCCAGAATGCAATGAGGCATCGACTGGCCAACGGACACTGAGGAAGCTGCCAGATGCAAGGTAGAATCCTTCCTTAGGGCTTTGAGAGAGAGAGCCTGGCTCTGCCGGGAACGTGGTCTCAGACTTGTAGCTGCCCTATACACAGTGAGAGGATAGGCGTCAGTGGTCTTAAGACCGGCAAGGCGTGGTCATCTGTTCTGGCAGCTCTGGAAATAAATATATTTGCCCCCTGCCTCCTGCCATCCTACTACCCCCCACCCCCAAAGCTTCTTCTGGGTCTGGCGGCTTTCACTCTTAGAGCGCATGCTCCACAAAGCTGTAAGGGTGAGCATTTTAATGCACAGGACACGCCACTCTGTCCCTACTTGAAGAGTAAACTCCAAATTGTTTGCTCGGTTGGACTCTTACCCACCTCACGGCCCTCAGCTCAATTCACTTGCCATTCTCGGCCCCACAGACTCCTGAGCTCCTTTCTGCCACTGGGTGACATCAGGCGTTCATTCCTCCTCTGTGTCTGGCCTTTGCTTCTCCAATTATTCACATACCCCGCTCCTTTTCATCTCTCAGGTCTCAGCTTAAAAGTCATCTCCTCCAGGAGGCCCTCTCTGACTGCTTTAATTGCATGTGGCCTCCCCCCACGTATGACATAACAAAGAGATTACCCACATATAACAATGACAGAATGTTCAGCCGGATAGGAATACATACATCATCTAACGTAATCCTGAAAACAGGGTTGAAAGGAAGGTTCTACCATTGTTCTTGTTTTTATCAGATGAGAAAGGTGAGCTACAAGTTTATCATGATCCTGTTATTCACAAGCCTGTTTATTTCCTCTGGCACCTACCACAGTCTCTAATGATTTACATTTTTAGTTTCGTTATTGTCTGTCCCTGCCACTAAAGCACGAGTGTCACCAGCGCATCGTGATGTACTCATGGCACACGGCAGGCACTCAATAGATTGTTAAAGAAATATTTCACTTCCTCACTTTCTCTGCACGCAGTAGATGATTCTTCTCTGTCCAGAAAAGGTGTGGATGAGTTGTCAGAGAGATAAGCCCATTTCCAGAGCCGGTTTCTTCTCTGGCACGCTAGTATGGGGCTGATGTTACACGTTGGCTCACCTCACAGCCTTTCCGGTAACTCCCTGATGTGATTTCCTTCAAAGGTCACTCATATGCAATTACTTCCTCTAGGAGAAAACTGGATACAAAGCCCCCCTGTGCTCATTAAAACAAACAAAAGGCTGCATTTTTTATTAGAAGGTGATATTTAATGCATCCAGACAAACCAGATTCCACAAAACTGGCTTCTTTGGCCTCTGCTGCATTTGCAAAGGCTTAACATAAACACAGCATAGTCCAAATCTGGGAAGATAACAGATAGTGGATGGTCACAAGCAAGAGAATTATGAGAAGTTGGGACTTCCACATATAGCTAAATTAAATGGAGGGGGGAAAAGCTATGGTTTCAGTGGACCAAATGAAAAAATAATTCTAAATGGACAGAGCATTAAATCTGTAGTTAAATTAGAAAGAGCACACTGGCTTGGGAGTCAGACTTTGGTTCAAATCTGTTAAGTCATTTATTGGTAGGTAGGAACTTCCCTAACTCTCAGCCTCAATTTTCTCATCTGTAAAATGGTACGGTAATCACTCAGTAAGGTGTAAATAGTATGACACTCATTGTTACAGATTGTTACGGATACAAAAAGGACTCTCCCGAATAACCCGTTACCTGACCCTCCTTGTGTCCAGTCACTCACTGAGCCACAAACTCACCCTTTTGTATCTCTGGTGAATTTGATCTTTTCTATCCACCTGTACCTTGTTTCCCCTTGACCCCACCCCTGGCTCAACCAGATCACTGCCAGTCCTCCCACATGCACTTGGAATGTCCACAGGTGCCAAGGTGGTCTCTCTAAACTGCACATAATTATGACCTAAGTGTTAAGGGTCCCTAAAGCCTAAAATTCCTTAGTATCCTCCGATTGCTCTGATGGCGAGGTCCTTCCAGCGGCTCACTAGACCCTCCTACCTGCCAAGTCCTGTATCCCCAACCTTGCAGCTCTCCATGCTCCAATCGCACTGACTTTGTAGTCCAAGTGGCACTCTTCATATGGCTTTGCCTCAGGGCCTTTGCACATGCTTTCTCTAGAACCTGGGCTTCCTCTATTGTAAACTGGAATAATAATATCTACCTCGGAGCATTATTTTGTAGCTTCTGTGAAATAATAATAACATACAAAGTCTCCCTCCCCTGCCTCCTCTCTCCTGATTTTTGTAATTCCTTCATCACTCATTCAAAGCATCATATCCTCAGAGAACCTTCCCTAAATTCCAAGACTAGCTTAGCACTCTGTTTCTCCCTTTATAATTCTTACTGTGTCTGTAATCACTGACTCAGTGTCTCTCTTCCCCACAAAATGGCAAGGTTCTTAAGAACTAGGTTCATATTGGGGAACCTGGGTGGCTAAGTAGATTGAACATCCGACTTTTTAAAAAAAAATTTTAATGTTTCATTTATTTTTGAGAGAGAGAGAGAGAGAGAGAGAGAGAGAGAGAGAGAGAGAGAGAGAGACAGTGTGAGCAGGAGAGGGTGAAAGAGAAAGGGAGACACAGAATTGGAAGACAGGCTCTAGGCTCTGTGCAGACAGCTCAGAGCCTGACGTGGGGCCCAAAGTCATGAACCGTGAGACCTTGACCTGGGCAGAAGTTGGCATTTTGATGTTCCATTTGCCACAGCCAATCACTATTCACCATCCTGGGCACCTGGTCCACAGTGTTCTAAGACACAGTACTTGGAGCTCCCTGGTGACAGAGATGTGAATAGGGGAGGTTCCAGCCAGGGAAGTGGCCTGGTCTCAGTGGACACGAGTCTGGATGCTTAAGTGACTGAGACACCCTGGTGCCCCTAGCCTCTGACTCTTGATTTCAGCTCAGGTCATGATCTCACAGTTCATGGGATCAAGCCTGGGATCCAGCTCCACTCTGCTGACAGGTATGGAGACTGCTTGAGATTCTCTCTCCTCTATCTCTGCATCCCCCCCTAAATAAACCTTAAAAAATTGGGGTTCCAGTGAAAAAATGGACAGAAGACATAAACAGACACTTCTCCAAAGAGGACATCCAGATGGCCTACAGACACATAAAACGATGCTCAACATCACTCATCATCAGGGAAACACAAATCAAAACCACACTGAGATACCACCTCACACCAGTCAGAGTGGCTAAAATGAACAAATCAAGAGACTATAGATGCTGGCGAGGGTGTGGAGAGATGGGCACCCTCCTACACTGTTGGTGGCAATGTAAACTGGTGCAGCCGCTCTGGAAAACAGTGTGGAGGTTCCTCAAAAAACTATCCATAGAACTCCCCTATAACCCAGCAATAGCACTGCTAGGGATTTACCCAAGGGATACAGAAGTGCTGATGCATAGGAGCGCATGTACCCCAATGTTCATAGCAGCAATGTCAACAATAGCCAAAACATGGAAAAAGCCTAAATGTCCATCACCTGATGAGTGGATCAAGAAGATGTGGTGTATATATACAATGGAG
>NC_043707.1:79522951-79526256 GCF_006229205.1 Suricata suricatta
AGCCTCCGGCTTCGGCTCAGGTCAGATCTCACGTTCGTGGGTTCGAGCCCCGCGTCAGGCTCTGTGCTGACAGCTAGCTCGGAGCCTGGAGCCTGCTTCAGATTCTGTGTCTCCTTCTCTCTCTGCCCTCCCCCTCTCATGCTCTGTCTCTCTCTGTATCAAAAATAAATAAAACATTAAAAAATAAATTAAAAAAAAAAAAAAAAAAAAGAAGAAAATGTGGTTCTTGCACTCTAGCCACTAAGAAAATAAGTAGAAAAAAAGAGAAAGTTTTCTGGCTGCACAATAGAATAATTAGTTATACTTCCTGCTTTATAAAATATATAATAGCTCCAAAATGATGGTTTCTTTATCCTTGCTCACTTAGTCAGAAAAGTGGGAGTTCCTATTAGCTCTGATTTAAGCAATGGCTCAAGGACTTGGTCTTTTTGCACTCATTGGCTTTGCCATTTTGACAGGTGGCTTCCAGGTTCCCCGTGCCATGTATATCAAGACATCAGAAAGGGCCAGAATGGAGAAGGCACCTGCTTCTTAAGTTCTCTGATGACGTCTGCTCCGATTTCATTAGGAGGCACACGAGCCCCCCTAGAGGCACGGGGACAAGGCATGTGGCTCCTGACTGAGCAGCCACTTCCATCCATGACTACACTGGAGAAAGGAAGCATGAATTTTGGTGGAAAGTCCATCACACCTGAATGAGGAAAGAAAAGCTTATTTACCCTTCAGCAATAACTTTTCAGAGCAGTCTAGCACCTCACTTTGAAGCACGGTTGAGGAATGAGTTTTATGAACAAATGAGGCTTAAAATAAAATAACATAAGCATAGTCCCTTTTAGCACCAAATTGTATTTGTCTAAATTATTCTTGAAGGCTCCAAATTGATTTTATACATTCCTACCTAAGTGAACAAAGCTTAACTTAATTTAAGCTTTTCTTGATGATTTAAGATCCCTATTATGAATGTCACTTATTATAATGCAGTGTGTTGTATACGGATGGCTTCTGAGTGGTGTGGAAATATTTGTTTCTGCACTGAATGCCTCCAGAATTCTAGGCTGTTCTGAATTTTCTCTTTAATCTTCCTGTTCCCTTAAAAATTGTTACAGTCACTGTGTCATCTCACTGCCTCTAATGTCTATGTTTCCCAGTGCTTTCTGCATTCCCCCGCCATTCTTATTATCTACTGGTTCCTACCTGCTGTAGATTTTCCTTCTTCTTCTCTTGAGACCCTTCAATCTTCTTTGCTTTGCAAATCGTCCACTCAACTCTGTTTTGTCTGTTCTGGCGGACAGAAGATGCTCACACTTGGGAGGGAGATTGACCCACCTGCCAAACAGACTGTGCCTTAGAAACTCTAGGGCCTTAAGCAATTTAACCTCGAACCTCTATTTCCTCAAATATAAACCAAGGTGGGAGGGAATGTGTACCTTGCCGATTTACTCTAGAATTTAAATGAGACCATAATGATTTTAATAATAAAAAACATTTCTTGGTGACAATTGGTGGCCATGACTGTTGTCCTTTTGGCACTTATGGGACCCGGCTTTTATTAGCACTATCAATAGAAACAAAAACAATCCATAGGATTCCAGGGAGTTGGAATACAGTATGAACGGAGGAAGAGCTAGAATAGAGGAGACCTCTCCACTGAGTAGAATTGAAGCCGTGAGTCAGGATCCTGAAAGTCTCCAAGGAGTTAGGGATCTGCTAACATGCTTGAATGTAATCTAGAGAGAGATCTAACATAGATGGACAAAGCCAAAAGACGAATATCAAGAAAAGAAGAAGACTGGATAAAAATCTTCCCTGGTTCTGTTTTGTTTTGTTTTTACAAAAAAAAAAAAAGAAAAAAAGAACCGAAACTCTCTTCAGCGATCAATCCTATCTGCCTTCATCCACTCCCAGGCTTCTTCCAAAAGCTGGGATGCCTCTTGCCAGAAACAGCTTCCCTGTATTTTACAACCTCACCAGGTCGAGGCGTAGCCGGAGGATGAAGGCAGTTGCGTCCTGGGCAGCATGCCCGAGAGGTTCCATTACACAGAGAGTAGGCACTTAATAACTATGTATTGAGCAAATGAGAAGGGAAAAGAAGAAAAGGTGATTTTTCACTAATACAAAGTAAGTGATTCTGTGGCCCAGAGGATGCATGATGTTTAGCAAATTAAAGCAGGTGGCAAAGTACCTCCCTTAGTGTGTACATCACAGCTAATGCCCATCAATGGTCAGCAAATGAGTATACTGTGCCAGCATCAATAATCCTGTTCTCGGCTTTGTGCTTTATTTATTTAACTAATGGCTGCCTTACTGGTAGCGCATCATGATGGTGTTTACTGAGCTTGGCGAAGTTAAAAATTATGATTTTGTTTACTCGTGTGTTTCCAGCTGGGGTGCTGAGTTGTTATTCAGGCTGCTGCTGACCATTCTTCCACTCTCGGAGCCCCTAAAGTAGGCAGTTCAATAAACAAACCATCAGCTCGAGGACCAAAGTGTCAACACTGACACAATCTGGTTATTTGCTACTTGGCTGTAGCCAGTGTCCAGAGCCTCAAATAATGACTCATTTTGAAAACTCCCTTATGCTTAGATTATACAGTGAATAGAATGTAAGGCTACAATGTGATCAGTTAAGTTTGTACTACTCAGCTTCTGTGAGAAGATGAAGTTTATGCACCAAACTAAATATTCCATTTTGGATGATTGTGTCTCTTGGTCTACACTTGAGCACACCAAATGAGTGAAAACCAAAGAGAAAGCCTGGGTGAGGCTGTGGTTCTAGAATGCTCCCCTCACCTGCACGAACTAATTTAGCTACTCGTACAGCAAATATTTAGTGATCACCTACTATATATTAGGTCCTGGGGATGTTAAAGTGACCTAAACCCAACAAATGCATGAACCCAGATTTTTTTAAGTAGCTTATTGTCAAATTCGTTTCCATACAACACCCAATGCTCTTCCCCATAAGTGCCCTCCTCCATCACCACCACCTCTTTTTCCCCCTCCCCCTTCCCCTTCAACCCTCAGTTCGTTTTCAGTATTCAGTAGTCTCTCAGGTTTTGCATCCCTCTCTCTCCCCAACTCTCTTTCCCTCTTCCCCTCCCCCTGGTCCTCCATTAGGTTTCTCCTGTTCTGTTAGACCTATGAGTGCAAACATATGTTATCTGTCTTTCTCTGCCTGACTTATTTCGCTTAGCATGACAACCTCGAGGTCCATCCACTTTCCTACAAATGGCCATATTTCATTCTTTCTCATTGCCGTGTAATGCTCCATTGTATATATACACCACATCTTCTTGATCCACTCA
>NC_043707.1:79526356-79537853 GCF_006229205.1 Suricata suricatta
TTATTTATTTTTGATACAGAGAGAGACAGAGCATGAGAGGGGGAGGGCAGAGAGAGAAGGAGACACAGAATCTGAAGCAGGCTCCAGGCTCCGAGCTAGCTGTCAGCACAGAGCCTGACGCGGGGCTCGAACCCACGAACGTGAGATCTGACCTGAGCCGAAGCCGGAGGCTTAACCGACTGAGCCACCCAGGCGCCCCCCACATTTTCTTCTTAAAGTATAGTTCTGATCATATCACTCCAACTAAAAGATCTTCCATAACTCCCTATTACTTGTAGAGGGAAGTCTGCATATATATATGAGAGATCATGCAAATGGGAGGGGGCAAAAGGAGACGAAGAGGGAGAGAGAGAGAGAAAGAGAGAGACATACAGAGACAGAGAATCTTAAGAAGGCTCTATGACCCTGGAATTAGGACCTGAGCCAAAATCAAGAGTCAGATGCTCAACCGACTGAGCCACCCAGGCACCCTGGAAGTCCGCATTTCTAAAAGTGACCCTTGATATCTTATTTTTCACTGATCCATTTCAAGAACTCTAAACTCCCCAAATGGGACCACCACTCATTTATTCAAATGTCACATCCTTGTGTTGGCCCACAGAGTAGCCGCCTCCAGTCACTAAAGCCTTCCATCATTTAGGGTCCTATGTCAAGGCCAACTGATCAACAAATCGTCCTTCATTCCAATTCCTTGAATTCAAATCCCATCTCTTACCAATTGCCAACTTCGGCAAATTCCTCACTTTCCCTGTGCCTTAATTTCTTCATCTATAAAATAACGGCAATTATAGAAACTATTGCATAAGGCTGTGAGGGTTCAAGGAGTTAATTCACAGAGGGCGGCTGGCCTGCTCTCTGCCGTCAGTATAACCCACTTCATACTGCAAATTACTTCTTCACCAATCTTGACCAGTCATGTGTTACCCCCTTGGGAGGCAGAGGAACTTCCCACTGTTGTGTCCCATACACTCAAAGTGGCTTAATTTAATGCAGAAGATGTTTAATAAATATTGGTTGAATGAATGAATATATGAGTTTCTAAAGCTGCAAAAAATTTTCCATTTATTCATGAATTTTTTGAAGGGGTAGGAGCAGGAGGAGAGGAAATTAGAGGATCTTAAAGCAGGTTCCATGCTTAGCATGGAGCTCGACGTGAGGCTCCATCCACAAACCATCATGACCTGAGCCAAAACCAAGAGTCAGCTGCTTAACTGACTGAACCACCCAGTTGCCCCATTTACTCATTATTTGCTCAGAGGACTATGATATTTTCCTCCAGCTTGAATTCTACTCAGAGAATGACAAAGCTTTTTTTTTCTTTTTTTTCTTTATAATAGTTTATTGTCAAATTGGTTTCCATATAACACCCAGTGCTCTTCCCCACAAGTGCCCTCCTCCATCTCCACCACTGCTTTTCCTCCCTCCCCCTTCCCCTTCAACCCTCAGTTCATTTTCAGTATTCAATAGTCTCTCAGGTTTTGCATCTCTCTCTCTCCCCAACTCTCTTTCCCCCTCCCCCTCCCCCTGGTCCTCCATTAGGTTTCTCCTGTTCTCCTGTTAGACCTATGAGTGCAGATCTTCCTTCACTTAAGAAGGAGTTACCTATCCATAAACCTTTTAAGCCAAAGCTGAAAATTTCATAAGCCAAAAATGCATTTAATGCCCCTAACCAACTAAACACCGTAGCATGGCTTTGCCCACCTTAAATGTGCTCCAAGCACTTACATTAGCCTGCCGTCGGGCAGCATCATCTCTCACAAAGCCTGTTTCATAATGCAGTGTTGAGGTACAGTGTTCATTGGATGTGGTACTGAAAGTGAAAAGCAATGGTTGTCTGGGTACCGAATGGTTGTAAGTGTATCTGGTGATCATGCAAATGACCAGGAGCTGTCACTACCCGATATCACCCGAGAGCATCATACCTCATACGGCCGGCCCAGGGAAAGATCAACATTCAAAGTTGAAAGTAGGGTTTCTACTGAATGTGTATTGCTCTCACACCATTATAAAGTTGACAGATTTTTAAGCCGAACTTTTGTAAGTTGGGGACCATGTGTATCCTGAGTTCTGAAGAGGCTCTGATCGTTTTTCTGACCTCCAATGAAAGTGAACACCCCTTGAGCAGGGGGATCTGTTTTCCTAGGGAGTTTTGTTTTGGCTTTGAAGGCACGAGGCATAGTGAGACTCTCTGGCCAGGTTGAGCAGAGGCGGACACTTCCATCTTTTGTGCTTATTCCTGGACATGCCTGAGGTGAGGTGTCTGAGATACTCCAGATTTGTCTTGAAAGGCCATGAGAGGGTTAAATAGTTTGAGGCTGGAAAGACTAAATATCCTTCAGAGCTGGCAGTGCAGGAGGCTGGAGCAGGGTCACTGAAGAAGGGCGCTGGTAAATACAGAGCCAGACAGACCATATTCCCTACTGCTCTGACTCTGCTCATTTTCAGTTGCACTCAGGGCTGATGGGGTGTTTCTTTCAAAAATAAGACTTAGGAGGGATGCCAGGACTGTAAATCAGTCTTCAAATGAAGAGGAGAAATCTCTTTAGAGCATTATTGGTGTTTAAAAATATCAAAACAGTGAAACTCTCCCATTCCATCCATGACATCTATTAAATTAGACCACTTCATGGAATTTTCGCACAGGATCGCATACAGGAGCCTCACCTTCAATCCATCTAAAGCTGAACTCATCTTCCGTTTCCCCAAATCTGCCACTCTTCCTCTCCAGTGGTGAAGGTCCCAGCCCCACCCCGCTGCCCAAGCCACAAACCTGGGAGCAATACTAACTTTCTCTCTCCTTCTCCACCTCAGTCACCCATTACTAATTAAATCTTGGCACATCCTTTGCCTCAAGTTCTCCCAATTCTGTCACTTCTCTCTGTTCCCACCGGGAACACCCCCATTCAGCCCTCCACCATCTCTCACCTGAATTCCTGCAACACTATTACAACCACGGTTTATTTACCAGGGCCCCTAGTTAGCTTACAAACACCGTGGGGGTGTTGTCTCATCCAGTATCCAACACACAGTAGATCTCAATGAATGGTCACTCACGTCAAGCTTGCGCTTCCTGCCTTTGGAAGAGGCCAATGGGAAACTTCACCCCAATCCCAGTGCGGGTCCTGGGTCATAAGCACCATATCAAAGTATAAAGGAACCCGAACACATTTCAACCCGTCTTCAGTATAAAAGGCAACACTTGCTTTTGGTAAATGATTAGAGGTCAGGGAATCTATCTTTTGCGGGGAGTTTCATTATAGAACCGTGAAAAGACCCATAACCAGCGCGCGGCAGGAGCTGACCCCTTCTTGCTCTGTCTGATGTCACTAACAGTTATTACTTTCTGTTTTGGGGCGAAGGTGAGGGATCTCTCTGTCAGCATCACTCCGTCTGCATTTCCTTCCACCACCTGGGGGAACATTCACCCTGGAGCAAACAAGCACCCAAACCACTGTGCACCTGTCTCCGGCTGTCTCGCTGTTGATCAGTTTAGGGGAAGCCTTTGGGGCGAGAGCCAGACCCCAAGAGTGGGCTCTGCAGCATCGCACTATACCAAACACTGTCATCCATTCATTTGTTGGTTCAAAATCTATTTCCTAGCAGTTTACTGCATTCCTGTGCCATTTCACATGTGAAGGACATGAGAGCGAGCTAACTAGACAGCATCTCTGCCATCAAGGAGGCTGCACACAAGACAGTAAACTGATAAGGAAAACACGCATAGTGGTGGACACCTGCTTTCTCCTCTCTGCTGACTTTGAAAAGCACTGGACATTATGCTGCTCCATGGCACACGGAGCCAGGGCTATGTTTGCCCCATCCTGGAGAGTCGCTGATGTTGCCCTCCCAATCCCTCCCAATGGTGCCTCTGCAAGCCAGGGCCAAGGCTGGAATTAGACCTCTGAGAGGAATCAGTCCCAGCTCTACACAAAGGCATCCCAGCCAGGACGCATGCGTGTGCCTTTTAGAAAGCAATTTTATATGCGCTTTGCCATGCTGTGCCCTTATACAGAGACAGCAGGATTGGTCAGAAGAAGGAGGGAATTAACACAAGAGGACTGATCCAAAATGCTCGTAGGGTCTGAGCATGAAAGTCCCTTCCTCTGGCTAAGAGACCAGGAGCCTCGCCTTAATCACATTTCCCAGGGCGCTTTTTCCTGCAAAAAATGGCAGCAAATAAGTCAAAGGTGGCATGCTATTTACATGAAAGAAAGAGCCTCTCCAGGAGGTGAAGGAACTTGCCCAAGGTCATACAGTGAGTCAGTGTCAATGCAGGGACATGAGAAGTTGCATTAAAACTTCCAGCCCAGTTTCCTGCCCACTAGGCAATGCCCTCCCGTAACAGAAACTCTTGGGGGACAATAGTCTTCCCTGAAAATAGTTTGGACAAGTGCCGGTCTCTTAGGAGAAAATCTTGGGGGTAATGTTCTTTCCTGAAAAGAGTTTGGACAGATGCCCTCCCTCCTCCTTCTGGAAATAAGCTCCATGATAAAAGACCGAGCCCGTCTCCCTGTATTTACATGTTTACTGAGGATGGTTAGGCCTCTGGGCCAGTGGTCTTGGCAGGGGCTCTGCACTCCAGAGAGGAGAGAGTACCTGCCTGGAGGCAGGGGCGTGGGCAGCATGAAGGAGGGGCAGGTGATCTTGACACTGTGCAGCTGTGGCCTTGCTGTCCTCTGTCTTCCTTTTGGCTTTTCCCTCCACTTCCTCCCCTACTATGTACACAGCAGACTCCAGGTGGCTGCTCCCTGGCCACCCAAGGATGTTACATGTTCCAGACCTTCTTAACTGCATTTCCTGGTCAAAATCCATCTAGTCCATGACCCATGTTTTCCAAGGCTATTCCAGGTACCCAGAGAAAGACGGTTTTCACAAAGTAAATTCTGTCCAGGTGTCAGAAAGATTCAGTTGTAATCTCGTTAATTCCTTAAGGCAAAAGAGCGAGTGTGGGGCAGTCTCAGGCATTTTATCATCCTTGGAGTGGGGTGTGTGTGTGTGTGTGTGTGTGTATGTGTGCGTGAGAGAGAGAGAGAGCGCGCACGCGAGAAATTTCAGAATCTATGGGCCCTTCTCAGTAATTTGCAATGCTTATTGATATCTATGCCACAAAGAGCCAGGGACCAGAAATAGGATACAGACATTGAAAGAGCAGAGGGTCCTGGAAGATGACCTGACCAGTGTTGTGGTGACACAGAAAGGCATGTCACAGCAGATGGAGTCTGAGGATAGGAAGTGATTCCCCACAGCTGGGGGATCACTTCCTATCCTCAGACTCCATCTGCTGTGACATGCTGCTCCTGCTCCTCTTCTCTTTACAGAGCTTTTGAGTCTCATATGTCAAAGTCTTTTCTGAAATCACCAAAATCAGACTCAGCCACTGCGATCTTTGTTGGCCTTTCAGAGGGAGATGCTCTCCTAATCCACACCTGTCACTGCAGGCCCTGAGGTAGGGCGAGGGCAGGGGCTTCTCTGTCACCCCTGGGAGGATGCTACTTCCTGACCTTGACTTTCCATGCATCCCACAATGGTCAATACCAGAAGTGAGGCTCTGACAGCTTCAGGGCATCTTCATTCATTCATTCATTCATTCATTCAGCAAGTATTTCCTGAGCATCAGCTCGTGCACATTAGGACCACATTAGGTAACAGGAAGTCAATGGAAAGTAAAACAGCCATCATTTCTGCCTCCATAAAACATATGGTTTAGTGGGTAAGACAAGTGTCAGATGATTACACAAGTACATAGTTACAAACTGTAGTTAATGCTATGAAAGAAAAGCCAAAGGGTGTTATGGGAATATTTCTGGGGAAACTGATCCAGGCCTGTGTTGGGGTGTCAGCATCGTGATGGGGGAGGGGGAGGCTCCAGGCTCCAGGCTCCCAAGGCCACCTGAACCAAACAGCCGTTTGCACGGCCTTGCACGGCTGCAGCTGGATGCCTGGGCTCTCCCAGGACCCTCCCAGGAGTCCTGATGGTGACCCCTTGGCCCACATGGGCTGTGCGTGGTCAGCATTAGCACATGGCACTTGCCTATGAGACCCAAATTACTTGCATTAAAAATAAAAACAAAAACAAACAAAAAAACCGTTCCACTTGTTTTGTAGCTCATGCTTTTCCAGTCGTCTCTGCAATGTCCCGATTCTGCCATCCCCCATCGCTGGGCCTCTCGCATCTTTGCCTGTGCTGTGTAATTGCAGCATAACAGAGTGCGGCGGGTACAGAAAAAACGCCAGCGCTAAAGTCTAACCTTGAAGGCCCCGCCTCCTTTGCGGCCATGATTTCTGAGCCTGCCCCAGATTTCAGGTCTGCTTTAACGGAGGGGCCCTCCAGGTGGGTGTCATCCGACCGTTCGGAATGGCTAGGGCTCCGTGACGATGCCACGGCATCAGCACAGGTTACTTGTGCCTCTCAGTGGGAGCGAATGCGGGAAGCGCTTGACCAGCACTTGCCCTCTGCGCCTAGGCTCTGCCTGACTCTGGTGGCCCTTGTCAAGGAGTCTCTCCTTGATCAAACGCTAGCCAGGCTCCTTGGAGCCTTTTTCTCAATGAGGCCTGCCAACCTTGGCTTATAGGGATGAACAAATACTCACCGCTTCTTACCGCTCAAGGCTGCATTCCTAGGATGACCCTAGCTCCCCTTGAAGGGGCTGCCTGAGAAAACCCAAGGCCACCCAAAGAATTTACTGTTTGCTCCAGCCACCATTTGAAGACCCTTGTCTCTCAGTCGCTGTGGGAGGTGAGAGTCTAACTTCTTTCAGCCCCATTTAACAAATGCAAGTGGATTTCACACGGCCCAGCTCCCCTTTCCTGATTTTTGTAGTTTTTTACTCCCTGACTCCATTGAGCCCCACATGCTCCCATCCCAGGGCCCTCATTCTTCCTTTAAAATGCCCTGTCAGGGCACCTGGGTGGCTCAGTTGGTTAAGTGTCAGACTCTTGATTTCAGCTGAGGTCATGATCTCATGGTTCAAGGGTTTAAGCTCTGTGTCAGGCTCTGTGCCTCCTTGGGATTCTCTCCCTCTCTCTCTCTCTCTCTCTCTCAAAATAAATAAATAAACTTAAAAAAATTTTTTAATAAAATAAAATGCCCTATCATCTCTGTACAAGTTGAAGTTGAGCTCAGCTCATGTTGGACACTTTCTCTGTGAATTCCCTATTAAATAAATACCCTTACCATTTCAGCCCTTGTCCAGCTTTGCTTATCTTTCACATCCTGAAAGTAAGGAGTGCCACAGCCGTAACTATAAATCAGGAGACCGGGTCACTGTCACCCTGTGTGGAGCTGTGCCTACAAAGGCACTTTTTTGTTGTATGCAGGAAAAGGCTCCCCAAGTATCTATTTGGTCGCTCAGACTGCCGTGACAAGACACCACGGACTGGGGGGCTTAGACAACCATAATTTATTTTCTCACAGTTTTGGAGGCCGAAGTCCAAGATCAAAGTGTCCGCAGGTTTGGTATCTTCAGAGGCCCCTCCCCCTGGCTTGCAGATGGCCCCCTTCTTACTGTGTCCTCGCATGGCTGTCTCTTGGTCCATGTTGTCAGTGCCTTAATCTCCTCTTATTCTAAGAACATTCGTCAGACTGATTTAGGGCCCATGCTGAAGACCTCATTTTAACTTAATTACCTCTTTAAAGGCCCTATCTTCAACTAGTCACTCTGAGGTCCTGGGGGTTAAGACTTCAACATGCAGATTTGGGGCGGTGAGGAATACAGGTCAGCCTATAATACTCAATTTGCCCAGAAATATTTATTCAGAAAGAGCACAGATGTAGGAGGAAGGAAGGAAGAGAACCAGAAGGGATGTGAGATGTCCTCTCTTCTCAAGGGGTCAACCCAGAGGGGAGGTATTATCAGATGGGAAAATGAGATTGGTAGGGAAACCCAACTACTCAGAAGAACAAAGTTTTCGTATCTTTATTTTCTCCTTGGGTAGGACAGTCTGAATTTTTAAGTTAAATAAAAAAACAAACCCAGTTTTCATAACCATTAGTTTTCCTGGACCACAGTGTGACCATACTGACATTTAAGAAATAAAAACATACCTCCATGAGTTTCATGGAAATTAATTAACGAATCACTAATCAAGCTTGGGTTGCTTAAAGTCTCCAAGTCCAAGGGCCCTTGGGTGGCTTCATCAGTTAAGTGTCTGACTCTTGGTTTCGGCTCAGGTCATGATCTGGTTTTGTGAGTTTGAGCCCCGCAGTCTGGCTCTGTGCTGGAAACTCAGAGCCTGCTCGAGATTCTCTCTCTCCCTTTCTCTCTGCCCCTCCACACTCACGCTGTCTCTGTCTCTTACAAAATAAATAAACTTCAAAAAAAAAAAAGCTCTGAGTTCAGTAAGTACCTCTATTTTCTGGCTACAGGTATTCACTTGAAGAACACTCAGAATCTCATACAGTTGCAGGCAAATACTGCATTTCATAGGCTTCCTTGGCCTGAACACTTTAGGTTACAAAGTTCACAGGAGGAATCAACATTTTTTTACAAAGCACTTTCTTGGGTCTGCAAAAATAAAGTTAAACCAAAGCATGTGTCAATGGGAGAGGGTAACATGCTACGTCTGTAAATCTCTCAGGATTTCCTAGGAAAGGTGCAGTTACATTATGTAACACAGCTTCTGCTTCAGTGAGGTGTAATTTTCTGTTTTTATGGAACTGATGGCAAGAGAAAGCTTTTATTAGAATAATTAAAATGCCTCTCTCCTCAGAAGAAATGATGCATGCTGCGCTTCTAGGAACCTGCCATGTCCCAAATAGCACGAGGTGTGCATTTTGGAGAAAAAAAATTTTTAAATAAAGACAAAGAGGGGCATGGCACAGACTGCTGAATGGCATGACACGTCTGTATATGAAAGACGTTTCTGTTCTTATTAGGAGGTCTGATTACACGGTTCTCAAATTTCCCCTCAAGCCTCCTGAGACGAGTGTGAGGTGCAACCTTGTAAATTGTCAGCACATATAAAGCTAAGATTTAGAGAGTGGTTTCCACTGTGCATCCTATAAAATGTGTCCCATGAGGAAGATTAGTATCAATCACAGGCTTATTGAAGAGGGAGAAGGGATCCAATGATAACCTGGCACTATCATGTAGAGTAATGGTCTAAGAAGAAAAAGCAATCAGAAAGGAGAAAAGAATATCCAGAAAGAAAGACAGACGTAGAAAATCAGAATGCAATGTATCATATTGATGAACAGAAGCTGTAACCCGGAACAAAGCTCACGTGAGCAACAGAGGCCTCGGATCACGGGTATCGCCGACTGCTTAGCTTAGAGACCGCGTCAGGAGACTACACGTGTCATCTGGCACCTGCCTCGGCACGGCAGCAACAAACCGTAATACAGTCATTCCCACGCAGGAGCAGGAGTCTTACCTGTACCGCTTAAGAATTGTTTGCTTATTTCTGCGGCTTCTGAGAGAGGCACTGGCACTCCGGTTTCACAGAGAACTTCTTTGGAAACGATCAAAGCATCATCCTCCAGCCGCAGCCAGTTTGGTTGTTGGAGGCTGGTTGGCTTATTTGAGTTGCTCCTCCTCAGGACTTGAGTGGATGAGAAGGGGGTGGAGGAAAACCGTGACTACTTTTTAAAAGGGCAGTTGGTTTGACTACTTATTTAAAAAGACTGGAAGTTTTTCATATCCTGGAATTTGCTGACGCTCCTTTATCAAGAGGCACAATCTGGCGGCACCTGGGTGGCTCCATTGATTAAGGGTCTGACTTTTGATTTCGCTTAGGTTGTGATCTCACGGTTCATGGGATTGAACCCTGCTTCAGGCTCTGTGCTGACAGCTTGGAATCTGCTTGGGATTCTCTCTCTCTCTCTCTCTGTCTCTCTCTCTGTCTCTCCCTCTGCCCCTCCCCTCCCACCCTCAAAATCAATAAATAAGCTTAAAAAAAAAAGAGGCACAATGTAATTCTTAATCGGCGCTAACTATGGCTGACCCTAGTGCCCACCTCCCATGAAGGGAAAGTGTCACTGTGTGACTCCTGAAGCTAGATTAGAACGGTGATATGGCTTCTGCCTGGCTCTGTCGCAGGATGCTTGACCCTGGCACACGGAAGTCCAGGCTCTGTGAAGAGGCCATTCGCAGGTGCTCTGGTCCACAGCTCCATACGGGATGCCAGCCAGCAGCCAGCAGCAGCCCCCAGAGATGTGAGAGAGCCTTTAACACCTCTAGCCCCAGCCTCTCTCTGACTGCAACTGTATAAATCATATAAGTGACCTTGAGGGAGACCAACCTCAACCCTCAGGCCTGGGAGGTAATAATAGTTAGTGATGCTTGTGGTTTTACACCAATGTTTGAATAGGTTGTTACTGATGACGTTCCATGAGAGGCGTGCATGCACACCATTGCCCACTGCCTCCCAAACCATAGGGCTATAGTGAGAAGGAGGCTGCAAATATGTGGGAACTGTCTCGTGAATGCCAGCGCAGCCTCAACCGCCTCTCAGAACCACATTCTAGACACAGCGTGTTGTTTCAACACGAGAATCTCCTCTGAAGCATACCTGTTGACTTCAAATGGCTCATGAGGAGCGTCCACAGTTGAAAAAGTACCTCCACTTTACAGTTCAGAGTTCAAAGACCATTACTCAATTTCATTAGTACAATGTAAGTTTTCTTCATCATCAAAATAATATGGATACTTAGCTCCACTCTTGGCATTGTTTTGATAGTATAAATGCAGTCTAAGGGTTTAAAAAAATTTTTTTAATGTTTTATTTATTTTTGATACAGAGAGAGACAGAGCATGAGAGGAGGAGGGGCAGAGACAGAAAGAGACACAGAACTGTAAGCAGGCTCCAGGCTCTGAGCTGGCTGTCAGCACAGAGCCTGATGCGGGGCTCGAGCCCATGAACGTGAGATCTGACCTGAGCCGAAGCCGGAGGCTTAACCGACTGAGCCACCCAGGCTCCCCTAAGGGGTTTTCATGTAGACTACGGTCTGAGGGTTTTTTTTTAATGTTTATTTATTTTTCAGAGACAGACAGAGAGACAGAGACAGAGACAGGGAGAGGGGCAGAGAGAGAAGGAGACACAGAATCCAAAGCAGGCTACAGGCTCTGGGCTGTGAGCACAGAGCCTGATGTGGGGCTCGAACTCACGAACTGAGAGATCATGACCTGAGCCAAAGTCGAACCCTTAACCAACTGAGCCACCCTGGCACACCTGGGTTTTTTTTGCTATGGCATTGTATTGGAAACAAGGCCTGATGTCTGTCACGTGATTCTAAGACCTTTCAGTTTTCAGGCCAGTTTAAAGTGAAAGACAGGTATTTGGAGGAAAACGAAATCTGAGCCACTCCTATATCTCCATCACTATGAGCAAAACGGCAGTTTTTCAATGTGGCATGTTATTTTAAACAAGTCCCAGGACTGCAGGCACTTCCAAGCTGGGTTTCCTGAAGCAGTGTAGCTGCAGTGGGCAAGAACTTTCAGGAACCCTTCTGTACTCAGATCACCGTCAACACCGGATGCAGGTGTCAGGTCTCCAGCAC
>NC_043707.1:79537953-79545129 GCF_006229205.1 Suricata suricatta
TTTTATTTTTAAAATTTTATTTATTTTGGTTAAGAGTGAGAGAAAGTGGGGAAGGGGCAGAGAGAAGGAGGAGAGGAGAGAAAGAATCCCAAGCAGGCTCTGCGCCATCAACACAGAACCCAACGCAGGGCTTGAACTCACAAACTATGAGATCATGACCTGAGCTGAAGTCAGATGCTTAACTGTCTGTCCCACCCAGGCGCCCCAACATATTTTTTTATTTGAGAGAGAGAAAGTGCTGACGTGTGTATGCGAACAGGGAAGGGGGGTGAGGGAGGGAGAGAAGGGGAGGAAGAGAGAGAGAGAGAGAGAGAGAGAGAGAGAGAGAGAGAGAGAGAGAGAGAGAGAGAGAATCTTAAGCAGGTCCCATGCAGAGTGCAGAGCCTGACCTCACAATCTTCGAGATCATGACCTGAGTGGAAATCAAGAGTCAGATGCTTAATTGACCGAGCCACCCAATTTCTCTTGATATATTATCTCTGCAACATAGCTCCCACATTCCGAACCTTGTTTTTAGTATTTAATACCAAATCCTTATCACACATTCATCACTTTTCATACTATTGAGACTTACAAATACCACAAATTCCTATGTCGGAACTTTCAATAATATGCAGTAAACTATCACTTTCCCTCCTACTAGCTAAGAATATGAGCTAGGGGTTGTAGCACTTCAACATCAGGAGCCTCCTAATTTAAAAATAGAAAAGAAACATGTAAGACCCAGAATTTTAGCTTTCCCTGAAAATGTAGAGAATCTGGGTCACTGGGTCTCAGTTCCCTGACGATCCCAGCCAGATGGAGCAGAGTAGTGGCACTGATGTGCGCGGAGGGCATCCTTCCCTGTTCCCTTGGCCAGTCTCGTATTTCCAGGTCCTTCCTGGCTCCTGAAGACAACTGTATTCACACCCCCTGAAACTGTACCAGCCAGATGGTTACCAGCTCTGTTTGCCAGTGAAGAGAGAATAAGAATCTGTCACCTACGATCTTGTGGAAACATCCACTATTCTACTTCACTGACATTGTGATGCTGAAGGAAATAGAAATTGACGTCATGTACTTAAAGAATGGCCCTCAGGACAAGTGTCTCCAGAGTTGACTGCTTGGCAGTGAAGGTGCCCGTCTCTGCTTTGCTTTTGCCTTTTCCTCCTTACGGAGTTAATAACACACAGCCAGGGCCAGGCTTGCTCCCTGTATGTTCTCCCGCTCACACAAGAAGGCCCAGGCTCTTTCTGTGGATGACATACCCAGACTTATAGCACATGATGGTCCATTCATGTCACTGCTAATTTTCCTTTTTTGAATTGCGTGTGTTAAGTCAGAAATAGGAAGTCTTAATAATGAGGCTACCATGTTGTTTTTGAAACAGTTATAAGTATACTACTTAAGCTCAGTTAACAAGGAAATATTTAAGTTGCTGAAGACCTCATTTTCGGTGCAATAGCCCATCCCCTTTTTGGCCATGTAGGGCAGTTTAGAGGCTGGAGAATGGTGTTATTTTCTCCAGTGTGAAACAATTTGAAAAAGAAAATAATATAATTAAAAGAGCGCATATCTCAGTGAGTTTTTGAGTGAAAAGATTGACGTTCAAAGAGGCCAAAGGTACCATTTAAATTCCACTATGAGAACAGCTGGCACAGGAAGGCCAGCCTCTAATCTCAGCTCTTTCCTCTACTAGCAGCAAGCGACCTTCATCGAATCACAGCCCATAAAGACTTTTTCGGTGCGCTGAAATGTTTCCGTGAGTAGTCACCACTGTGTACTTGGAAACACAGGCATTATCTCTGCTGTAGCCGCTCTGGAAATGCTTGACTGTCTCTGCTTTCCTCTTAGACAAAAGAAGGAGGAGGAGGAAGAAGAGAAGGATAAAGATCAGGAGGACAGAGAGAAGAAAGAGGAGGAGAAAGAGGAAGAGAAGGAGGGGGAAGAAGAGGAGGAGGAGGAGGAGGAGGAGGAGGAGGAGGAGGAGGAGTCTGACCTTGGCTGAGGCCGAAGCTGAGCCCCAGTTTTCAGGGATGCTGGTGGTACCAGAGGCCTGGCTCTGTGGGAACAACCAATTACAAGCTTAAAAGTTCCTCTGTGAACAGACTGGAAAGTCTCCAGGCCTCCTCTCCCCTTGCCCACCTTGTTTTCTAAGCTCCAACCATCTGCCGGTTAAGCTCTGTCTTGCCTCTTGGGCTTTGCATACGCTGGTCCCTCTGCCTGAAAAGTCCATTCAACCCGGCTGTTTGAGGCCTTACACCATTTCCTGTCCTTGAGGCTTTTACACCATTTCCTCAGGAGGAACTTTGCTAGACCACCCTCCCCAGGTAGGCTCCTCCCTTCGGTACTCCCAAAGCACCCGGCTTCAGACACTTCCGTACTGTCCTTACTGTGTCATCTTGCCTGCTGTTCTCTCTCCTAGACCATGAGCTCCTTGAGAGTGCAAAGAGTCAGCACAGAGCCCATGGTGAGGCCTCAGTACAGATTTGCTGAGACAACAAGAGAATGAAGTGTGTATGTATGAGAATATTAGTACACTGAAATCTACTGACTGAAAAAATATTCTCTAGAGAAAAAGATACCTTTGCTCTGGAGACCTAGAATCTCAGCCTAGCTCTGTCATTAAGTAGCCACACATGAAGGAGGTCACTCAGATTTCTACACTTTTGTTTCCCATGCCATAAAATCAAGATTGAAAAACTCCACCCTTCTCATTTCACAAATCATTGTGAGAAAAAGGTAATTTTTGTGCAAGGCCATGTTTCTCAGAAAATTTCATTCTGGTTGTTTTCTGGCGGCTGACATGCGGGTCCCAGAGGCCTTGTCTGCCTAAGGATCCATCAGGTCCCACAGTTTTAGGAAAAAGGTCAGTGGTTTGGGGGTGGGGGGGACACATGCAAATCTTAGTCTATGGCCCACTGATCTGTCCAGGGGGCCCCACCCGGCTGGGCCAGGGGCAGGTTTTGCAAGTGGCCTATCAACTAAGTCAATAACACATTCCATTTTACAACATCTTCTGAAAGGGCAGTGGCTAAAGTCACAAAATTCATCGCTGTATCACTCCAAGCCTTTGGGCGGGGGGAGGGGAATCAACCTCCTTCTATCCTTTATTCATAACTTTCAGAAAGCTACACTAAATCTGCCACTGCCTCCTACTAATTGCCTGTAAATCACCCATGTGTGAAGTTCCACATGCCTTTCCATAAGCATAAAGTTGAAGGGCCCCACACATTCAGAGGCCCTGATGGGGAATCCTGTCATTTGGCCGATGGAATGGTAATAGATGTGGAAGTAAGTGATGCATAATGGATCATGGGATTTAAAATCCAGCCTCCACATCTGAGCTGCCTGAACAAGGTTAGGGGATTATATGGCAGCAGCTGCATCAATTATGGAATAGAAAATACTCTCCCCTCCCCTTGCATCTCAGAAGGTGGTAAACATTTTATATGGGGTACCTCTGTCAGAGCAAAATACTTGCTTTTATTGATCAGCTTGACGTCTAAGTAAGTGGAAGAGGTAGGGAAACGCGGTCCCAAGAATGGCAGGCAATGATCCTTTACTTATGACTTTATCCACAATTTAGCTTGACAATTGATGGGAAATGAAGTGTGATCAATTTCAGCTGACTGTACATCGTTTCCCATTGACTGACCTGCCAAATCGCTGATTGAATAATTAGTGAAGGTTCGGTCTGAGCAGCCATTTTGCACAGCCCTCTCGGAGACAAGTCCTAATGGTATCCCAGAAAGGCCAGCCTGCGGCCCCAAGCGGGACATTAATTGTTTATCCTTTCACTTAAGGTGGTGAGCCACCATGTCGATGTAAATAATACTTAATAGTCCCTGAGGGCTGAGCAGCAGCTGGGAGCGGGACTGTCTGTGAGACAGGCACAAAGAGAAGTCTGACGTAGCAGGTGGATTTAGAGGGGGCTTCTCCTGGGGAAAGGAGGTCTATCCAAATGCAAACAGAACCCAAGGGAAATCAAGTCATGACTCCTCTCTGGTTAAAAGAGGATGTTTCTCAGTGATTATGAAGGCAGGCAGCTACAGTTTGGTGAGCAAGTTTCTGGTAAAGGCAGCAAATACCACCCCTGCCACCCCCTGCCATAAAAGCCCCATTAACCTAGAAGGCACCTAGCCTGGTGCCTGGAACTCAGTGACTGCCCAAGAAATATTTGCTCTTCTCCCGCTGGGCAATTCTAATTTTGCAAAAGGGGCCGAATGGCTTTTAGTAGCTTCTGTTGTCCAGGTGGTATTAGTATGAAATTATACAGAATCACAGGAGGCTCTAGAAACAGGGACTGTGACTTCATACTGACACACAGCTTCAGGCTTGAAATTCTTAGGGCTTCTAGACCCAGGTTTGAGCACTCCACCAAAGAGGACCTAAGAGTCTGGTGACCTGCAGGCTAGTTTGGGTTGTTCACAATACCTACAGGGCTGTGAGACCACCTTTGCCTCATGTTCTGTTATACACTGTTCCCTTTGTCTGAGATGCCCCCCACGTTAGCCAGGACAGCTGCAGATCTGTCGTGACATAGTGCAAGGTCCCTTTGAAGGATTTTCTTGGACTTGACTTTCCCGTCCCTTAAGAAGTTTTAAGTGCTCTGGCCTCACTGATGCCAGGGTAACTCTCAAAATATGTCTATGGAAGCTGGTGCTGGTTTCCTGTCTGTCTCTGACACTTGAACTGTGAGATTCTTGGAGAAAGGGATCATTTTTCTTCATTTCTATATCCCCTTTTATTATGTCCTTTTCTGTATCCCCTAGAGCACATCCTGGTTCATCAAAAGCACTTGATAAATGTTTATAAATGACCTGAGCCGAAATCAAGAGTCAGACACTCAACTGACTGAGCCACCCAGGTGCACCTAGCAAGGCTTTTAATCAGAATTCTGAGTTCTTTTGGCATATTTTGTCCCTGTTCCTCTTCCGTCCTTAGATTTCATTGGCATCAGAAGCAACGCCTCCTCCCATGCCTAGACTTGGTGAAGCCCAAGAGCTGCTTCATATTGATGGTGTTCCTTCCTCACTTCCAGAGCAAGCACTCACCGGAGGCCTGTGACTTACACACACACCTCAACCTGGCTGCTCGGGGTTCTGCAAAGTCTGTATTTCTATAGGCTTGGACATCAATCAACTAAGCAGGCTCCTGGCCATAAACAGATGGTCCGTGTGTATCTAAGGACTCCTAACCATGACTTCTGCGGAGGCCTTTCCCTCCTGCCCTTCTCTGACACCTCTCTGCTGCCTAGTGATGATGCAATTCTCTCCAATCAAGCATCCAAAAGCTTTTGGTCACTTTGATCAGTGCAATGTGGTAGTTAAAAGTTGTCAAATCGCTAAGTTGTACATCTGAAACTAATGTATTGTGTGTTAACTATACTAAAAAGCAGTAAAAAGTCTCAGACACCAGAATCGCCAGGCTTGTGGGTAAATCCTAGCCTATGACTTGCTAGTTCTGAGATCTTGGGAAATTTTCTTAGCACTTTTATGCCTCTCTTTTCTCATCTATAAAATGGTGATGGAGCACCTGGATGGCTCAGTCGGTAGAATATGCAACTCTTGCTCTTGGGGTTGTGATTCAAGTCTCACGTGTGGCCTCGAGTTCACGTAAAAAAATATTAAATCGAACATTTTAAATGGACCAACTGTATGATATATGAATTGTATCTCAATAAACATGTTATTAAGAAATTAAATTGGAGGGGATGGGTGACTCAGTCAGTTAAGCATCCAACTCTTGATTTCGGCTCAGGTCATGATCTCACGGTTTGTGGGATAGAGCTCCATGTCAGGCTCTGTGTCGACAGCTTGGAACCTGTTTGGGATTCTCTCTCCCTCTCTCTCTCTCAAAATAAAATAAATAAACATTAAAAAATAAAAAGAGGGTGATAATAATACCACCTCTTTCAAATAATAATTGAGAATTAATGGAGATAAAACTTGGGACAATATCTTGTATATGATATCTTGCATATGATATAACAATATCTTTTATATAATAAGTCATCTTTATACACACTAATATGTAATCATTATTCTACAAAATAAAAATACAATATGAAGATCCTATATACAAACTAATTATATTGTATTACATATACTACATGTGCACGATATAAAAAATGAAAATAAGATATTATAATACCTGAAATAAGAATAGAACAAGTGCAACTAGTCTGAAGTACAACTATTTAATGACAGAGGAGAGGATGCCCGCAGGAACAGTCATTTCCCAAACTTTGTCCTGCTGTAGAATCATTTCAGGGTATTTGTTCAAAAAACAAAAATAACCAGGGTACATCCTTGGAGAATCTGTCTAGTGTTGTTTTCTGTCCTCTGACAGTGAATTTGTGCTAACTCCAGGGGTAGCCTCCACTAATGACACTTCTGTATCCCTAAGACTCTACTCCTGTTTGAATGTGTGAGTGACCTTGTGCACACTAGAGAAACCAAGACACAGAAAATAAAACCGTTTCTTCACCTGTTAATTCTGCTCCCACAGTAAAAGCTCTCATTGCTCTGATCGCTGTTGTCCTACCAAGGGCTACTCATAATATATCGCTCCGGTCATGGCTCACCTTTAAATTAAAAAAAAAAAAAAGCCAGAGCTGGGGCACCTGGATGGCTCAGTTGGTGGAGTGTATGACTCTTGATCTCGGAGTTGTGAGTTCGAACCCCATGTTGGGTGCTGAGAATTCTTAAAAGTAAAATTTAAAAAAAAAAAGCCAGAGCTTATTCCCAGCAAGGAGTCCCTTACCAGCCAGAGAGTGCTAGGGCGTCTGTCCCCTGCTTTCAAGAGGCCAACAGCAGTAGCTTCAGCCTTCAAGGAAAATGATCAAAGTTTCTTATCTGCACTGAACCAACAGGGGATAAAGATATTTCTGCCTGTCTTCAACATCTGAATGACATGTAGATTTCTTGGGGCAAGATGGAGGCATCTCAACTTGTCTTTCAAACATCATTTTTAGGAGAACTGGTGAATTAAATCAACTTGCCCCCAGGTTGCAGTTCTTTTAGGAACAATCTGCAAGAATTTCCATTTCCAAACTAACTAGAACATTCAGTCCGGAATGCTCTGGTGTCCTGGAGCTATAGGTTCTGATGACTGTCGCACATGGAGCCTTCTGGCTTCCTAGGTGGAGACCGTGGGCCACCCATCTGAGACACACAATGTCTGAGAGTGCTG
>NC_043707.1:79545229-79651940 GCF_006229205.1 Suricata suricatta
AGGGGCCGCCCAGAGCACCGCTTGGTGGGAGGCGTTAACCCCAATGTTTCAACTGTGCCTGGCACGGTTATTATTTTACATCATGGATAATCTCTCTTTTACATCATGGATAATCAATGAATGAATATTTATTGAGCACTGACTGCACACCAGTGCTTGTGGTTGGACAAGACAGATACAGGAAAGCCCCATGTCTCTAGAGCTATCACTTCATGGATGGTCACTGGTAGAAACGCTCAAGGTCTTTGCTTCAAGGACTCTGGGAGCAAACATTTTGATGCTTTCAATGTGGCTACTGCCACCAGGCTGATGGCTCCTTCAATTCAAATTTTCTAGCTCCCATCTAGAAATTAGAAAGAACAGCAAATGGGAAAAGATCGAGGTCACTCTATTAAAAAAAAAGTATTTTAGTATTTTCCATAAAAGAGGAAATTGGCAATTTGTCCTAAGAAAATACTCTAAGACTAGTAAGAAACTTGAAGGCACCTCAATTTCCACAGTGATAGAATTGTGATTTTTCTAAGGGGGAAAAGATCACGTATAACAAGGTAGGAGGTGAGACAAAAGTGAGGAGAGAAATACAACCACAGAAGGATATAAATCTAGGCAGGCAGATCCGTTTCCTGGCACATGGGGGAGGCCGGGAAGAGGGCACTTCTCCCTGCTGCATTGCAGTGAATGCTGCTCACATAACTCAGTCTAGAAATTTGCCTTTCACCTCATTCATTTCCTCTCTGGATCCCTCCCCTAATTTCCTTGTCCCCCCGCGTCTCTCAGCACCAGCACCTTGCACCCCCCAACCCCGACTGCCCGGAGGGAACATGTGCCCTCTCCCTAGCATGTCATGTTTATAGGGTGAAGTCACATTGTTCCAGAAAATGCAGATCGCATACTTCTTCTGCCCATGATCCCAAATTCTTTCTCCCTTCTCTTACTTCAGAAAACTCCATTCCCATCCATCAAAGTCTACTCCCAACCAAACTCCCACTGGGCCCAGCTGCTGCTTTCTTCTAAGCCCAATGCAGAAAACATGAGATGGAATAAATTCATATTCTCCTAGTGGGCTCTTCCAGAAAGTCTGGGGGAAAACTATCCGGGATGTTTTGGGGGGGCTCTTTCTAGCAACCCTACAATCATTCCAGGCAAGGTGCTAGCATTTGAAGTGGTGTTTTGTTGTGGTTGCTGCTGTTGGGGAAAGATTGATTTTGGACTGCTGCTATGGCAACTCCAAGTCACTGAAAAATTGCTCAAATAATGGGCAATAGCCCAAAAAGGAATCCCTGACTGGCTACGAATAAACAGTAAGCTTTGGTTTCATAAATGTCTTTGTCTCTACTGGAAATGGTGTCAGCATGGTTCGAAAAGCACTTTCCCTGTAGCTTGACTTCTGGCACTGAGAGCCAAATCAAAGGCAGTTCTTTGTAGTGAGGTAAGGGTACATCATAATAGCATTTATTAAAATAACAGCCTTTAGCTAATACTTTTATCAAGAGCCTACTCTAGCCACTGCGCTAAGAACTCCACAGGCATTCTCCTAACATTTCCAAACTTCGTGAGGTAGAGAATATTATTGTCCCATTTCACAGACAGACAAACTGAGATCAAAGAGAGTAAAGCTTTTGCCAAAGATCAATGCTAACAACTGACACATCTATCTGACTCTGAAGTGCTTGCTTTGACCCCTTCCACGTGCAATCTTCTGATTCTCTCCCACCGTGATGTATGAAGAAGAAACATGAAGATTGGTTGCCACCCAAAGAAAGCTCCTGTGCATAGAGTGAGTTTTCTTTGGCAATATCGCTTAGGACAGAGTGTCCCAGCACCCCTGACCCACTGGTTGGACATCAAACTGATGCAACTTTTAGTCTGAAAAAAAAAAAATCAACCTTTCCAACAAAGTAGTGCTAGTTTGAAAATATAGAATTCCACTCTACTCCCCCAGGATTAAACACACACAAATAATAAAAAAGAAAGAAGCATCCACTGAAAATGTCTGTCCTAGACATCCATATCGCTATTCAGCTGTATGTGACACTTCTGTGCCCTTTGAGCCGTAAAGATCAGGTGTCCTCCCTTGGGCACCTGGAGGAGGCAGAGAAAAAGTTTTAGCCACAAAACCTTGCAAAAAGCATAAAAGAGATAAGAAACAAACCCATGTGTCTTATATCAAGACTACAAGTTGAAAGTCAATTCTCCTGTCCTACAGAGCTTTACATCTGCTTTCTGGCATTCAAATCTGGAACTTTTAATTAACTGAATTATTTTCCTGTATTCAAATATGCATGAAAGCACAAAGGGTGGAGAATGAGAAATAAAGAACATTCTCTAGGCTTTTCTTCTTCTTTTTTTTAAAATGTTTATTTATCATCAAGAGACAGAGAGAGAGAGAGAGCATGATCATGGGAGGGACAGAGACAAAGAGAAGGTGAGACACAGAATCCGAAGCAGGCTCCAGGCTCTGAGGGGCTTGAACTTACATACCACAAGATCATGACATGAGCGGAAGTCAGACACTCAGCCGACTGAGCCACCCACACACCCCTAGGCTTTTCTTTTTCTAAACAAATTCCTCGCTATGTGTGGAGGATCCAAACACATTTATTCTCACTCCTGAAATTTTCCACCTAGAATAGGATGTAAGTCCTGTGAGACCAGGATCCTGGACTATTTTGTGGATGGCTTTGTTCCCAAGGCCCAGAAGAGTCTCAGACACAAGTAGAGGCACAGTTCTTTCTTTCTTTTTCTTTCTTTCCTTCCTTCCTTCCTTCCTTCCTTCCTTCCTTCCTTCCTTCCTTCCTTCCTTCCTTCTTTCTTTCTTTCTTTCTTTCTTTCTTTCTTTCTTTCTTTCTTTCTTTCTTTCTTTCTTTCTTTCTTCCTTCCTTCCTCCCTTCCTTCCTTCCTTCCTTCCTTCTTTCCTTCCTTCCTTCCATAAACTCTACCTTCAATATGTGGCTTGAACTCATGACCTGGAGATTAAAACTCACACGTTCTACCAACTGAGCAACACCAGACACCCCCACAAGTATTTATTAGATAATAAATGAAAGAATGAACACACCAACAGAGACCATTTTAGCGCAGTTGGGGCATGCAGTTCTGAGGCTTGCATACAATGTCAGAGGCTCTTGTGTTCCATTCACTGATTTACAAAGGCAAGAGAAAAGTTTTTGGAGAACTCAGAGTTTACCAGGAAATGGAATGAAGCAGGTAAATTGTGATGGAGTGATAATAATAATAGTAACGGTCTCAGCTCTTTTTCTGCCTCTCAAGAGCCATGCGCATTGGCAGTGTCCTCCATTCTGCCTCTGGGCTTGGCCAGGTGACTAGCTTTGGCCATTGGGACAGGCAACGTAATGCAAGGAAAGCCTTGACAAGTGCTTGTGCATCGGGGCTTGTCCTCTTGCTATACTTGGAGCCTCGCCATCATGTGAACAAGTCTGGGCCAGCCTGCTGGACACTGAGAGATTCTAGGCCCTGTCACTTCACTGCCCCAGCCAACAGCTGAACAACCACCATCCACATGCCCGAGGCTCAGTCGACCTGGGTCACAACCAGCTGACCAGCCCTGTGACCACAAAAGCTTTAGGTAGATCAGGTGGGGAGAGATCAGACAAGCCCATCCCAGCTCAGAAGAGCCACCCAGTGGAATTGTGAGCTGAATGAACGAATATGTTTTTAAGCTATTGATTTTGGGAGTGGTTTGTTTTGCAGAAATATGTCACTGATAAATAAATATTCCCCAAATTACCAGATCACAGGACCAGCTGCAGTGTTGGTTAAAAACTATGCATTCGTACATTATAGTGGTTCCTAAAATAATTTAAACATAGAATTAACATAGTCCACCAATTCTGAGACCAGCTATATACCCAAAGAACTGAAAGCAGAGACTTGAACAGATATCTTTTGACAGATACCCCAGTGTCAATGGCAGCCTTATTCCCAATAGCCAAAAGGTGGAAACATCGAAATGTCTATTGATGGATAAATGGATAATCAGAGTGCAGTATTTACATACAATGGAATATATTCAGCCTTAAAAAGGAAGGAAATTCTGCTGTGCCACAACATGGATGGTCCTTGAAAACATGCTATGTGAAATAATCCAGATACAAAAGGACAAACATTGTATGATAATATGAGTTCACTTGCATGAGGTACCAAGAATAGTCCAGTTCATAGGGATAGAAAGTAGGGTTGGGGAAAGGAGAGATGGGGGGTTCTTGTCTAATGGGTGCAGAGTTCCAATTTGGGGTGATGGTAAAGTTCTGGACAAGGAGAGTGGTGTTGGTTGCACAACAATGTGAATGTACTTAATCCCACTGAGCCGTACACTAAAAATGGTTAAAATGGCAAATTTTATGTTACATAAATATTACCAAAATGGGGGAAAAACCTGTACACATTTCTGAAGCCCACCTTAGACCTACTAAGTCACCATATCTCCAGGGAAGGAACAGGTTTGTACTATACCATCCCATCTCCCACATTGTCTTAGTGTATAATTCACAAGAATATACTTACACACTAGATCAGAATTAAAGTTTAAGTCTCTTCCTCTTTATGAACCAGGGCAATATCTGAAAAAATCACAAATCATTGGGTTTGTTTGAAAGATTAAGTTTAGTATCTAAATTCCTCATTACTATGGAAAAGCACCAGATTCTAGATAAAACACACTATCAGGAAAATCCTTTACTATCCTAGAGTCCAAGGCTGGCAAAGCTCCTTGTCTTCCATTTGTTTAGGCATCAAGGGGAAATACCACACTGAATCCAAAAGGTAATTCTAACCTTTTTAGTTTCCTACAATATTGGAACAAAATAAATTGAATCACTCTGTCTGAAAAGAGCCAGCTGGGTCGGTTTACTTCCCTCTCATAGTCACTAGATCTAAAAAATAATGAAAAAAATGTTGCATGGGAATGATCCTAAAATAATTTCCATTCCAGGTATGAAAACACTGCTACTCTTTTGTAAGAGGCTGACTGTTATTTATGCAAGATAGAACTTTCAAATAGTATCCTCAGGTAGGTAATTCACACGGCAGAAACGATTCCATATTCTGCAGTGTATAATTACAAAAGAGAGTTTCATCTTCAAACATTTCACACATATTAGTCACAGAACTTTTAATGCCTCTGGATTTTTGATGGATTGCTCAGTGATGGCACAACGTCTCTGGAGAATTTTAAAACTCTAAACTTTAAAAATTTAAGTTCTCATCATGAGAAGAAAACGAAAAACCAATAGGCAAGGTGTATGTAAAGGAAACTAGGTTTTCTTCTCCTGTGACTAACGCCCTTCATTCTGCTCAGCACAGAACAGAACTCCTCCCTTGTCCATAGTCCTTGCAGATCGTCATTGGATCTGAACTAAAAATACTTTGTCCAGTTACACAGTGTATTTGTCCTAAACATTTTTTTCTTTAAAACATCATTTATAGAATGTTTTATGCTAAGTACAACCCAAAATTGCTAGTTGCTAATGTAATCTATATTATAAATATCTAATTTTATTTCTTTAGTACAAAATGAAAGCAAAGATTGAATCTTGACATGATATTCACTATAGTATTTAGTGAGTGGTAATTTAATTGCCTGGATCCTGTGTAAGAGCATTTACTTAAAGGGTGCCTGGGTGGCTCAGTTGGTTAAGCGTCTGACTTCAGCTCCAGTCATGATCTTGTGGTCCATGAGTTCGAGCCCTGCATCAGGATCTGTGTGGACAGCTTAGAGCATGGAGCCTACTTCGGACTGTTTCCTTCTCTCTCTCTCTCTCTCTCTCTCTCTCTCTCTCTCTGCCCCTCCCCCACTTATACTCTCAAAAATGAATAAATGTTTAAAAAAAAGGATGAACTAATAAATGTTCTAAACAAGTTTCAACCCACATGGCAAGGTTTCGTATAACATGGCATTGCTTGACTGGAAACTTTCCATGGAAGATTTTCGGCTCATTTTGAGCCGAAGCTGGCCTACTCTGTTGCTGCCATGCTCCATGTTTCATACAAAACTATTCCCTCTAGACCTTTCCGACCTTGTCAGATTCCTTCATGCCTCCATACCATAACAGTCTCCTCCCTGAGTAGTCTTCTAGCCTATCTCGAAATGAGGAAGTATTGCTTCCACAAAACCATACACACTATGTTTATCACTTAATTTCCCGAGTTTCTACTCACGTATAGGGTTGTTTTTCTCTTTTTGTTTCAAAGTCATCTATTGTGAGACAAACAAAATGATGGATTTGTTTTGTAATTTGCACTTCGTGGGACCTCACCATTCCCTGCTCTGCTTTACCCGAGCACTCCCTCTGCGAGTACGACAGCCCGTCAACCATCTGTCTTCTCCAGGGGCTCAAGTGACATTCCTGACACTGACTCTTCTGGGAACTCTTCTTGTTAAAATATAACACATCCTGGTACAAATCCTGGAAGATTTCTCTCATGCCTTCCAGTGCCATTTTCTTCCCCACATCTCCGAGGAGCTCACCAGCTCGTACGTGTTAATGTGATTTCCACCTCATGCCTCTGCAGCTTCTTGGAATTATATGGAACGCGAACACTGGAATAAGAGAAACACACCAAATGGACCGGCTGCCTCTATTTTCCAGAGCAACTGACTCCCTGACAGTGTCATCCCAGTTCAAACAGTACATGTTGAAAAAGTTCCACAGTCATGTCATAAATTTAAGCCTTCTGGCCTCAGCTCTGCAAGTAAGTACTATAGTGAGGATGCCTAACATATGTGCAGAATGGTTAAAATCTTGTTTCAACCCGAAGCAATAGTTGTTTATGTATGTGCAAAACACCGAACCTCGCTTTCCCTCCCATTTAACCTGCATATTATTGTATCTGCGGGCAGGGTAGGATTTCAACCACGAAAAAAATTCAACAATGTAAGTTGAAAACTGACACGTTCAAAAAAAAGTATGCTATTGTGAGCTTGTAAGTGTTTTTGAGGGCAAGGACCACCTCCTATTCACGTTTAGCACCTGAAAGCTTTGTGCAATGTAAAGTGGCCCGGCTTGGGCTTAGAAAACGGGTTCAGAGCCTCATTCTGCCCCGACGTAGGCATGCGACTTTGTGCAAATTGCTTACCCTCTCCGATCTCTCAATCTCTTCTGTGAGTGGGGTGGGAGTAATCATCCTTGCCATCTTTGTAATAAGGACAATCTTATGAAAGCTCTTTGTACATGATAAAGGTGGTTATGTCACTGCAACATGATCGAGCCACAGTTACTAAGAGCGGAACTTTTAAAGATCGTGAAATTTAGTGGTCTCTCTCTTCTATTTATCCATTCATACATTTATGGACATGTATCTTTTTTTTGGTAATGTTTATTTATTTTTGAAAGAAAGAGAGAGAGAGAATGTACACAGGTGGAGGAGGGGCAGAGAGAGAGGGAGAGAGAGAATCCCAAGCAAGCTCCATGCTGTCAGTGCAAAGCCAGACATGGGGCTTGAACTCATGAACCAGGACATCATGCAATCATGCCTGAGCCAAAATCAATAGTTGTCCATGTAACTGACTGAGCCACCCAGGTGCCTCTACAGCCATGTATGTATACATACATACAGAATACATACTTATTCTGCTCCTTGTGGGCTCTATACCAGTTGTTGAGATTGAAATAGTAAACCATGGGACAGGCTTATGTATGATTCAGATATATGTTTTCTTTCATGTTTATTTTTGAGAAAGAAATAGTGTGAGGAAGGGAAAGGCAGAAAGAGTGGGAGGACAGAGGATCCAAACTGGGCTCCACAGCCAGTACAGATCCTGACGTGGGTCTCCAACCCACGAGCCGTGAGATCATGACCAGTGCAGAGGTCATATGCTTAACTGACTGAGCCACCGAAGTGCCCCAGAAATAGGTTTAATAAACACAGATATAAATGTCAATGAGCAGGTGCCTCCTTAGCACAGTAGGCAGCGAGTCAGTCTCCTAAATGTCAATGAGCAGTGGGAACAAGCACTACAGATAGGAATTTATCAGAGAGAAAGCAAAGAAAAGAAGGGGAGAAGAAGAGAAGAGAAACTGTACTTTGAAAAACACAGGTATCTTGGCTGTTGAGAAGAAGGTGGCCCATGTATGTGTGAGGTAGGGTCTATGAATCTGCTCTTTCCTTGTTCTGTCCCAGTTCCCCGATCTCTCAATACCACGTAGAAGGGGATGCATAATATGTGAAGATACTGAATTTCATGTAAAAGGCCCAAATGCAAGTTGACTAATCCGGTGCTCAGTCTAAGAGGCACTGATCTATACCAATGATGGGGATTTACTGATTGGTGGGTAATTCTGACCACATCTAATTTTCTCCTTAAAGTTATAATCAACTTTAGTTCTGAGATACAATAAAAAGAAAGTGTGAGGGTTGAGCTAGGGTAGATAGGAAATGAGTCTTCATAGAAGGTTTCGACTCTGGGCAAAAGTCCACGTTTCTACAAGGGCCAAGACCGTCTTTCTAATAATCCCTTCTGGAGTTTGAACCAAAAGTCTGGCAAAAAATACAGCAAGACTTTCCTGCCTCTGGCTGATTATTGTGCTGTGTGTGGTTTTCCCTTGACATAATAAGACAAGACCAGTGTGGTCTGGACAGTATGGGGACATACTCAAATCCTCTCCCATTGGTAGTCCATAAATAGCATCTCAGAGTCATTCCAATTTCTAAAATTTCATGTACAAGTTACCTAAAATAACTAAGGGTGTATGTGTGTGCTCATGGTTTTTAATACATGGCTTCACATTCTTTCACTTTTTTATTAAGATGAAATTTAAGAAAAGGTATATGGCTCATTCAACAGGAGGCCACAACATAAATAGCTCTGAAAAAACTTTGGAAAATCTGTTTCCAACCCTAGGCCATGTCATTCTGAATTTAATTGTGAATATTTTAGTTACAGAAAAATTCTCACCTTACCCAGTAAAACAAAGTCATTTCGTAAAGAGAGCTGATGACCAAATTAATTCTTTTATGGAGCTGTCTGATTTGATTAAGTTGTTGTACCACACTTAAAAACTCATTAACGGGAGCTATCAAGCTATTTTGTAAGTGATTTTTTTTCTAACGTCTTTACATTTACTGTCCTGGAAGGCTTTTGGTGTCAATCAAAATAGATGACAATGCTAAATCACTGGCTTCATAACACAATTCAACAGTGGGTGAATTCAGCTGTCTATGTGAAATATGACCTTGCCAAGAGTGGCTGATGTGCCTGTTGCCTTCCCGGAAAAGAAAACATATTTATAACGACATTGTGATTACATGTATATTTCACAGTGTACGTTATTTCATAATGAGTTTGTTTAATCTTGAAGAAATTTCTTCCAATTAGGTGAAAAGGGGGAACCTTAAAAAAAGTACTTTTCCTCTTTGTCTTTTCAACCAAAGTTTCCTCAAATAGATTCTATGTCAGGAAGCTCTAGAGAAGAGAAATTCACAATTTAAGACAGAAGAAATGTGGCTTTACTGAGAGAGTTTATTGAAAGAAAGAGGAGACAGTTGGATAAATCTATACAAAGGAGGTGAACAATGAACATTTCCTAGAACTGAAAGCTAAACATAACACAGTAGAGAATTAATTGCTTAGATACAAGGAATAGAGCCTGGCAGAGTCAGGCTTGGCAAATTTCTCCAGCTGTAACAATTTCCTTAAACAGAAATCTCAGAGATTTGTCATTGTAGGTAAGTTATTATTTCCAGTAATACAAGAAAAATATAAATAGGAGTTAAACTCCCATATGATCAAAGAATGCTGTAGCAATATTCCATATTTCTCACAAAATTCATTAGAGAAAGCTTCAGTGAAACACAACACAGACATAAGAGAGACGGTACTGTTTAATGGGTACTAAGAATGCTCAATAAATCAGGTTAATAAAATGTCTGTTAATTTAACAAAAATCGATGGAACCCTTGCTATTTTCTAAATTTTGCACTGAGGGGAAGGATGACAAAGAAAAACTACAAATACAGTCCAGGCCTTTGAGGCTCATAAAGTAGCAGAATAAACAGAAATGTAATAATGTAATTACTGTGCAGGAGACAAAGTGCCACAAAGTCACAGAGGAACAGTAATTAATGTCAGAGAGTTCTCAAAGGTATCCTGGTGGCGACAACACTTGAGGCATTTCTTAAAGTAGGAGTTGTTATTCCCCAAGGATAGAGAAGGGGGCATGGAACTCAGAAAACATTTTAGGGAATTGTGAAAGGTTGATGTGTCCTAGTTCTAAGTGAGTGAATGGGTTGGGAGGGAGACAAAACTAGAAGGGAAGTTGACTTCCATGCTAAGGAGTTGGGTCTTTATGCTAGAGATAAGATGAAGTGAATTGAAAGGTAGCTTCTGGGCCAGTGAGGAACTAGAGAAGTCATACCTTGACTAAAAAGCCTGCAAGTTCAAATGTAAAGTATGCAGTTGGGGACACACACAGGAACTGAGCAAACAGAGAAGAGCTGGTTAGTGGCAGTCTTTATTTTATTTTATTATTTCAAAAGGAGGACGGTGGACCAAAATTGTATTTCAGAAATTGGTTGCAGTGAAGAGAAAGGATTGGCAGGGGGTACTATTTGGAAAAGTTCAGGAAGGCTTGTGAGTACTCTAGGAAAAAGATGACAGGGATGTAACAAATGAAAATGAAAATGGGATGGAAGTGGAGTGACGTATGGCCACCTGTGTGTTGGGAGTGAAGGAGAAGGTGTTGAGGATTACCTTGAGATAAACTTTTGGGAAATTGACTCCTACACAGACTCGAGACATTTCTGATCTCTTCTTAGTAAGAAGTAAGCACCAATGAAAACTTTTGAAAATTTACCGATTTTTCTTTAAAATAAAAAAAGACATTCCCTCCATATACTTAACTATTCTTGTTAGAAAACAAAAATTATGGGGGCACCTGAGTGGTTCAGTCGGCTAAGCATCTGGCTTTGGCTCAGGTCATGATCTCACAGTTTGTGGGTTTGAGCCCCGTGTCAGGCTCTGTGCTGACAACTAGCTCAGAGCCTGGAACCTACTTCGGATTCTGTGTCTCCCTCTCTCTTTGACCCTCCCCTGCTCGCACTCTCTCTATCTCTCAAAAATAAATAAAAACATTTTAAAAATTAAAAAAAAAGAAAACAAAAATTATGGAGATCATAACATGTTACTTAAGTTTGAGAATTCAGAAAGAGGCATAAGGGTGTGTGTTGAAGGAACAGGTGTTGGAAGGGCTTAAGATGAGTTAGGTTTTCAGAACATATTTAAGACATCTGTAAAGCATCTAAGTAAAAATAGGCAGATAGATCTATGAGCTGAGAGCTCATGAGACAGAACTGAGCTGGAGAAATAATTTGGGAATCTCTTTAGAGAAGATGTGGAAACTGACATCAAAAAAACTGAAAAAGCCTACTCAAGAGGAAGAGTAGAACTGGCAGAGAACATGGCTGAGATAGAAAATCCAGGGATTAAAATTAAGGTGGGAAAAAACATATGGCCAACTAATCTTTGACAAAGCAGGAAACAATATCCAATGGAATAAAGACATCTCTTCGCAAATGGTGTTGGGAAAACTGCACAGCAACATGCAGAAGACTGAACCTGGACCACTTTTTTACACCATACAGAAAAATAAACTCAAAATGGATGAAATACCTAAATGTAAGACAGGAAGCTATCAAAATCCTAGAAGAGGAAGCAGGTAAAAACCTCTTTGGCCTCGGCCTCAACATGTTCTTACTCAACATGTCTCTAGAGGCAAGGGAAACAAGCAAAAATGAACTCCTGAGACTTCATCAAGATAAGCTTCTGAATGGCAAAGGAAACAGTCAGCAAAACTAAAAGGCAACCAACAGAATGGGAGAACATATTTACAAATGCCATATCAAATAAAGGGTTAGTATCCAAAATCTATAAAGAACTTACCACACTCAACACTCAAAAAACCAAATAACCCAGTAAAGAAATGGGCAGAAGACAGGAATAGACATTTTTCCAAAGAAGACATCCAGATGGCTAACAGACACATGAAAAAATGCTCAATGTCACTCATCATCAGGGAAATACAAATCAAAACCACAATGAGAAACCACCTCACACCAGTAGGAACAGCTAAAATTAACAACTCAGGCAATGACAGATGTTGGCAACAATGCAGAGAAAATGGGACACTTTTGCACTGCTGGTAGCAATGAAAACTGGTGCAGCCACTTTGGAAAACAGTATGGAGGTTCCTCAAAGAATTAAAAAAAGAACTACCCTAAGACCTAGCAATTGCACTACTAGGTTTTTATCCAATGGATACAGGTGTGCAGTTTTGAAGCAGCACATGCACCCCAATGTTTAGAGCAGTGCTAACAACAACAGCCAAAGTATGGAAAGAGCCCAAATGTCCATCAATGGATGAATGGATAAAGAAGATGTGATATATAGATACACACACACACACACACACACACACACACACACAATGGAGTATTACTCAATCAAAAAGAATGAAATCTTGCCGTTTGCAACAACATGAATGGAACTAGAGTGTATTATGGTGAGCGAAATTAGTCAGAGAAAGATAAATATCATATGACTTCACTCATTTGTGAAATTTAAGATACAAAACAGATGAACATAAGGGAAGGGAAGCAACAATAATATAAAAACAAAAAGGGTAGGGGTGCCTGGGTGGCTCAGTTGGTTAAGTGTCTCACTTCAGCTCAGGTCATGATCTCAACGTTCTGGAATTTGAGCCCCACATTGGGCTCTGTGCTGACAGCTCAGAGCCTGGAGCCTGCTTCAGATTCTTTGTCTCCCTCTCTCTCTCAAAAATAAATAAACATTAAAAAAAAACAGGGATGGAGACAAAACATAAGAGACTATTAAATATAGAGAACAAACTGAGGGTTGCTGGAGGGGTTGTGGGAGGGGGGATGGGCTAAATGGGCAAGGGGCATTAAAGAAGACACTGGGTGTTATATTTGGGGATGAATGACTGGAGTCTACTCTTGAGATCATTATTGCACTATATGCTAACTAACTTGGATGTAAATTAAAGAAAAAAAGGATAAAGATATTGTATCTCCAAAAAAAATTAGGGTGGGAGGAGGTGGACCATTTATGGAGACTGAAAGAGAAGTGGCTGGAAGAGTCAGGATAAAATGGTAATAAAAAGTTGATGATTGGGGCGCCTGGGTGGCTCAGTCAGTAAAGCGTCCGGCTTCGGCTCAGCTCATGATCTCATGGTTCGTGGGTTGGAGCCCCAGGTCAGGCTCTGTGCCGACAGCTAGCTCAGAGCCTGGAGCCTGTCTTCAGATTCTGTATCTCCCTCTCTGATCCTCCCCTGCTCATGCTGTCTCTCTCTCTCTCTCTCTCTCTCTCTCTCAAAAATAAAATTTAAAACTTAAAAAAAAATAAAGTTAAAAAAAAGGTTGATGATTTTCACAAAATGCTTAGTGGGCATGCATTTGAATATTCTGTGTCTTAGCTTTTAAATCTATATATTTGTTCATTTGCTTATCATGAGGCATAACTGTGTTGAACCCTAAAACTCATCTTTTTTTGGACACGTGGCCTCAGATTTATATTTTCCTAGAAAAATCTTGTATTTGCCTCCTGAAATCTAACAATTTTGGCAACATGTTTGCCACAAAATAAAGACCCTTTCATATTTTGTTGAATCAATTGGTGGATCCATAAAGTGGTGTTTATCTTCTGTCCACTCTCCTCCCCTCAGCCGGGGCAGGCTGAACTGTATAGAGTGACCAATGGGCTCTATTTGCCATCCGGATTTTAGTTGAGTTTAGCCAATGAGAACAATGCAGGGCTGGGAGAGCGAGAAGAGAGAGGCTGGCATTCTCCCCACTGCTTCCCCCTTAGGTGGTCTGCATCCCTCTACTGAAGGCCATGGTTCTCCCCAGGAAACCCCCTTCCAGACGACCCCTCTACAGTTCCTGTACCGCTCCCACCATTGGCCCCTTCAGGATGCTGTGCTGACTGTAGGCCAACACAGTCATACTATCCAGTGACTGTTTTTCCCAACCCCCTAGCAGGCAGTTCATAATCCCACAGGGTTATTTAATAGTCCTTTATTAAATTCTCTATCACTCACTTTGAGTGTGCTCTCTGGCTCCTGAATCTTCAAGAGAGATTCAAACACATTTTAACCAGGAAGAGGTTAGTTCATAAACAATTTGTCAATTGTCAGTGATCCATTTTTCCACCGGCTCTTAGCGCCAATGGGAAGTGTATGTGAGAAGCTTCAGAGGGAGGGAAGGGAGGGGGAAACAAATCCTGAAAGGCATGGGCTGCTTTCTTTTAGAGTCTGGCTGTCTTACAGAGCCTTAGAGCCAGCAATCAAGATTATTCCTCTGGGCATTTCTACGCAACCACTTTGAAATGAGCATCAGAGCCAGCAGAAGGCTGAGTAGGCCCACATTTCACCCTGACAGAACTAACAGATTGGGGCATGGAACCCCATGTGTCTGGATTTTCAGGTAACTGCTGTTTGAGTTTATGCTCAGAACCATCAATTCTGTGGTAGAGAAGTTCCATAAATCAGGTTGCCATAAAATGAGCAATGCCTGTAGCTGCAAAGAAGATGTTCTAGAAGTATTTTTGGCTACTGTTCAAGAAACTCAGGTGACAGGAGAAAGAATCTTCAAAAGTATAAAAGAATATCCTTTTGGTGGAAGGTGGAGATGGGGTAGAAACCCTCAGCATATACCCCTGGCCTTGTGGTGCTACCTTATACCTGTTATTTAGAAACTGTCCCAAAGCAAATGAAAAATAGAAAGGCAAGACAAAAATACAGTTTGTAATAAAACTTCAAGAGAGATTCAAACATAGTTTAAGTATTTTCCATAAGCAACTGAGTATTCCCAGGAAGAAGTGGAGAGAGGCTGAGGAGAGATCTTAAGATCTCAGTGGTCAGAGTCTAGGCTTGACAGATCTCAGAAAATGCCACAAAAAATTTCACTTCTTCAAAGTGAGAGATGTGCCTTAAAATGCAGAAGTTGGACCTTTTCCTGGTGACAGTGTATGCATAAAACAAAGGGTCACTTTCTACCCCAACAGAACTATTGTGAGTTCAATGCAAAAATGAGAAGCAAGGCCAAGTGAAGATTCATACAGACAAGGCACACTTTTAGGAGGCATGCCATTATTGTGGAAGCCCTCTGAGAAAAAGAAAACCTTTACACTCAGAAGCTGCTAATAAGGAATGCCAACCTGGCTCTGGCTCAGGAAAACTCTTAATGAATCCCTGGTCTAGGAGAAAGAAAATCACTCAATGATGAATGACATAATATAAAACAATTAAAAATGATCACATTGTCTATATGAAGGTACTGTAAGATAAAAGGCAAGAAGGAGCAAAGTTTTGAACATCTTTTTGTATATCCTTTTGTAAATTATTACTACAAGGCAGATAAAAGTTGTGAGCAATGTTTTGCCATGAATTTGGAGGGGAAAAATCCCTCCAAAATAAAGGAGTGGAAGAAGACAAATAATATTGCTGAAATGGCTGAATTCAGGGAAAGTATGGTAGGCGAATAAGAGAAAATAAGGTACAAGGGATTTAAGAAAGGTGTACAAGGGAAAATACAGAATCTAAGAAATGACAGCAAAAAAGAGCAAAAGAGTGAATAGATGTTATGGGAAACACAGCAGATTCACAGAAGATAGAAATGAGAAACTTAACACAATGAAATAGAGATAAAGAAAGACCCAAAATGATTGATGAGACATATCCCAGTAAAGATACTGGGCTTAGCAGATAAAGAAATCTTCTTCTGGGCAGACAGGTGAAAAACCAAGCCACTGTAATAGGAAAAAAAAAATCATGTTAGTTTCATAATTTTACACAAAACCACTGACTACCAGATACAATACCTACAAAGAGTCTCAAAAAACAAAGTTTGAAGGAAGTACTATATCTACATGCAAACCCTTCAAGTACAAACACTACACATGGTAACTTTAAGATGCAAAAACTAGAGAAATATTATTTTGCTGATCTCTTATTGTAGAAATGAATAAAGGCCAAAAATCAGTCAATCACGAAGGTTGGGAAAGAGACTAGAGGAGCCTGAATAGATGTAACAACACAATTAAAACTAGAAGAAAGGTGGGTTAGCATGGCCAACGTACAATGAAAGACTGGGAGGGGAAGAGAGAAAGCAACAGAAGGAAGGATAAGTGTGTTGATTGTCTTATGCAAGAGCTGGAAGAAAAAGGACTTCATTTAAAATTGACAAATCAAAACATACAAACCTAAACATAATTGACTGTATCAAGGTAAATACCAAGAGAAATAATACGGACTAAAATCAATACACTGGAGGAGAGATGAGAGGGGAGAAGAGGAGGAAATGTACTAAATGTTGAACTGTTTACATTATAACTAGTAAGAACAGACCATCACTAAGCAGAGAACTAACAGGAATTCATAATTAAAGATAACTCTAGAATCTTCCAAGAGCACACAAAAAAACTTCACAAAGAAAACGAAGTAAACTGATCATAGAGTGAACACTTTAATTAATTAATTAATTAATTAATTATGTTTAAAGTTTTATTTATTTAAGTAATCTCTACACCCAACATGGGGCTCAAACTCATGACCTCAAGATCAAGAGTCGCACGTTCTTCTGAATGAGGCAGCCAGGCACCCCTGTGAACACTTTAATTTAAAAAAAATTAGCAAGACTACATTATGTAGGATAAAATGATAAAACTAATACAAGAGATACCTAACTTTGCCAAAATTATCTACTAAATGAAAATAAATTTCAGATGCGGTATACAGCACACAAGATACACATCTACAGTAAAGTGATTCAGAAAAGTAAAAAATAAATCAAAGAATGGCTAGTAGGATACCAGGCCAATGCACATAAAAAGAAAGTTAGGAGTCATGATCTTAACAGAGTTTAATAGCACACAATATTTAACCCAACGTTTATACTGCACTTACCATAAGCCAGGTATTATTTTAAGTGCTTTACATTTATTAACTTATGCAATCCTCTCCCCAAAAGCAGTGAGAAAGTTGCCATCATTATGACCATTTTTTAGATGAAGAAACTAGGCCACAAAGCTAATAAGTGTGAAAGTCAGAATTTAAACTTAGCCAATCCAGAATTTGTGATGTCAATGGGAATATTTTCTATTTATACAGGCAAAGATGGATTAAAATGAGAAAAAAGAACTTTAAATAATATGATTCATAATGCAGAATATAAGTTCCAGGGGCACCCACGTGGCTCAGTCAGTTGAGCATCCAACTCTTGATTTCAGCTCGGTCATGATCTCATAGTTTGTGACTTCAAGCCTCACATCGGTCTCACTGCTGTCAGCACAGAGCCCGCTTCTGATCCGCTGCCCCCTCTCTCTCTGCCCTTACACTCCTCATGCTCTCTCCCTCTCAAAAAATAAATAAACATTAAAAAAGGATGTAAGTTATAAACTTACACTAAAAAAAGTAGTGTTGAGTTTAAAACCAAAAAGGGATATTTACAAAGAGAAATAAGCAGAAAAACTGTAGGAGAGGGGATTTTAGTTTTTTTTTTAACACCTGTAATGAGAAATGATTGACATACCATACTTTTCACCTATTTAAAGTGCACAGCTCAATGGCTTTTAGTATACTCAGAGTTGTCCATTCATCACCACAACCAATTTTAGAATATTTTCATTACCCTATCAGGAAACTCTGCACCCATTAGCTATCACCACAGATATCTACATATAATTTTTTTCTCTATTAAAAATATTTTATTTTTTCAATAAAAAAGGTATATATTTAAGGTATACACATATACATATGTGAAATGATTAATATTATCAACCTAATTAACAAAACATCTCCTCACACGGCTAACGTTTCATGTTTGATGACAGCACCCGAAACCTATTCTCTTAGCATATTTACAGTATTCAACACAGTATTATTAACTACAGTCACAGTGTTGCATATTAGATTTTTACACTCATTCATCCTATGTGACTACTTAGCCAACACCTCCCCATTTTCCCCACCCCCTCACTCCCTGGTAACCCCCATTCTATTCTCTGCTTCTGTGAGTTTGACTTTTTTTCTTTAGTGTACATATAAGTGACATCATGCAGTATTTGTCTTTCTGTGTCTGGTTTATTTCACTTAGAGCAATATCCTCCAGGTTCACCCATGTTTTTGCAAGTGACAAGACCTCCTTCTTAAAATTTGTTTAAGGTTGAGTAATATTCCATTGTATATCTTGGGGGGGAAAAAGCAAGGAAAACATCTCACTTCTGAATAGCAATGCAGAAGACCTAAATAATTAGCAAGTAATTTAAAAACCTTTTCACGATCCAACATACACATAGAAAAACTGCATTAAATAGAGGGAAAGCTCCATAAGTTATAAAACACATGCCTATACAAATACTACCTAGGTCAAGAACTCAAATATCACCAGCTCCTTAGAAACTGGTAACTGTGACCAATCACGCTTCTCATTTAAAGATAACCACTATCTTAACTTCCATAATAATCATTTCCTTAGTTTTCTTTATGAGTATCACTGAAGCATGCATTCCTAAACACTAGACTTTGCTTTTGCCCCCTTTTGAATATCATATACATGAAATCAGGCAGTATATATTCTTTTATGTCTGGCTTTTTTGAGAAATGAGGAACTCAGAGTTGTGTTTATAAGGTTTGTTTACTTCAGTGCATATGTTTGTGATATTTTAATTTCCATTACATATTTTGTGTATTAGTGTACCCCAATTTGCCTATCTGTTGATGAATTTGTATATTACTTCCAGTTTTTGAATGTTATAAATAATGTTGCTCTAAACATTCTTGCCCTGAAGAACTGAAAATTATTATGACCAGGTGGTATTTATCTCAGGAATGCAAAGATGGTTCAATATTGGGAAATATATAGATATAATTATCATTTAGTGGGTTAAGAGGAAAAATAATATGAAAATCTCCATAGATACAAAAATATCTGAAAGACCCAAATCCACTCATGATAAACAGTCAATAAAATAGTAATCAGTACTTTAGTTGCTTAATAGGAGTTAATGTAGCTACCTCTGTCCCAAAGGCAATGCCATTCATAATAGAAGAACACTGGAAGTATTTTCACAGGTAAAGGATACTTAAGTATTTACATTACTATTTAACAATATGCCAGATTTATAATCTCATAAGGTTATCATGAGAAAAAAATGAGAGGAATAAAAATTGGAAAGGAATGATAAGATTTCATATCTAAAAACCGATACTAGCAATATAAAAATGCAATAATGTCAGCTTATAAAAGTAACACAGATATCAATAGCTTTCATGCAAAACTCCATTTATAACAGCAACAAAAATATAAAACACCTATGAATAAATTTACCAAGAAAATTTGCAGGCTTTTATTAGGGAGAGAAAAGCCTCTAAAACAGGCATAAAAGATATAAAAGAACAAATGAAAAGGCATAATACATCTTTTGATATGATGATTCAAAATCATAAAGATATCAATCTTCCCTAACATAATTTGAATTCAAATCTAATAAAAACACCAAGATTGCTTTTTCCTTCAACTGGGTAAGTTGATTTTCAGTTTTATAAGTAGAATTGTCAGGAAAATGAGGAGAACTAGTTTTATTAGAAACATTTTATTAAATGTTCTGTAATCTTTAGAAATTAAAGCAGTCTAGTTCTTGTGCATAAGAATAAATGAATAAATACAATTGGCACATACGTACTAGAGAATATGACTACACAATCTCACTCATGACCATAGTTGTAAAAATCCCAAATAAAATATTAGCAGAAAAAAAGCTAGCAGCACATACACACACGTGCACACACACACACACACACACACACACACACACACAAATCATGACCTGATGGGGTTTAATTCAGGAATGCAAGTTGGCCTAATATTTAAAAGGCTAATTATGATCATTTACCTTGTTAACAGTATAAAAGAAAAATCATTGAATGATCACCTCAGCAGATCAATATTCATCCATGTCCAAAACATTTAGCAAATTAAATATGGGAGAGAAATTCATTAATCTGATAAATGTTATCTACAAAAACAAAACAACTTTCAACAAACTTCATACCAAATATGAGGTAATCTTGCTAAACCCTTTCTGAAAAGAAAAATGAGAAAAGAATTGCTGCTGTTGCTATTTTAATTTGGCACTGTACCAGAGGTCTTTTTTTAAGTAGGCTCTACACCCAACCTGGGCTTGAACTCACAACCCCAAGATCAAGAGTTGCATGTACGACAGACTGAGCAAGCCAGGTACCCCGACACTGTACTGGAGGTCTTACACAGTGCAGTAAAGAGAGAATAAGAAATTTAACAAAGCAATTTTGGAAGTAAACAAAAATTTCTTTGTTCACAGATGATTTGATTGTTTACATAGAAAATCCAAAAGAATTCAGAGATGGATTATTAAATTGAAGAGGAACAAACTCCAGCTACATGCAACACATATACCTTGATTCTCAAAGGTAGTGCTGAGTGAAAGCCATTAAAAGGAATATTTATTGTATTATTCCACTTATATAATGTTCAAGAAACTGAAACAACTAAATTATACAATTCAGTGACATACACATAGGTGACTAAATTATGAAAAGGATCAAGGAAGCAATTATTTAAAAATTTTTTAAATGTTTATTTAGTTTTGAGAGAGTCAGAGAGTGAGAAGGCAGGGCAGAGAGAGAGGGAGACACAGAATCCAAAGCAGGTCGAGGCTCTGAGCTGTCAGCACTGAGCCCAAAGCGGGGCTTGAACTCAGGGACCGCAAGATCATGACCTGAGCTGAAATTGGACATTTAACCGACTGAGCCACCCAGGTGGCCCTGGAAAAGTTACCCTGGAGGGATAACATCTGTGTTCATTGGTGGGTGGGAGAAAAGCAGTGTGATATGAAGTTCAAGAGTGGCCATCAAAAATTCTGGATTTATTTTAAGGGCAATCGATTCATTGAACAGTTCTGAGCTAGAAAATACCACGGATCTGGTATTTTTCCAGAGGACAACTCTGAACAATTATAGGCTGTAAGAGGACAGAATTGGAAGCAGAGAAGCCAATTAGGAGACAGATGTGGTGGCTCAGGTTGAGGTACTGTATTAGTCTTCTACCAATGCTGAAACTAATTACCATAAATATGGGGGCTTAACCAACATATTTTATTAGTTTATGTTCTGTAGGGAAGAAGTCCAGTGCAGGTTTCACTGAGCCAACATCAAGGTGTTGGCAAGGATGTGTTCCTACCTGGATGCTCTAAAAAAAATCCATTACCTTGTCTATATCAATTCTCTGGCCCCTGGCCTCCAATTTCCATCTTCAAAAACAGCCCTGCGCACCTCTCTCACCCTTCTTTTGTAGTTACATTTCCTTTTAACTCTGCCTTCAGCTGGAAAAGGTCCTCCCCCTTCAAGGATTCATGATTAGGTTGGGGTATAATACAGAATAATCTCTCCACCTCAAGGTCCATAACCTTGATGACATCTGCAAAGTCCCTTTAGTAAAGTCAGGTAAAGATTTGTAAGGTAACATATTCACAGTTTGTGGGGAGGATTAGGGTCTCTTAGGACATCTTTGTTTTACTGGATCGTTTTTGTGGGTTTTTATTCTGCCTATTACAGAAGTACATGTGGAAATGGGGAGAAAAGGCCATACTCAAAGTAATTATCTGTCTCTGAGAAGCAGTCTGGATGCCTCTGGTAGCCTCTACCTACCTACTGAATTAGACTTCCAATCTACTCTCTATATTATGATCACCTAAACCAGGCCATTCTATAATTAAGACTCTCCACTCTTCAGTTCAGGCCTGTCCTGAATTTTTTCCTTAGTTCCTATCTTGCTTAGTCCTACTTATTACCTCTTCTCAAGCTCAGAGACATTCTAACCAACTCACGTCTTTGGTTATGCACCATTGTGATTTTATAGGCAGAATTGTATCTACTCTAACAGGAATGGTTATAAATGCATACCAGTCTGATTAGCTAGAACACTCACTATTTGATCTTAGTTTATATCAAATAAGGCATTGATAGTCACATTAAATTTGATTTATTTTCCAGCTGGAAAAATGTATGGCTACTTGAGCCTTTAACAACAAAAGGGAGTACGGTGGGAATATCTCTCCACTATCATAGTCCTCCCTTAACCCCTCCTTAACATTATCTGTTCCCAGTCTCCCACTAATTCTCTTTTTTCTATTCTCACCAGATCTTCCCACAAACAAATGTCCCTAATAAACATTGGGGTACATATGCCCTTATGAATCAGCACTCCTGTCTCCTTTGGAATTTCTAGTAGCGCTATAGCTGGGTCATAGAGTAATTTTATTTTAATTTTTTGAGAAACCTACACACTGTTTTTCCAGAGCAGCTGCACCAGTTTGCATTCCCACCAACAGTGCAAGAGGGTTCCCCTTTCTCTACATCCTCGCCGTCTGTTGTTTCATGAGTTATTGATTTTAGCCACTCTGACCAGTGTGAGGTGGTATCTCAATGTGGTTTTTATTTGTATTTCTCTGATAAGTAATGTTGAACATTTTTTCATGTGTCCGTTGGCCATATGGATGTTATCTTTGGAAAAGTGTCTATTTATGTCTTCTGCCCATTTCTTCACTGGATTATTTGTTTTTCAGATGTTGAGTTTGGTAAATTCTTTGATATTAACCCTTTATCCAATATGTCATTTGCAAATATCTTCTCCTATTCAATAGCCAAATTATGGAAAGAGCCCAAATGTCCATCAACTGATGAATGCATAAAGAAGATGTGGTTTACATATATAATGGAATACTACTTGACAATGAGAAAGAATGAAATCTTGCCATTTGCAACAACAATGGATGGAACTGGAGGGTATTATGCTAAGTGAAATGAGTCAGTCAGAGATATCATATGCTTTCACTCATATGTAGATCTTGAGAAACTTAACAGAAGACCATGGGGGAAGGGAAGGGGAAAATAGTTTCAAACAGAGAGAAAGGCAAACCATAAGAGACTCTTAAATACAGAAAACAAACTGAGAGTTGATGGGCATTGGGGGCAGGAAGGGAAAGTGGGTGATGGGCGCTGAGGAGAGCACTTGTTGGGATGAGCACTGGGAGTTGTATGTAAGTGATGAACCACGGGAATCTACTCAGTAAGACAAGAGCATACTGTATACACTGTATGTTAGCCAACTTGACAATAAATTATATTGAAAATAAATAAGTAAGTAGTTAAAAATGAATTTAAGACAGATAATCACTGAAAATAATTTCAGCACTCAGCTACAATAAAATTGATTTCTTCTGGGGTGCCTGGATGGCTCAGTCAGTTAGACATACAACTTCAGGGGCGCCTGGGTGGCTCAATCGGTTGGGCGTCCGGCTTCTGCCCAGGTCATGATCTCACAGTTCGAGGGTTTGAGCCCTGCATCAGGCTCTGTGCTGACACCTAGCTCAGAGCCTGGAGCCTGCTTCAGATTCTGTGTCTCCCTCTCTCTCTGACCTTCCCCTGCTCATGCTGTCTCTCTTTGTCTCTCAAAAATAAATAAAAAACATTTTAAAAAATTGAAAAAAAAGGTTAAAAAAAACATACAACTTCAGCACATGTCATGATCTCATGGTTTGTAGGTTCAAGCTTTGCCTCACGCTCTGTGTTGACAGCTCAGAGCCCAGAGCTTACTTCACATTCTGAGTCTCCCTTTCTATCTGCCCCTCTCATGCTCACACTGTCTCTTTCTCTCAAAAATAAAGTAAAAAAAAAATTAAAAATAAATTTCTTTCAAAAAAACAATAAATTACAAGGCAGATAATCACTTCTTTAAAAGAAGTTCAGCACTCAGCTACAGTAAAATAGAAATCTTTCAAAAATATAAAGTGTTATGCCATAAAAAATTAAATAAAAAGCTTACTTTGAATGACTAAAAAACTAACAAAAAAATCCCCACAAATGACCTAATAGTTCTATGCGCAAATTTTCACAGGATAGAAGAGATCTATTTCCAGAACTATGCTTTGAGAAGCCAATTCCATGTGCCCATGTGAAGTATAGCAGACAACTCTATAAAAAAAAGTCAATGTTCAGCTATTCCCTTCAAAGCCCTTGGTAAACATTAAGGAATTATAAATCTCTCTTCACTTTGGAGTCAGTGGAATCCACTGTGGAAACAGTCATATTTCTATTTCTTTTAGACTAAAAAAAAGAGACTGATTACAATGCAAGATGACTATATGGTATTTTGGTTAAAAGATCAAATTAACACAATCTCTGTGTTATACTGTATTTTTTATACTTTTCTTAAAACAAAAATGTGTGTGTTTGTGAGAGAGAGAGAGAGAATTAATTCACAGGTATAAGAGTTCTTTATCCTTAGATAACAATTTCAACACTCAACACTATCCTGTGCCTTGAAATTCTTTAGTTGTTATTGTTAATAAGAAATACTTCATAAATATGCTTTGAATTTTCTGGACCTCCACTCTAGGGTCTGCATTGCATAAACAGGTCTCTGTTAAAAGGAAAGTAGGCAACATTATCACATACAGCGATTGAGCTGTGGATCTATAATTACATCTCCTTCAAGTCCTCTTGACTTTCCACTGTTGTCTCTAAACTTCCCGTGAGCTGCTGCTTGACATTTGATCTGGGATCACCCAGGCTGCCCGTCCAAAGCTCTTCTCTTCACTCTGTCTTTAAACTCCTTGCAGCAGTGATGTGACTAGAAATGAACCCTGTGCTTTCAGACACAACCAGCAAGTAGCTCTGAATTTTTTATCATGTTTTCTTCAACCTTCTTCTTCAATTTTCTCTCTTAGTTCTTCCATCTGTCCCGCAGGCTATGTATGTGTTCAGCGGTTTCAGCATCCTTTTCAGAGATTACCAAATAATCCTTTTTAAAAAAACATCCCGCTATCTATTTGATTAAATGACTGTTCAATACTTGTTTCATTTTGGACAGTTAGTTCCTTTACATTGATCAATTAATTCATGCTTCGAACAACAATTTTACTCAGTACTTCTTGTGGTCCAGTCTTTGTTCTGAACACAGGGGGTTCAATGGTTGGCAAAAATAAACACTATTTCTCCATTCATGGAGGTTATAGTCTGGTAAAGGAGAAGCACAATGCTAGTGAAATGACCCTGCAAAAAAGATTAAATTATAACTGTAAGAGGGATGCCTGGGTGGCTCAGTTGGTTAAGTGTCCAGCTTCGGCTCAGGTCATGATCTCACAGTTCGTGGGTTCGAGCCCCGCGTTGGGCTCTGTGCTGTCAGCTAGCTCAGAGCCTGGGGCCTGCTTCGGATTCTGTGTCTCCCTCTCTCTCTGACCCTCCCCTGCTCGTGCTGTTTCTCCCTGTCTCTCAAAATTAAATAAAAAAACATTAAATAAAAAAATATTTTAAATTATAACTGTAATACCGTGGAAGTATACAGAAGTGCCAATGCATAGGGGCACATGTACCCCCAATGTTCAGAGCAGCACTTTGAACAATAGCCAAATCATGGAAAGAGCCTAAATGTCCATCACCTGATGAGTGGATAAAGATGTAGTATATATATATATATACAAAGGAATACTACATGGCAATGAGAAAGAATGAAATCTGGCCATTTGTAGCAAAGTGGATGGACCTAGAGGGTGTCATGCTAAGCGAAATAAGTCAGGCAGAGGACAGATACCATATGTTTGCACTCATAGGTCTAACAGGAGAAACCTAACAGAGGACCATGGGAAGGGGAAAGCAGGGGGGGAAGAGTTAGTGAGAGGAAGTGAGGCAAATCATGAGAGACTCTTGAATATTGAAAACAGACTGAAGCTGAAGAGGAAGCGGGGAAGGGATACAGGGTGATGGTCATGGAGGGGGCACTTGTGGGGAAGAGCATGGGTGTTATATGGAAACCAACTTGGTAATAAACTATTTAATTAAAAAAACCCTGAAAGAACATAAATACATGCAGGCTAAATAACATGCTACTAAACAATGAATGGGTCAACCAAGAAAAAAAAGAAAGAAATACCCTGGAAGTACAAATCACTGGTTGAATGTGCAATGAGACATTCAAGGACTTCTCAGAAGTGTTATCTGACCTGAGATCTGAAAGACACACAAGTATTACTAAGGGAAGAGTTGGCGTAAATATCTTCAAGGGAGGAAGAACAGCCAGAGAGTGGGAACCACATATGTGAACATCCTCTGACGGCAAGGGGCATATGGAATGTTTAAGAAACTGAAATGAGGTCAGAGAGCTAGGACTGGAGGATGGCAGACGATGCTCAAGAGGCAGGCACTGGGCAGACAATGGAGGATCTTAGAAGACTCTGACGATTTGTCTCTTATCCCCAAACAAGGAAAACTATTGAAGGGCTTCTCCAAGGGAAGTGCCACCATTCCATTTTAGTGTCCCTCTATCTTTCTTTAGTTATTTATATCTCAGGGACATATATGTGTTATGAATAGCAATGGTAAACAGGATAAGTCACAAAACTTCAAAAAGGTCTGGCAACCTTTTGAATTTGCAATACAACACAGATTTTTAACTGAATTTGTGACCTAGTCCCTTCAAAAGTGCCTTCAGGCAATGCCCACGTAGCTACTTGGGTAGCTGTTATTGGATATACCCATACAAGATACAGATATACATGTGCGTATACACACAGACACACACACACACACAAAGAGTGCATGGATAGTCTTGCGTTTTCACCACTTCTTGAGCAAGATGAAGATGTCTTACTTAGCTTGTTGCAGAGCTGGCCTCCAACAGGCTACATAGCCCACAGGTGCTTCTAGACTCATTTCTGCTTGGGTATCTTTCTTACCAGTCTCTAAAGAAACATAAACTGCTTTTGATGTAACACCACTTGTGATCTCAAGGTAGATGCAGGCTTTCCAAGGGGTTGGAATGGTCCATGGGAACCTACTCTGGACAAACTCCATGGGTGTCATGGGAGCGAAGAAAGTTGTAGTTGCTCATGTAAAGATGAAACCAAAATAGGGAATTTGGGACATAAGAAAGTAACTAAGAATGTGACAATCCATAAAGCTATTCTGAGAAATCTGATGAGCAGCCAGCTTTGAAGGGCAGTCAGTTCTGAAAACACTCAGCAAAAACGAGAGGCTCAAGTGCCAAGAGGCTGGCACTCAACTTTTGCAAGAAATTTACAATGTAGGCTCTGTCCATTTTGTGCTTCAGAAAGCATCTGCCACATTTAGGGGAGGCCCTAGCTTGCACTTTGTTTCTCTAAGCATCTTTGAATTTCTAAGCAAACTAGGCCAAGATTCCTTATGTTCTACTATGCCCACAGGCCAGAAGAGAAGCAAGCCAAAAGCAAGGAATACAGGGCGCCTGTATGGCTCAGTCGGTTAAACATCCGACTTTGGCTGAGGTTATGATCTTACGGTTCTTGGGGTTGAGCCCTGCATCTGGCGCCGTGCTGACATCTCACAGCCTGGAGCCTGCTTCAGATTCTGTGTCTCCCTCTCTTTCTCTGGCCATCCTCCACTAGCACTCGGTCTCTCTCCCTCTCTCAAAAATAAATAAACATTAAAAAAAATTTTTTAAAGCAAGGAATACTTCCAGAAGAGGTAAAGAGTTAGATGTAAAAAGCAAACCACAAAAAAGAAAAAAAACTTAGATATAATTATGCTATCACTACAGACTTAAAAAATACAAAGTATACGATTGTATTTACATTAAAACTCCAAGAAAGTAAGAATAAATCTATGCAGGCTTTGAGTTTCTGTGCATTAACTAAATACGGATTTGTCCACACATGTCTTCCAAAACCTATAGAGATCAATAAGGAAGGCAAATAAAACCACCATAACCACTGTCTACAGCATAACGAGGAGACAGAGAATGCTACAAATCTCAATTTACACAGAGATAGAAAAAGAAAGATCCGACTCTGCAGAGCCTGCACTGAAACCTTGCTGGAGCTGAGTCAGCTGGAGAATGCTTGGGGCAAAAGAGAGAGGGCATGGAGCACAGGTAAAAATCATTCCTGGTAGGAAAATGTCACGCTCTGAGAGGATCACACTGACAAAGGTCTACAACCTGCTGGATCAGGCACCCGTACTAGGGACACAAAAGGAGGGCTTGCAAGAGCCCAGGTCTGAAAGTGGCATCTTTGGAAAGGCACCTTCTTGGGGAGAGAGGAGGTGTCCTAGGTCGTAGAGTCAAAGAGGGAAGAACGTGTTTGAGATTAAGGGTCCATCAGAAAAGGAGCAGGGACCCCTCATTTCCAACAAAAGGTGCAATCTATTTTAAGTAATTTTTTAAGGTTTTTATTTATTTTAGAGAGAGATAGAATAAGCATATAAATAGGGGAGGGGCAGAGAGAGAGGGAGACACAGAATCTGAAACAGGCTGCTGGCTCCTAGCTGTCAGTGCAGAGACCAATGTGGGGTCAAACCCACAAATCGTGAGATCACGACCTGAGTGGAAGTCAGAGCCACCCAGGCACCCAGTAAGATCTATTTAAAAGAAAGTGCACTTAGCTATATCAACAGAAGACAGTGCTCTTGAGCTAGGAAACCCAGTGAACCTCCCCCAAACCTTACCACTGTCTACACAGAATCACCTGCTGGTCCAGGAAAATAGGAGACAATTCAAAGTTAAAACAGCAGATAACATCCTCACAGTCCCTGAAAGACTTTGGAAAATGAGGATCAAAATATTTCAGTGCAGAACTACAAAGCAGAAGAGGATTGCAACACAACCCCACACTGAATTAAATGTCTGCGAAAAAGTAGCTCCATAGATTTTAAAAACATCCTTAGTCAGGAATTCAAAAGTTCAGAATAGAAATAGACCAATATAAAACAAGAATTAAGATTAAGAATTAAGGGGCGCCCTGGGTGGCTCAGTTGGTTAAGCATCTGGCTTTGGCTCAGGTCATGATCTCACGGATGGTGGGTTCGAGCCCTGCATTGGGCTCTGTGCTGACACTTAGCTCAGAGCCTGGAGTCTGTCTTCAGATTCTTTATCTCCCTCTCTCTCTGACGCTACCCTGTCTCTCTCTCTCTCTCTCTCTCTCTCTCTCTCTCTCTCTCAAAAATAAAAACATTAAAAAATTTTTTTAAATGATTTAATTCGTCGGGTACCCCATTACAATGGAGAGAAGAGGCTCTCAGAGCCTTAATCCTATTTAGTGTCACCAGTAATGGAGCAAATGCACGTTGTGAGCCTCCTGGGTGATAGAATAGGGGCATACAATGCCGCCTACATAGTATTCTTTCTAAAAATATTTAACCTGAATCTAATCCGAAGAAATAATCAGACACATCTAGAATATAGAACACTTTCAAAGACAGCTAACTGATTTGGAATTTTCAAACATGACAATGACATTAAAAAAAGGTGTGTGTGTGTTTTTCTAGTTTGTTTTTTCTAGTCTAAGAGACAAAAGAGACATAATAAATAAATGCAATGTCTGATCTTTTATTCAAACCAGACTTGGAAAAAAACCCATTAGCTAGAAAGAATACTTTTGAAATAAAATGCTGTATCTTAGATAAATTATGGCATCAAATGTTAAACTTATTATGTTGTCCCTAGTATATGGTGATTATGCAAGACAATGTCTTTCTTTTTCTTAGCAGATACCAGCTGGCCAAAGTATTTAGGGGTGAAGTGTCCTGTCTAGTACTAACTTTCACAGGGATCAACAAAATCTGTGTATGGGGATGGATGGATGGATACATGCATGCATGCATGCTAATAATTCATGAATGTATGTGTATTGGGTTAAATAGTTCCAGAAGCCCAGAATGTGACCTTATTTGGAAATAGGGTTTTTTCAGATATAATTAGTTAAATTAAAATGAGACCATATTGGAAGAAGACAGGCCCCTAATCCAATATAATTGATGTCCTTATCAAAAGGAGAAGTTTGGAAACAGATATGCACACAAGATTACACCATGTGGACCTTAAATCCAGTATGATTGTTGTCCTTATGAGAAGACAGGAAAAATAGAGATACACACAGGGGGAAGGCTGTGACAATGGAGGCAGAGTGATACAAGTCAAGGAATGCCAAAGACATCAAACAGTCACCAGAAGTTAGGAAGAGGCAATGAAGAATCTTCCTTAGAACCTTCAAAGGGAGCATAGCCCCTTTGAAACCTTGATTTCAGAGACTGTAGCAGAACTATGAGACAGCAGATTTCTGTTGTTTAAGTCATTCAACTTGTAGTAGTTATTATGGCTGTCCTGAGAAACTAGGCACTTAAAGGTAAAGGTAAAAACTGTTTAATGAAAATACTTTCAATTTTTCTGTAGATTTGAAATCTTTCAGAATCTCAAGTTGGGAAAAAATAAAAATAAACTATAAAAACTATATGCACAGAAAAAACTCAGGGAAATCGTTTATCTTCCTAATAGTCATAAGGGGTCGCTGGCCTCCATGACCTCAGAAAACCTTCCCACCTCCTTGTTAACAGGTGCACTTAAGCACCTCCCCTCCCATGTCCCCAAATGTATGCTCAGGATTACAGGTGACTTTGGCTGTTGTGTAAAACTGCCTAGATGTTCAGAACTGGGGACACAGTTGGGAGCTATAGTCTGTATCATGGAAATGCACTTGGACTTCAGTAGAAGTGAGCGAAAGGAAAGTTCCAAGAAGATAAAGAGTCAAAACAGATTCTCCATTCATAGGAGTGATAGAGTATATCATGTAACAAGGCACAATAGAAATAAAGTCAAATTGGGCCTGGATGGAGACAAAGAAACAAAGAAGGGGGTGTGTTGGGGAGAGTGGGGGAATCAAGTGTCTGCAGTCCAAGAAAGCCAGTTAGCCTGTAGACTTCAAACTGGTTTTCCTGAGTCAGAATTTAGGTTATTTGTCTGATCACCTCTGTGACTCTAGGAAAATGGGGGTAATAGAACTCTTACAGGGTTGTTGTAAGAAATGAACCTGCAAAGTACTTGGAATAATTCCTGCAGCACAGCATCATTCATATTTAAGCCATGCCTCTTTCTTGGATCGGGACCTAGGTTAGGTTCATGGCTTCCTCCATTAGTCTCAAACTGTGGTAGACACAGAAGCAGTGACTTCAACAGAGTTGAATGCTGAAATTTTGGAATTATCATGCTCTGTATTTCAAGGTCTGGGGGGAAGAATTCTGCTAACAATAGAACTACTGGTAATTTTTATTTTCCCCTTTGTAGTTTCTGTTACTTTCCAAATTTTCTACAATAAGACAGTCCTAATTTGTCAATCAGAAAAAAAATGAAAGAAGGGAAACAAACAAACAAACAAAAAACCTAACTATGTCCCTCTTAGTCCTCCATCTTCTCACTGAAAAATGGAGGTAATGGAACTAGAGGTAGAGAGGAAAGATGAATCTTTTTGTTCTAAAGAATCAGTGGGCCAGCCAAGAAGCAGAAGCACTTAGGCCCCTCCATAGCCCCTGCCTCATCTTCTCCTCTCAGGCAGCCAACCTGGGCCAGTGGCTCAGTAAGTCAGGGGAGGCTTTGTGAAAAACCAGTTAAAAAAAAAGAAGACCCCAATTCTTTATTTTTATTTTTAATTTATTTTTGAGAGACAGTGTGAGCAGGGGAGGGTCAGAGAGAGAGGGAGACACAGAATCTGAAGCAGAATCTGAAGCAGGCTCCAGGCTCTGAGCTGTCAGCACAGAGCCCGATGCGAGGCTTGAACCCACGAACTGTGAGATCATGACCTGAGCCGAAGCCAGACGCTTAATTGACTGAGCCACCCAAGCGCCCCAAGAAGACCCCAATTCTGATGAAAAGACACAAACTCAAGCAGGAAAGCAAAAGGACATCAAGTTTGAATGTTTACTTACTGTGGATTTATGGACTCATTACACAAAAACATTGATTAACAATAAAGTACTTCTGAACAAAATCCGACATGTATAATAGTTGAAAATAAAATCAGTAAACACTTCAGTAGTCACTTCATTGTCCCAGGTTTCCAGATTCTAGGTCCCTAAGTGCTTTTACATAATTTAGTCCATTTTGAAAAGGGCACAGTAACTAGGGACTATGCTAGAAAAATTTTACTAAAAATATAAATATATATAGCATCAGGCCTAAGGACTACTATATTGATTGAATTTACCTATGTCTTTATGTAGCAAATCCCTGCTTGACACATTTATCAGTCACTGATTCTTAGAGCAGGACTGGGTCTTTTAAGGACATCCAATTCAGCTTTATAAGCAAAGTGGGCATTATAATACTCAGCAAAAATGACTGATACGCCTTCAGATGAGGTCTCCAAACCTTGTGCCACTCTGAAACTTACCCAAATCTGTAATAATATAAAAAAAAAAACTACCACTTAGCAACCTCTGTTACTAGAACTGTGTTGTTTTTTGTTTGACTGTTTGAATCAAAGCACTTTTTTTTTTCTTTATGACATTTAATCACAATTGTAACACCATTTTACTTACTAGTGTGCTTATTTTCCATTGTCTATCTTCTCACTGGACTGTAAGTTCTATGAGGACAAAAATCATGATGACTTTGCACTATGCCACATCCTTCATTCTTTCTACACAGCCTGGAGCTCATCAAGTAGTCAGCAAGTTAGTGAATACAGCTTTGGATTCTTCTCCCCATTTTAACACTATGGGAGACTAAAGGTTAAGGAGGGGTTTCCTCAAGGCTGGGAAATGTCAGAGCCAAGACTGAAACCCAGCTTCGTTTAACCACAGGAGCCATGACTGCTTTACCAAGCTGCCCGCCACGCAATTAGGACAAAGGGAACCTATTAATTAAGCAATTTCAATGAATAGTCTGCATCCATTCAATTCTTACTCTCTCTCCCCATAGCTAATGAAGTGTGAGCTTGAAACCTGAGTTTTAATTTTCTACAAGATGATACTAATGCCTCCTCTGGGCCCCAGGGCTTTCATATTGTTTCATGTTACATACTGCAGTATTTGTGCACGGTCACCATCCCGAATCATCTCGATGACTGCTTATTTCCCCTCAAATCAAAACTGTGCCACACAGTTTAAATCTGGCTCCCAGAGCCCATGGTCACATTGTCAGGGACTTTGTGAGCTGGATGTCAAACCACAACCATTACTAACAATTAAACTTACAAGAGGATAAGTTATATGAAAATAAATGAATTTCAATGAAGAAAAGATCATTTTTTAAGCAAATGGTGCTGGAACAGACATCTAGAGGCAACAAAATGAATCTGGACTTACAGCCTCACACCATCTAAAAATGAATTCAAAATGGATCATGGATTTAAATATAAAATGGAAAGCTTTACAATTTTTATAAGAAAACCTAGAAGAAAATCTTCAGAATCTAAACTTATGCGAGGAGTTCTTAGACATGACACTAAAGGTATGATCCATGAAAGAAAATATTGATAAACTGGGTTTCATCAAAATTAAACATTTTTGTGCTGCAGAAGACCCTTTTAGGAGAATGAAAAGGCAAGTTACAGACCAGGAGGAAAAACTTGCAAACCACGTATCTGACAAAGTTCTTACATGTCGCCTATGTATCATAGAAGGTGTGCTCTTACGCCTGTCTTCCTAACTCTGCACTCAGTGATATGTCACTGGTAGCTGGGAACTGGTCATCTGGGAGGATTTATATCACAGAAATAAGCAAATATTAAAAGTCGGAACTTAGTTTATTATAATGTTGATTGTCACCAAAGTGATGGAGAAAATGTCACTATTGTAGATAAAAATGGGTTTTGTCTCTCGCCCTCATATCATGAATAGCATAAAATTGAAAAATGAGTCTTCTATTATTTGACAACTACTGTTGGATTCAGCCCAGAAGTCTCTTGTGTTACTGGGGCGTGAGTAAAATCCCAACACAGGTATTTTTTGTTTCACTTTCATTTTACTCATTAAGTAAATACCAACCCTATTCATGGTGGAACTACACTCATTCAACTAACGGCAACCAGATGTTGGCTACAGACACACGAATTTTGTAAAAATCCGTGAAAACATCCTACGAGAACTAATTGGCTATAAGGAATTTGCAACAAAGAATATTGTATATTTTATTTTTATGGGTAAATTATGTGCTGCCTTTATATTAATAAAATATGTAATAAACTTAAGCATGTACATACACACACTTTAAAAAAAGAGCTAGTGTTTAGACGCTTACCAGCAGGACACTGGTTTCAGCCTAATCTTCTCTTTTTGTTCTTACTTCCATGGGGACAAACCACCGCTCTTCTGTAAAGTGGTGATGTAGGTTAATTGTGTTGCATCAGGTTTTTGCTTCTGTGGATGCTCTTTCTGGGAGGTTGCTTCGACCCTCTGTATGTTCAGATTTCTGGGTTCAGAATCAATGACCGATTACAACTATAAATGCTGTGGACTGTATAGGAAAATGATCTAGTTCCTCCCACGAAGAGATGCTCACAGTGTTGGGGTCAGTTCAATTCTGCTTTTAGTTCGGACACCAACTTTTCAAGTTTCCTAATGGTTTTCTCATTACTTTTGGTATAACAAAATCAGAAAGTAAGATTTTTTTTTTTACAGCAAGTGGTTCATGAGATTAGTCATATTGGGTCTTTATTTACTAAAGGTTTTATATTCACTGTCCCTTTGTTGTATATACTGGTCAGAGATCAGGCTTTTTACCTCAGTTCTAGTGCCCATTACCTACCCTTCTTTTGAGGTTCATTTCAGCTACCTCCTTACTCTTGTCTTTCCTCCCTTAATCCATACAATATGAGAAAAAATACATCCCTTGCTCTGAATTCCCCTGGAATGTAGCCAGATCTTTATTCTGACATGAGTCCTATTTCTCCTTTATATTGCTGTTTTATAGGTCTATGGCTTATATCAGACATCCCGGTTATCTCTTTGAAGGCAGAGCTCTTTCCTAATTTATTTCTAAATTCCACCACAGTGACTAGTTTAATGCCTGTACATAGTAAGAACTCAAAAAATTTGGTTCACTGGAATGAGTGGCTATATGTCAACAAATAAATGAATCATTTCATCTTTCTAAGCCTCAATTTTCTCACCTATAAAATGGGAATAATAATAAAGGGATTATATCTTATAGAGTCATTGTAAAATACACAACCAGGTATACTAAATGACCAGCACAGTTCCTGGCTAATGCTGGCTACTCAATAAATGGGGTATCTGTGTGTGCCTGTATGTGTAACACATATGATATGCATAAAGTATAAATATGTGGTATGTACAATTGCCATTACTGGCACTATCATCACACTATTATTCCTGATAACAGATTCAGGCGTCCATGAGTGTATCTCTGAATTCTCTAGCACAAGATAGTATAAGAGTATGGACGTCTGAGTCAAGAGTCAAAAGATAACAAGTTTCATCTCAGTTCTGCCTATTGTTCATCACCTTGAGCTAGTCAACCTCTCTGGGCTTCAGTTCTCTTGGCTGAAAAGTGTGTGTAAATGTGGGGAGGAGGCTGAGCTTCTGAAACTCTAGGTCTATAAGTTCACAATGTTGAATGTTAAGTTGGCTTAGGCTGATTTGGGCTCCCAGTGACAGGCAACTCTCTGCCTTTGGTAATTTTCTCTCTATAAACCCATTGACTCTCTGTCGGCCATGGGCTAAGTATCCTTTGCCAAGGCTGTCGCAGAGATGTATTCATTGGTATAAAGACACCCAGCCATTCTACACATTGACGTTACTGGTTGGAGAAGGATTATTTATTTCCTTTTTCAGTTTGTGACCACAGTGAACGTCTGGAAGTTGTAGGGGAAAAAAAAAAACCCAATAAGTTCTAGAGGTGATGTGTCTAATGGTTTTTCTCTTGGCAAGTCATTGTGGGGTGAAATGTCTTTTGAGATGATCAGCCTGGTGACACTGCTCCAATACATTCTCCCTGCAAACCATATGACACAGGGCTGCAGACCTCAATTACAGAGGCAGGAATATGGAAGCCCAGAACAACCAGGCTTCACAGCTGGGACCTTCTCTGGTCCAAGCATTCAATTTTACACATGAGGGAACTGCAGCTCACAGGGACCAAAGGACTCCTCCAAGGTCGCAGAGCTAAGTAGTGGAAGAGCTGAGTCTAGGGAGCATACCTCCTCAAGTTTCTGCCCCGCTCCAGGGGCACCCACTATGGGCCAGCATCATGGCTGGGAAGGAGCATCTCTGATGGTAAAAGTGAGCCCCAGGCAGGTACAAATAGGAAGTGTTCAGAACACTGTTCTCTCTCCTGCCCCCTAATCATCAAATAAAGTCTGAAAGACATCAGAGAGAGTTGAAGTTTGCTTTGGGAAAAACTAATCCCAATTCTTAACTTCTATGAGAATAACAAATATTTTATCTTTAATGTATGTGCCTTCCCATCTTGGATGGGACGATTTGGGAGCAGAAAGTAAGCAATGGGAGCCTTTGCTTCCCTTAGAGAACGTTTTCATTTTATGGCTCAGCACAGACCCAGCAGCACACCTCAGGGTGTGGGTTACAAGAAACATTGGTCATGTCTCCCATAGTGTATCTGTCTGGACTCTGACGGAAGCTGCTAGACCATAAGTTCCTGGAGAGGAGTCAGCCTCAGGAACGAGCTGGCACAAGGCCTGGCACTTGGAAGACATTCAAAATATTGGTTGGACGAGTCCAGAAAGTGTCACTCATGCTGATGATCACAATGTCACCGAGTATTCAGGAGACTAGGAAATGGCTCAGTGGTAGACAGCCTTTAAGAAATGAAAATAAGGTCGAAAACCAGTGGCTTAAGTGTAAGGAAGCTTAAGGTTCTTGATGTGTTTTTGGAATAAGGAAGTCAAAAGTACACTTTATGATACTCACTACAGTGGGAGTAAACACACGGGGGGGAAGGGAAGCAGAGTGAGAGCTATATTCTTATTTATGTTGTTACTTCAATAGTGTAACATATATTCTCATTTTAATTGCTCTCTCTACTCTTTCTCTTATTACTCTTTAAGAAATGATATGCAGGATGACTTGGAGTCTGTAACACTGAAATAGGGCACCGCTCTGGAATTTGATGCTCTGGGGCACGGTACGAGAGCCAGTGTTCTCATTCAGTCTCTCTCTCTCATTCTCCTTCATTGGAAAGTCTCCTTCCTTCCTTTCAAGTTTATTTTGAGATAGAGTGAGAGTGTGAGTTGGGGAGAGGCAGAGAGAGAGGGGCAGAAAGAGAGCTCCCAACCCCAGAGAGAATCCACTGAGAATGGATTTCCCTAAGTCCTAGTTTTACCTAATTGTTCCTTTCCTTTGTTTGTTTTAATGTGTATTAGAAGAAACTTTTAAGATAAAAGATAAAACCTTTAAGGTGAATTAAATACTTCAAGTGGCTTTCAACTATAAACCTTCAATATTTTTGTAACTTTTTAATAACCATAATCTAATTTAAACTTTAATAATCCATCATTTAAAGTTATTTATTTAGGGACACCTGGGTGACTCAGTCAGTTAAGCTTGCGATTTTGGCACAGGTCATGATCTTGTGGTCTGTGAGTTCGAGGCCAACGTGGGGCTCTGTGCTGACAGCTCAGGGTCTGAAGCCTGTTTTGGATTCTGTGTCTCCATCCCTCTCTCTCTGCCCCTCCATTACTCACGCTGTCTGTCTGTCTCTCTCTTTCAAAAATAAATAAACATTAAAATTTTTTTAATTAAAAAAATCAATTTATTTTTTTAAAGAGCTGACCCAATGAATATCTAGGCCCAAGATGGAGCTGCTCCTGCCTGGTGGTCCCTCGCCAGCAAACAGACCTGGAGAACTTTCATGTCTGTCCCTGTAGCTGCTGCACTTGACCAGAAACATGGCTTATCTAGTCAGCCAATCCCAAACAGCAAGCCAACTCTGGGCTCTATGTTTACTTCCTTTTTCCTAATCCACTTAAATTTCCTTCTTCCTGTTCCTTATTCTTTATCCTATAAAAGCTTCCTGCTTCCACACCATTTTGCAGTTCTCTGGACCCTTGGATATGAAGACTGCCCACTTCGTGACGTGTGAAATAGTTTGTCTCACTTAAATTGTTTTCTTGATCATTTTAACCAAGTTTAACATTCACTTATTTCCTGGTATATGACAGAGAACAATTTTTAAAAAACTACAAGACACAGTTCTTGGGCCAGAATTATTTACATTATGATGGACCTAGATGTATAAAGTATTCATCCTAAACTTCGGTTACTATCTAATGAAAAAAAAGAAAAAGAAAAAGAAAATTCATGAATTCTGGATCTGATTGCATTTTTGTTCTCTAAGTTAAATTGTTGCTAATAAATAAATTCTTGCTATGAATTTGAATTGTTGCCCGTGCAGATTAGAATCATTGATGCCTCAGTAAATAAAAAACGTGTTTGAGTTTCGATAAGTATGTTTTATAAGCTGAGTATTTCACAAGAAGAAACTGACTCAGCGAATATTTCCACCTAGTAAAATTGTATAATTCATATCTGCTTAAATTAATTTTGTAATCTGGTAGAACGCCAAGCTAACCATTTGAAATAGGCACACCCATTTGAGATACGTAGTTAAGTTCCATGCACAGAGTATGGATGTGTGCTTCTCCTTAGGTACAGAGAATGCATCATTAAAATCAGATCCCAAAGCATAAATCCAGAATCATGAAAATTCCTAGGAGGAAGTTATTTAAAGTGTTAATGCTAAACAACTGAGACATTTTATCAGCTACACACCATTCTGGCCCACTCTTGCAAAAAAGCTCACAAGGCAATTTGGGTTGGAGGCATTTTTTTTTCCCTTTAACTCTTCTAAATACAGCTTTGTATTAGCATGTTCAATAAAGCAAGTAACACTTCCACTTGATTGCTTGAAACCATTCTTGACCCTCATTTCATTCCAGTTGGAGGTAATTACTTGCTTCTAACGCAAAGTGCTAAAGACAGTCTTAAATTCTGTTGAATTATTATGTAGATTGGGAACCGGGCCTCCCCAGTTCTCTTAACACAGCACCATAACTCCAGCCTCCACTTTGTCAAATTCAAAAGTCAACCTATTTTTCTGGAGTGAAAAATTCTCACTTAAAAGAAGACATTGGTTCTGGACAGGTGGAAGAAATGGGTGAGCTGCTTTGGGAATGAGGTCAGGAATGAATAAATCAATCATGGTGGAGGTGAAGCATATACTTTTGGGATCTCATGTACTACAGGATTGGGGAGAGGAGTGTTTACGATCTTTTTTTTGTATGTGGTGCACTGAAAATACAAGCTTTTGTTCAGGCAGTCTAAGCAGAGGCTCTATAATTTAGCCACAGTCACTGGATGATTTTGTTGTTTTATCTGAGTCTTGATAGAAAATCTGAATATTAACTCATTTAAATTCAAATCAATCGTCTCTGCACTAAGAACTCATCTCTCGATTAATAGTATTTACGGTAAAATGGAGCAGGGTTACTCTCCGCCTCCTTCTGGGAATCAATAAAAAACAAGAGCAAAAGGCTATTTTTTTCTGTGAATACCTAAATGACTTCACAACCATTATTCCACTCGGAGGAAAAATTACTCTTATATCACAGCGAGGGGGAGAGAATGCATGGCTTCTATTAAGAGTAATGGAGGTTGGGCTGCAAAGTTCAGTTGTGAGGAAGGAAGGTAGTTGTCACAGGCTGCAGAACTGGGGGGAAATTTAGTAATTAGCTCCCCCTAAACCAAGGAGCTTTCTGTTTTACTCTCCCCTCCTTCAAGAGAAAGTAAAGCACAAGATCATACATATTCCAAGAAAGGGTAGATGAAATACGTTCCCCAAATTAAAAAGAAGGCAAATATAATAAAATGAGTTTAAATGTAAGGGACTGTACATTAGCTATTTTTTTCCACAAGGTGGAAATGTAGGAAAAAAACATCACACTTGAAAAATTGGGGACAGAGGGGATGATTTATGACCTCGGTTCATCCCGGGAGGGTAGGCCCCAGGCTCATTTTCTGCTACATTTCTACTACTTTCCATTTTCTAAAATTATGCTTCTGGTCTAATCAAAACACTGTTTTGACACAGCCTTTTTAATCTTCCTTTTTTTCTCCCACAAAATCACCTCAGCCATCACAAATCATTTTATTAGAAACCATAATCTTGTACTTGAAGAACGACTCCGCGTTAACCCTGGGCCCTCTAGACGCCTTTTATCAGGTTTCGAGCCGTCCTAGGATCTGAGAATGCCAGATGGGCCAGGACACCATCAGGAGGGTTTCCTGGTGCCCTCCAAGGATGGCCCGCCCCAGAGCCATTACCCCCCGTCCCTCCCCTCTCTGGCATTGCCCTGCGCTTCTGCTGAGCCAGGACGGAGTCCAGAGACAGTCCTGACAGTCAGGGAGAGCCACGCTGAGCCCAACGCAGGGCCCAAGCTGCTGAGCACCCCCCAAATTAGCACTGTCTGTCTTGAGCGTCCAGGCCTCTTACAATTCAAAAGATGGGCAGGTGTTTGCCTAAGTTGGTTTTACTCAATTTGCTAAGTGGCGAATATAAGAAAAACACAACCTCTCGTCAGGTGAATTCTAGAGAGGAAAAGCTGTACTTACAGAAGAACAACTGGTGGAGGGAAGCAGAGAGCAGGGTCCCTGGAAGAGCCATGTCACTTGGCTGGATGCTGGAATCACAGACGCTACCACGTGTTAACCTACAGACCTGCCCTTATGGAGGAAGCCGCTTTATAGACCATGCGCTAGCTTATTTTAACAAATGAGTTCTTTGGGAAGGATTATTCTTCGGATCCCAAATCACTCATTCATTCATTTGCTTACATACTAAATAGGGACCATGTGCCAGGCTCTGTGCAAGGCACAGCAGATACACAATGAGCAAACGGACAAAAATCCCTGCCTTCATGTGGTTTACATTCTTGGGGGGTGGGTGGGTAGGGGGCACAGAATAAATAATTAGGAAGATAAGAAAGGGAGACAGAGAGGGGGCAATCTCATTTGTCTTGGAATGCTAAAATACTTTTTATATTCACCCCTCCTGGGCCTCTGATGAAAGGAAAATTCCTCACCAAACAAAACTCTTTTTCATGCTGTGTCATAATGAATATTACATTTCTTAGCTCCAGATCATCTTCACCTATAAACTGTTGGCTATGGAAATGACACAATAGTCATCTAGTTCTCTCTTTTAAAAAATGAAAGCCATTCCACAGGAACTGTTACCAGTGTTCTAGACAGATCCAGGACACATTTACCTCTAGATTCCTGGCTCTGTACGTCAGGGGAAGCATTTCTGTGTCCGACCGGATGAAAACTATTGCCTCGGGCAGCCTTAGGGTAAGAGAAGCAGCACTTGGGCACACAGGCCTCCTCTCTTTTGATCCGCCTGCCCTTGGACCCTTGTGCTCATCAGCCCGTGACCACTAAATAAATTACTTGCTGAGCACACCCGCAACTCTCCTGCTCCCTATTTGCGCAAACCACACCCTGCTTCGTTAAAGAATGCAGCATCCAGGCATTGGGTCCTCCCGAGAAATCCCACACGACTTCATATGCGTTCGAACCAAATTTTGCTTACAAACACACCTTCACGGTTTAGAAGGTGTCTCCGTGAATTAAGTGTCATGTCTTGTCACAGTCTGAACTAAGAGCATGACTTCTATACTGAGACTTTGAGGAACAAAAAGGTTCTAGTTAAATTCTCTGCTTACTTGCGTCTCTTGACTGTTCATACATGGAACGAAGTGGCCAGCTTCCTCCCCAAACTGTTATAAAGAGCTGCTGTAATGAGGGTTCCTGCCCTGCATCTGGTGATGCTTCAGGACTGCAGGCTCGAGGCAGAAGGCAGCACCGCTGGGTCTCACCCTGGGGGCTATGGAAAGCTACTTCAGAGAAGGGTGCTGTCAGATGAGGAACTCTTTCAAATCAGTGAAAAATGAGGCTTTACTGCATGGCCTTGCATTTTATTTTCCGATCATCTCCCTTTTTTCTACAATGATTATTTTTTTATGACCCAGAGCAGAGAGAGGAGTATCGGTAGTCAAAAAACCTGGTTTCTTGTCACTCAACTGCCGATTGGCTAACCAACCACACACAGGTTACCAACGCCTGATACCTTGACCCCGTGAGGGCAGCCTGGTACAATGCTTAAAACTGTGGACTCTGGAGCCAAACCCCAACCCTATTCTGCCACTTTGAAAACTGGGAAGTCACTTAACCTCTCTTTACCTCAGTTCCTTCATTTGCAAAATGGGAAGAACATCACTGACCACTGGTTGTTGGGCGAAGCAAATGAGTTAGTAACTTCTAAACATGCTTAGAGCAGTGCACGGCAGAGCAATATCTGGAACCTAAGTTGTGGCTAGAGGAAAGAGGCAGAGGCTACTTGTGAGAAACAAGCGGAACTGGCTAGTCAAGCTCTCTGACAATTCCCACTCTTAATGTTGTTATCACTTAAGGGCAAACATCAGAGTGTTGTTCTTTGTGAGATTTAGGATCCTCAAATGAGCCTTTGAGAGGGCTAAGGTTTCTGATAGGTGACAAATCCGGTGCAAATCAGCTGTTTGTGGATTTTGAATCAGGCTCTTTCTTGACTGGGGTAGGAGAGAGGTATTCTGGATGTCTGTGGCGCTGGAGGGTAAGTAGGGAGGGGATGTTCCCAGATCTGTGGATACCCTCATCGATATCAGAACTCTCTTTTGAGAGTCTAGGTTGCTTTGTTTCAGGCTGGGAGAAGAAAGGGCTCAAGAGAAAACGAGTGAAGTTAGGTCCCAAAATGATCTCAGAGAACACCAAGTCTGTTCTGTCAAGATCGAGATGTGCTACTGTGCCCAGAGCTCCAGAAGGGCAGCAGTAGGCCTGCTTTGTGCACCTGAGCATTCCGTGCCCAGCACAGTGCCTGGCACACACAGGGCGTAACAAACATCTTCACAGACCAAATGAAAGAATGCACAAACGTGTTAACATTAGTAGGCATTTCTCCAGATGCTAGCAATCTCTGATATTGCTATAATAATGTAATTGTATTCCAATAATTTTGAAGAGTGGTCTATTGGGTGCAGCTTGACTGACTGATCCACTGTAAGTGAATTTACCACTCTTAAAAGAACATTGGCCTGTATGTGACAGGTGCGTGAGAATGAATGGTAAAGGGGAAATGAATACTAAATTAAGTAAACGATAGAGATAGTTAAAAAACAATTTAAGAAATATTGTTTGCTAAATGGTTGACTCTGAGGTCCAAATTGTTCTTTTATACACAGGTTAGATGAAAAAGGCAAATTTGGGGCATCCCTTTGCCTAAGAAGCAAGCAAATGAGCAGTCCCATTAGAAGGGTAGCATTGTGCACAGGATATGTAAATGCCTCCTCAGGAATCTCAGAGCCCCCTCCGACCTCACAGACCCGCCCACCTCTCCACCCACCTTTCCGCCCACTTCCCTAGCACTCTTCAGAACTGACTCTGCATCCTTTTGCCCCATCCAAAACCTCTCATTTAGGGAGCCCTGGAATTGCAGTTGGCAAGTGTGTATTACTTTTCTGAACTTGCTGTAATAAATCATCACAAACCTGGTGGCTTAATAAAAGAGAAATTTATTCTTTCAAAGTTCTGGAGACAAGAAATCCGAAATAGAGTTGTCAGTAGGGACACACTTCCTCCAGACTCTAAGAGAAGGACGATCATCTCTTGCTTCTTCCAGTTTCCGGTGGCTCTTGGAGAATTCCTGGCTTGCCGGTGCATCAATCCAATCCTTACCTCTGTCTTCACATATAAGGGCACTTGAAATTAGATTTTTGGGCTCACCCAGGTAACCCAGAGCTCCAGAAGGATCTCAAGATCCTTATTACATCTACAATGACCCCTTTTTCCAAAGAAGGTCACATTTACAGGTTCCAGGGATTACAAAGTGGACATATATTTTTGGGAGCCACGATTTGATCAACTACAAGTGAGGAGAACAACCAGTTGTCTGAATTCAATTTGTGGGGTTCAGGCAGAAGTCTGTGCATTACCTCACAGGAAACGTCAATGATGACAGTGCCTATTACGGTGATAGCAATGTGAACTCCTCAGCATGGAAATTATGTGATCCAAAATAAGTCCAAGTCCATTTTAGAAGAAACTGTCTACTAACATTCCTGAGTGTTACATGTCATGTGTTCTGTGCCAATAGCTTAGCGCAACACTGGTTATTCATGAATGAACAGAAAGTAGTATTTGACAGGCCTGTATGACAACAGAACGTCTGGCCCACAGGGTTGTCAATCCTGACATTCGGTCACTAGAGCCACATCTTCCATATCTTGTCTCCAACTGCTACGTAACTAGAGCTGTGTCCAAGTAATGATGGTTTTCATTTAACACCCACGATTAATACACAATGTGAGGCTCCAAACACAAGTTTTCAGTGAATCTACAACAAGCACACCTGAGCCACAGCCACCCAGTGAGATCAGCTATGTTTGTCAGTCCTATAATTTTTGTGTTTGGGTTTTATCTTCAGTATGAACCAAATAGGAGGCAGAGAGGTGAGGAGCCAGGAAAGGCAAAATTGCTGCCCTCCAAAGCTTGTAACTATGTTTGGCATGAAAGGCAAGGTGTTTGCAGTCTGCCCTTGTGGTGTGGGTGTCCCTCAATATCGTCACTGGGTAGGAGATGAAGCAGTGAGAAGTGGGGCAGCGTGAGTGCAGCCGACCTTTTCCAACTGGGGCCAAAGAGCAGATTTTAGTTCCTACTTTACTACTCACTATGTGACGGGGAAGCTATTTTACTTCTCCAGATCCCAGGTTTCATCCTCCTGAGGGAGCCAGATTATATCACTTCTAAGGTCCTTTCCACTTCATACATGCTTGAACAGTCGGCCATAAAGATGCAGACTGATGTGTGTGTGGCTGCATGCGCACACGAGCGTATGTGTGAGCTCACGTTTATGAGTTATTTGGTGCGTATAAACACCACACTTGTGCTCCATTAAGTCAGTCTCATTTACTTATGAAGGCTTCAGGGCCTAATAATCATAATAACACTAACAACAACTAGCATTTATTGAGCACTTACTTCATGGCAGGTATACTGATGTGTCTGACCATACCCAAACTCAGAAATCCATCCTCTCTAATATCTGGTCACTGAAAGCCACATCCTCTGTATCTTGTCTCCAACTGCTGCTTATACGAGAGCTGTGCCCAGTAACGACAATTTTAACTTAACACTCATAATTAAAATGCTAATTTTGTTAAATGTCTCAAATACAGGTCTTTAGTGAAACTATACATGCGTAACTAAGCTACAACAACCCAGTGAAGCCAGCCATAGGTGTTGGTCCTAATATTTCTGAGTTTCACGTGCATTTGCATGTAAATAATTAAATACTCATTGCAGCTACCCTATGAGGAGGTCCTCTGATTATTCTCATTTTATATGTAGAAAATTAAGGCCTGGAGAGATTAATTAACTTATCCAAAGTCATTCAGTGTTGGGGCCCATCCAGTCAAAAAGCCTGGGGAGGTGATTCCACTGTGACGGCAAAGCCTCCGGGGGGAGCGTATGTAATTGCAAAGTCCCTAGCCTTGTCTAGGAAGGCGCTACCCTTGATAACGGTTGGCCCTCCCCCCATTTGAGGATCAGGACAAAAGAACATAGGTCCTGGGAGCCTGGGGTGCAGTGCTGTGTGGCCTATTGGGACCCTGCTTCCCCTGCTTGAAAATGTGTGTGCTTGACTGCTCGACCTAAGTAGATCAGAGACTGGGGTTAGTTCCCTATTATTCATGCCACTTGGTAATTGTGGATTCAGTAAATGGGCAGATTTTCTGATTGAAACTTCTCCCCTAGTTAGAGGCACCTTACTCACAGACTATTGTTTGAACTTTTAAAGAAAAATAGCCTTGTCATAAGCTTCAGTTAATATTACACTATATACGCAAAATAAGACCCCCGCTGATGTATTTTTAGTGATAAATTATGTTTTTTGATCTTCTGTATTGTACTTCATTTCTTTCTTTAACTTTCTGTTCTCTCTTCCGTGAAAACAATGATCTATTCTGAAACATGTGATTCCTAAGAAGTTGAAAACAATGTAATCATTAAAAGAAAGATGTAATCACCTGTGGTATATAAGACACCAAGTTTCACAGTAAAGTGTGGTTTCTTCCACCATTCATGTTGTCTATGTTCTTTCTTGTAGATATTTCGCCAACACCAACCCCTACTCAGGGACCCTTAGACTCTGGTGCGTGGTCTGGTCCCCCGCAATTCAGTCAGTAGGAAGCAGTTCTGACTCAAATCCTGAAGTCTTAAATTTGTTGTAATATAAGTTTCATGAAGGAGGTAGCAACCACGTCTGTCTTGTTTGTTTATCTCTTCGGTGCCGAGCACAGCACCTGGCAAAGAGCAGGGGACCAGTAAATACCTCTGGGATGGATGTCTAATTCATATCCCTCACTTTTTTTTTAAAGTTTATTTATTTATTTTGAGAGAAAGAGAGAACGTGGGCACATGCGCACACTGTGCACATGAGCGGGGAAGGAGCAAAGAGAGAGAATCCCAAGTAGGCTCCACATCATCAGTGCGGACCCCAACGTGGGGCTCAATCCCACGAACCCATGAGATCCTGACCTGAGCTGAAATCAAGAGTTGGACCATCAACTGACTGAGCCACCGGGACAGCCCGTGTCCCTCACCCTTAACCACTATGCTGTATACATCACAGTCAACCCTCCCTGTGATCTTTTTTTTAATGTTTATTTATTTTTGAGAGAGAGACACACACACAGAGCATGAATGGGGACGGTCAGAGAGAGAGGGAGACACAGAATCAGAAGCAGGCTCCAGGCTCTGAGCAAACGGTCAGCACAGAGCCTGATGTGGGGCTCAAACCTACAAACTGTGAGATCATTACCTGAGCCACCCAGGCACCCCGACCCTCCCTGTGATCTTATAAGTGGTAACGAGGGAGCCCTGACTAGTAAACATAAGTAAATTAGCATAAATCCTCCTGTCTTCAGTCCTGGAAAACCAACTGGAGCCAGTGCATGTTTTGTTGACCATGAGCCCCCTCCTTCTGCACAAAGGATGACGGAGTTCTGGAGTACTGGAGGCAGGGACACCAACAGGTGGATAAGCCTATTTCCCTTGGCCGTGGTTCTGAAAATGACATTCCCATGGACAGTGGGTCCTGATTTTGCCATGGAAAGGCTGGGCGATCAGTTGTGTGAGTGACCACCTCTTGTGGGAGCAACGATTAGTTTTCATCATGCCTTTGCCTTTTGACCGCAAATAAGTTTGTTTCACTTTTCTATCACCAGAACTGGCTCCTTTTAATGTGTTTCCAGCTCTAACAGAAGAGAAATGAGAAGGGAGATGGCGTGAGTGTCCCAGTGGCGCTCAACCTGCTAACACTAATGCGCAGCAGGGCAGTCCATCCCATTAGGGTTGACAGAGTGTCCCCGAGACAGAAGGGATGCTGCGGCTGAAGCCGTAAGCGCCCAGAGTGCCGCCACCTCCAGAACACCAGTGTGCGACAAAGGAAAGGTTTATTGCAAATTGAAAACATTCAGCTCTGTGGAATCCAAGAGCGTTGATTGTTTAGTAAATATTTCATCAAGAACATTAGCTGTGGAATTTGGATGCTTAAGTAAAGCAGATAATTAAATGTAAATAATTAAAAATTAATAATGTTTGAAATGTTAAACATAATGAGACAGGCGATCTTTCAGCAATAAAGGGGGTCCGTTTATCCTGAGTATCTGCTAAGGACGCCTTCAGGGCTGTGTCACAGCAGATGTGACCTGCCTTGGCTCCTCATTGTTCCATTGTCAGCAGATGACTTCTGGTAGACACCACTACAACACAGGTATCTTTACAGAGGAACTACAGGCAGGGGCCCCTGGGTGGCTGAGCAGGTTGAGCATTTGACTTCAGCTCAGGTCATGATCTCGCGGTTCGTGAGTTTGAGCCCCACATTAGGCTCATTGATGTCAGTGCAAAGCTGGCTTCAGATCCTCTGTCTCTCTCTTTTTCTGCCCCTCCCCCACTTGCATTTTTTTTCTCTCTTTTTCTCTCTGTCTCTCTCAAAAATAAACATTAAAAAATTAAAAAAAAAAAACAAAGGAACTACATAGAGCAGTTATTGGGGGAGGGGTAGGAGGTGGAGGTCAGGGGAGAATCTGTAAATATATTGCCAGAAATCACACTTTCAGTCAGAAGGAGCTCGAAATGAAAGAGATGAGTCCACGCTTGTCTAGTCTAGTGAATTATCATAATGAAACGGAAGACTGGAGAGTTGCTCCACTGAGTCTTGCTCTTGGTCTCTCATCTTCATTTTCTTTTTCCTCACCAGCAGCTACTTCTCTTCACTCTAAAAGTAATATGCACAAAGGTTCCTTGTGGTACAGAGAATTCTCTCAACATGTCTCTCTGTAAATGCAGTGCTTCCTTATCAAACCTCTTGAAAGAGTGGAATACATTTCCTCCTCCCTCTCTCTCTCTCTGCATCCCCCTTTCCCTGCTGTGGCAGCCTGACTCTGCCCCCACCACACCATTCAAAAACCGCTCTTATTAGAATTACCAATGCTGTACTAATCGATACATGCAAGGATCTCATGGGACGTTCCCACAGCATCTTATAGTCATGATTACTGTTCTGAGATCCTCTCCACCTCTGGTCTCAGCTTTAATATTTTTTTCCGATGGTCCATCTACCTCTCTGATGACCAGTTTTTAGTTTGTGGCCTGCCCTTAAGTGGGAACTTGCCCCTAAGTTCTTTTCTTCTCCACAAAAAGGGCTCCTGCAAATAAAAATGCAGCAGAGACAAGGCAGGAAACACAAACGTGTGAAATGGATGGGAGAAGAGGGGGTATAAGACAATAAGGAGTGGTGGAGCCTGTGGCAAATGGGTATCCAATCCCTCAGTTCTAAAGGGCTTCAAACTGGAATGCAGTTCTGATCTCTTCAGGGACGTTGCTGAGAGCAATGAATTATATGCACAAATATTAGTAGTCACACAGGGTCAGAGAAATACAAAAGCATGTTTCTTTTACGTGTTCCTTTGGTAATGAGGACTGACATCAGTATCAGATTGATGGTTTTACCTTGGCTTTTCTCAACCTATGACACCAAGTAACAGTAGCTGAGCACAAAGTGCACTTACCAGCTGAACACGGTCATCCCCTATTCTTCCTTTAAGTTTGCCTGCGCTCCGTCTTAGAAATACCTGTTGGGTGTTGGCCTTAATGAGTGCCTTTGCTCTTTCTGCTACAACTCAGCAGCCTTGACTCTTCCTTACAGCATCTGCCATGAAACTATCATTCATTTTCTTTTAAAAAAAATTATTGGGAAATTATCATGGTTTTGAACTGTGTCTGGAAAATGTTTACACATCATATAGCTGAGAAGCGGTTAATACCCAATATATAAGAAGTCATACAATCAGTAATACCAAACAATCCAATTTTAAAATGAGCAGAGGAACTGAATAAACACTTTTCCAAAGGCATACAGATGGCCAACAGCTACATAAAAAGGTGTTCAACATCACTAATCATCAGGGAGATACAAAGCAAAACCACAAGATATCACGTCACACCTGTTAGAATGGCTGTTATCAAAAAGATAAGACATAGCAAGTGTTGGTGAAGATGTGGAGGAGAAGGTCGCTGAAAATGTAAACTGGTGTAGCCAGTATCGAAGTCCCTCAAAAAATTAAAAATAGAACTACCCTATGATCCAAAAATTCTGCTTCTAAATATATTGCCAAATGAAATGAAAACAGGATATCGAAGAGATATCTGTATTCTCATGTTCAATGCAACATTATTCACAATAGCCCAGTTATGGAAACAATTTAAGTGTTCATCAACGGATGAATGGATAAAGAAGATATGGCATATATACACAATGGAACAGGATTTAGCCATGAGAAAGAAGGAAATCTTGCTTTTTGTGACAACATGGACCTTGAGGGCATTATTAAGTCAAATAAACCAGAGGAAGATAAATATTGCATGTTATCACTAGTATATACAATCTGTAAAAAAAAAAAAAGTCAAATTCAGAAACAGGTAGAAAAGTGGATGCATCAGAGTGGGGGAGTGATGGAAGAAACAGAGGTTGGTAAAAGGGTATAAACTTTCATCTGTAAGATAAATAAAGTTTACGATAATGTAAACCATAGTGACTATAGTTAGTAACACTGTATTATATAATTTAAATTTGCTAAGAGAGCAGCACTTAAATGGTCTCACTGCCCTCCAATTGTGAATTTAACCAGATTTTTAACTGTGCTGATAATTTAATGAGATTATTGCTATTTTTCTTAATGTTCTGGTTATAAACTTAGGGGTTTTGAGTGCTCTGCATCATTTTTCCTTTCCCTTTATAAGTCCTATTCTTTTTTAGTGTTTGATTTTGCAAAATTTTTGGTTTTTAAGAAGCTTGTATTATCAAACATCAAAAACAATAATAAAAAAGAAATGACAAGCAAAAATGAAAAACCACCTGCAAAGCCAGTTTAGGACCTCTGTCCCGCACCACCACCTGCTGTGATCTTAGGTTTCCTTTTGGCTTCAATTAATCGCTCCTGGTGCTGATCCCCAGATTGTATTCTCCAGCCCAAACCATTCTCTGAAGAGGTAGGTGATACTCAATTATCTGAAATCTCAACAGGGCATCTCCAAAGAATGTAGGCAGAACAAGCCTTTTATAGCTCCCTTTCCACTCTACCAACTGGCCCCCCACCCCCAGGCTCTGCTTCTCTTCCTATCCTGATTTGGTTTGTGTCCTCAGATTCTGTTCTGAATCTTTATTTCCTCTCATCTTCTACCATCAGTGGGTCACAAAGTGCTATTGATTCTCGCTGTGAAAAAAAAGCTTTACATCCCACTGTTCTGCATCTAATTCTGCCATCATGGAAAACCTCATGGAGGACCTCATCTTTTGCCTGAAATCCACCATTGCTAAGTGTTTCTCGGACTCCATCCCTTCTTTGCACACTGACATTTCAGACAGACTGACAGACAGTAAGGGGAACTGATGAGAGACAAAATAGGCTGTTAACCTTCCATTCTGGTCAGAATGAGCCTTAGAGTGCCACAGGCCTTATTTGAAGGGAATGAGTTATGTGGATAAGTGATACTGTTCAGGTAAATCAGAGGAGAAAAAAAAAATCAGAAGATCCTGAGAACCATCTAAATCTGTTCCATCTGATGGCTGTCAACAAGAATGAGGTTGATTTTCTGAGTATCTGGCACTTAAAAGGTGATTGAGAGGTATTTGTTGAATGAAGGTTGGAGCACTGGTGCCTTAGGAACCTGGAAACTGCCTGTCATTTTCTCCTATGCCACTCAGATTTCAGATTCTGTCTTAAAATCCTTCCATAAATATGGGGGGCCTGGGTGGCTCAGTGGGTCAAGCTTCCGGCTTTGGCTCAGGTCATGATCTCACGGTTTGTGGGTTCGAGCCCCACATCGGGCTCTGTGCTGACAACTAGCTCAAAGCCTGGAGCCTGCTTCGGATTCTGTGTCTCCCTCTCTCTGATCCTCCCCTGCTTGTGCCGTCTCTGTCTCTCAAAAATAAATAAAAAGGAAAAAAACTTACTTTAAAATCCTTCCATAAATAAAGAGAAAGGAGAAGCAATTTGGTGTTCAGTCAGGGAATGTTTATTTTCCTTCCTGGAAGAAGACACACTGGATTGAATTGGGGGATTTCCTGTTTTTGGAGATGCCAAGATAGAGTATGGGATGACCTTGTGAACAGGGGATACTTTCTTGTCTAGCGTCTTTTCTTCTACTCACACCTGTTTCTTTTTTTTTGTTAAGTTTTTTTTAAGTTTATTTATTATTGAGACAGAAACAGAGGATGAGTGGGGGAGGGGCAGAGAGAAAGGGAGACACAGAATCTGAAGCAGGCTCCAGGCTCCGAGCTGTCAGCACAGAGCCCGATGCAGGGCTTGAACCCACAAACCATGAGATCATGACCTGAGCCACCCAGGTGCCCCTCACACCTTCTGTTTCTAACAGAAGGAAGATCTCTTGAGTCTAAATATGTTCAAATGTTAGTTCATTATGCTTAATAAATACGTTAGAAATTATTTGTCTACTTCTTAAAATTTCCATTTTAATGTTTATCTAAAACATATTTCTCTATTTCAAATTTATTCAGTAACTTCAAATTACCTTATGGGTCATAAGTTCCTCAAATGATACTTAAAGCTCTTCATAATAGGACCGTGCTTACCTGACCCCCTTCAGCCTTTAATTCACTTCTGTAAGACTGGCTACAGCCTGCTCTGCCCTATGCTGTTTTCTGAACATATCCTATTTATGCCCTTTTCCTACTTTGGCTTAATTTCTTTCTGCTAAATGTCTAAAATGTCTTCACCTTTGGCTTCTCACATAATTCTTTTTAGCCCAGATTAATTATTTCCTCTTTCATGAAGAACTTCCTGATCCTCCTAACCTTTACAACTAGTTAAGAGGCCTCTTTATTCAAAATCCTAAATTACATATGAATTTAAACAATAATTATTAGATCAATAAGGTAAACTACATGGACCTTCCAATGCCTTGATTATTATATCATTGTAGACTATACTTCTTTGTTATTTGGGCTTAATATCTCTGCTAATTTCTTTTTTTCTTTCTTTTTTCTTTTAAAGAGAGAAAGAGGCAGAGACAGCAGGAGAAAAAGTCTTAAGCAGGCTCTGCCCTGAGTATGGAGCCTCACATAGGGTTCAATCTTGCAACTGTGAGATTATGATCTGAGCCAAAATCAAGAGTCATATGCTTAACCAATTGAGCCACCCAGGCATCCATATCTGTGTTAATCTCTTGACACTAACCAGGTCTCACCAATTCTATGTCTAATGGGACAGCCAAATGGCATCTTTAATTTTTGGACACAGTTCTCTGTCTCCTTTGCCAGTTCCTCTTCTATAGAACCATTATATTGGCTCTTTCCATTTTCATCCTGAATTCTTCTGATTTCGTGTATTTCTCATGTTGTCTATGTCCATGGCTTTAAATAATATTTGTTTGCTGACAACTTCTAAATGTACATCTTTATTTTCAATTTTTCATTTGGATTTTGAATTCATACGGCTGAGAGCCAACTCAGATATTTAAGACTTAACATGTACAACTGAACTCTTGAACTTCCCTAAACCTAGAAAGGAAGAGAAGAAAAAAGACAAAAATAACCTCTATTAAAAGATGGAAGACTTTTCCAACAGTCCTAGAATTGCATATTCCTAAAAGGACCTTGGAATCATCTAGCTCATTTGCAGGTAAAAACCCACATCTTCTGGTACAAAGTCCAATGTTATTTCCACTACATCACCATATAACCTCTGCTGTGGGCCTCAGAAAAACCTTTAGTATCTATAATTCATTATCAGAAGTGCAACAATTACTGCAACTTCAAAAGCTAAGTGGTTATAAAGCTGAAAATAAATCTCCTAGATTTACCCCAGTTGGGCAACCTCATAAATACTATTTAATTACCATATAACAATATTCTCTAAATTAGGGGTTGCCCCCACAAAGGGAACTACTCCATAGAAAGGATTCCTTCCCCTCAAATTCTAATAACACCCACACAAAATGTCTCAAAGAAAGAATATCCTTCAATGTATCCCCTTTTCCATGGGGAAGAAGGAGGATAAGAAGAAGGGCCATTATTTTTGGTGTGTATCTTTTTCTTACTATATTTTAGAGTATGAACAACCAAATAAATTGTAAATTTGGTTCTTTAATCTAAGAAAAGCTCTGTTGCTTCAAATGAAAGAATAAATCAGACATTTGCTTTAAAGATCTGTGTACCAACAAAATAAAAGTGATAGATGGGGACACTATTTATAATACATATGACAAAGACATAATATTTTAAATATATAATAAGCTTCAAATGAAGTAAAAATACTAAAGTTCCTGGAAAATAGTCAAAGAACAAGTTACACAAATAATAATAATAATTATAATACTACAATAAGCAAACTAATATGTGGGAAATTTTCAATCCAACTAGAAATATTTTTATTGCCTTTTATATTCTTTTAAAACTTTAAGAATGTTTTTATCTCCACAGAAGATAATCTTTTTACTACACTAGATAAAAGTTCCACGTGCTTGGTTGGAAAGTCAGAGAGGAATCAATTCCTGTCCTTTCTGAAACCATGCTCCACAGGGTTAATGGATAAAACTAGCAGAAAATGTAAAGCTTGTTTTTCAGAGAGCTGTTTCTCCTTAATCATCTATTGCTTCTTTTCAGACCCCACAAACAAATGCACTAGTTGTCTCTGCAGAAGCTTGGACTCAGGTCAACTGATGAGGTTCTGGCCTATGACCATCAAGGCCCTGCATTCTGTAGCCTGACAGGTCTTAAACCACCAGAATAATCCTAGAGTACCTACAGGCCAACCAAGAACTAGCCAGTCTAAACCAGTTTAAACCAGCTTAAGCTTGGCCAAGTCAACGCCTATGCAGATGAGCCAAAAAGTGTCCAATAGTTACCTCTGCTTCATGGTAACGTTAAAGTCTCCACCCTCGGAGGAACACAAGCTTCATGAACGTAACATGATACATGTATAGGCGTGTTTTCTAAGTATGCTGTGCAACTTTATGCTTGCCTTTACATGTGATGACAAAGCTCCCCTTTCAACACATTCATCCTAAATCCTAAATAAAAAGAACTTGCTCATCCCTGCTCCAGGGACTCTCGGCTTTGGAATTATTTCTCAGGATCTCTTATTTACTGCAATTAAATATTACTTTGTGTTGGGGCGCCTGGGCGGGTCAGTCAGTTAGTTAGGCATCTAACTGTGGCTCAGGTCATGATCTCACGGCTCCTGATTTTGAGCCCTGTGTCAGGCTCTGTGCTGACAGGTAGCTCAGAGCCTGGAGCCTGCTTCGGATTCTGTCTCCCTCTCTCTCTCTCTGCCCATCCCCCACTCATGCTCTGTTTCTCTCTCTCTCAAAAATAAAAAAACAAATATTAAAAAAAAAGATCACTTTGTGTCACTCCACCTGGTCTACTCCTTATTGGTGATTCTGCAAGGAGAGGACTCATGTTAGTCTGGTGACATTTATACTCAATCACATGACCATTCAAAATCTCAACTTTGTTGAGAAATTGGCACAGACACCTCAATGAGTTATACTCATAACTCAATTATACCTGAGATGTTATAAAAAGGGTTTAGCACAGAATCTATACCAGTAAGTATAAACCCATGAGAGTAGAACTTCATTTGTTCATGGCTATATATATTCCTAGGGTCTGAACTTTTCAGCCATTTAATAGTAATAATAATTCTTGAATTTAATTTCATCAAAAAGATTTGAATCACCACCTTGTTATAGGTCTTTTTATACAAATCCCAAATATTTTGTTATAAAATGCTAGAGCCAAAAGTCTTTAGTTTTGTTTTTAAGTTTATTTATTTATTTATTGGGGGAGGGGAAAAAATGAGCAGAGGAAGGGCAGAAAGAGAGGGAGAGAAACCCAAACAGGCTCTGTGCTGTCAGCCAACATGGGGCTCCATCTCATGAGCTGTGGGATTTTTTTTTTTTACGGCGAAAGATTTATGCGATCTGAAGAGAAACCAGAGTATTGGGATCTTTAAAAAAATTTTTTTTTAAATTTATTTTTGAGAGAGAGAGAGAGAGAGAGAGAGAGAGCGAGCATGCACAGGGGAGGGTCAGAGAGAGAGGGAGACACAGAATCCAAAGACAGGCTCCAGGCTCTGAGCTAGCTGTCAGCACAGAGCCCAATGCGGGGCACAAACCTAAGAGCCGCAGATCATGATGGAAGTCCGACGCTCAACCAACTGAGCCACCCAGGCGCCCCAGTGGGATCTTAACCTGAGCTAAAACAGAGTCAGATACTTAACCCACAAAGCCACCCAGGTGCCCCCAAGGGTCTTCAGTGTTTGTGCTAATGTTACAGTTCAATTTTTTGACATCTGGACAATTTTCTCTTCCCCCTCCAAAAAGAATTAACCAAGGAATTTAAATCATAATAACCAACGAATATAACACCAGTTTTATTCCCACATTATTACCATTACTTACAGTTATTTAGCACTTCACAGCAGAATTAACTTGCCAACCTATACCTTTATGTATACATATTTATTCAATTCAACAAGAGTATAAAACGCCGCACTCACTGAATATATTGCCACTAGTGATGATTTGTGCCTAAATAATAACTCTCAAGTAGAGCTCCCTGTTTTATGGGTCTTTGGTGGGATTTTTAAAAAATGAATTCTGCACAAGAGAGGACATTAAAAAAAAACAACCCATAATCTGATTTCCCCCTCATCCGATCATTGTGTTACTTTCCTTTTATTAATCTAAACAATAAAATCACCTTGATGTACTACTGTTATTTGTTATTTATTTCCCACATATTTCCAAAAAAGGGTTTAAAGTAGTCCATTTTAACATGCTGTTAGTGTCTTCAATATTTGGCTTTCTGGAGGAAGCTATAAAATTGAATATATACAGCTTGCTCAGGATAACATGCTATAGAACCAATTTTTCCTATGACCAATAAATAAAAGCATTTATTGTATACCCACATACTTATTACGCTGAAGTAATTTCTATTAAATCAGCAATTAAGCAAAGTAAAATCTGACTTATGAAACAATCAATAGCAGAATGAAATGGAAGTCATTGTAGTCTAATTTGTGAATACCGTATAGCCTTAAAAATAGTAAGTACAGATTCACTATATAATTGATTAGCTCAAGATTTCCAAATTCTGGCTGAAGACTCCACAGAGGCTTTCTAAGGGGCCTGTCTTTCTTTCTTTTTCTTTCTTTCTTTTTTTCCCCCTTCAGCATTGCTTCAGACTAGCAAAGGCTTCCCTTCTAGTCTGTTAATAACTACCAAAATATTCACAGTATTCCCTGGGCTTTCTTCACTTCTCACATCGTCAGGTTTTAGCATGCAGGCCTTATTCGCAGCCCAATTACCTGGATATGAAGCAGGAACTTCACAGCTGTCACAAAACACCTATACCGTTTTAGAAAGGCATTGCTATCAATAACCAAAAACGGGGATTTTATCGCAGACAATATGTGAAATTGCACCTCACTGACAAAACCATTGCAGAATCCGGGTGATAATATTATTATAGTAATTACCATATGTCTTACATCAAATGCAACTCCAGTTTTATTATCATTCAGGTTTTCTAGAAGGAGATCGGAGGGAGCTGTCATAGTTAGACAGATAGTTTGTCCTCTATTCAACTGCCAGCTCCCCTCTGAAACACAGGTTTTCTATTCTACTAAAGGAAATGCAATTATAACTCCATTTGCATTGAGAACAAGAGAAGCTCTGGGTTAATTACAGGTAAGGTTCTATTTACATTCCCTGGGGCTAGCCACAGCCAGATTCCATTTCTCAGGTGGAAAAAAGCTGCCAGAGTTTGAACTAAATCCACATTTTTTATTCTACTCTTGCAATTCTGAGTGGCCAACGGGAGTCTGTCAAAGATCTTTCAAACATAACCTCAGAAACCTCCATTTTCCAGAGTCTGAATGTAGTTAAAGTAAGTTCAGAACCCAAAGCCTAAACAAAAGAAAGGAAAGATGGAGGTCTGAGGCCTTCGTGTGAAGATGGGGAGAGAGGGAGTGGCAAGGATGAGGTTCAGGGGTGAGAGGGGGTCCCGAGCCAATGACCACGAAGGAATTCTTGAAGATGTCTTTGTACAAAAGGTGATTTTATTAAAGCACAGGGACAGACGGTGGGCAGATAGAGCTGGTCTTGTTTTATAGTGGAGTTGGGAGGTAAAGTCAACAGGGAGGCCTCCACAGGGACTTTGATATGCTAAAGAAGACTCTTAAAATATGTGAAGCTTTGCTCTTATCAAGCTAAGGTTGTTTTCCCTCTACCAAGGCATTAACATTATGACTGCAAGAGGTTCCTGGAGAAATGCTATATACTCTGTATTTGTCAATTGGCTGCAGATTAATTTTACCTGCCATTTCCTTCTTGGCTTTGTTCCCAATACCACTATTGAGGGGTAATATTGAGGCTCCAGGAAACTGAGTCTATAGGTTTCTGGAGATGAGGCTATTATAAGATTGTCTTTTACTTGCAGTTTACCAAGACATTTGTAAACTGATGGAGACCCTGTCCCGTGTGACTGTGATCTCTATCAGTTTGTTTTCTTTCCTCTCCTTTGTCCTAAGGCAGCCTGGGTGCCTGAGAAATATCACACACATCCACCAGGGACAAGGGGCGAGGGGCGGGGGTGGGGGGGGTGCTCTAGCTTGCACTTTGTCCTCAGCCCTCCCTGGGCTCCATCGTCAGCAATATGTGTATTATTAGCATTATATAATCAACTGCTTAAAAATGTAAGGCAAAGGAGTAGGAGGAAAAGGTGAGCACCTCAACACCAGTAGTACTAACAGTGTTATACCCAAGTTTCCAATATCGTCCTCAAAAGCCAGAGACCGCCAGGGAGACTGAGTCATGCATGCAAAAGCAAAGGACTTTATTATTACCTCGGGCTCACAGACTTTACCAACGCAGCGGATCCATGCTGAGAGCTCCGAACCAAGCGGGGGATAGGGCCTTTATGGGTTTTGGAAGGGGGAATTACAGGAAATCGTGACACAGGCACAATGTCCCAATCACTATCGCCTATCAATACTTGCAGTAACTTTAACCATACATTGATACTTTTGGTGGGAGCCAATCACAACATGTAGAGTATTGACCAATTATAGAGTGGGCCCAGGACCCTCACGTAGGGCATAGCTTCTATCTCTAGGCCTGCCCTTAGAAATGTTAAGACTGGAAATCTAAAAAATAATTTTTCTCATCTGTAAGGCTTCCCTGGTCTCTTCTGGCTTTCAGGGTTTTGTTTTGTTTTGTTCTTTGTTTTTTGTTTTTTTTTTTTGTTATTGGTTTTTTTGTTTTTGTTTTTTTTTTATGAAGAAAGGATCTACAGCTGATGTCAGAGATGTATCTCTGGGTTTCTCTCCTGATTTAGATTCAGCTTTCCAGAAATACGTGTACAAGTAGGTCTTATGCCATTAACATTCTTGCCTAGGTAATTGCAGACTCTTTGGTTGTCTGGTTAAAATCTGATAATCTTCTGAATTCTGCATATGCTAGATTTCTAAAAGCCAGCCTTTTCCCAGTCATTAGCCACAATATCTCTATGTTACTTTGCTCATGCTCACCATTTACCACTATCGGGTAGAGTCTTTAGAGTCTTTTCTTTCTTCTTTCTTTCTTTCTTTCTTTCTTTCTTTCTTTCTTTCTTTCTTTCTTCCTTCCTTCCTTCCTTCCTTCCTTCCTTCCTTCCTTCCTTCCCTTTCTTTCTTTCTTTCTTTCTTTCTTTCTTCCTTCCTTCCTTCCTTCCTTCCTTTCCTTTCTTTCTTTCCTTTTCCTTCCTTCCTTCCTTCCTTCCTTCCTTCCTTCCTTCCTTCCTTCCTTTCTTTTGAAAGAGAGAGAGAGAGAGAAAGAGAGAGAGAGAGAGAGAGAGAGAGAGAGAGAGAGAGAGAGAGAGAGAGTGTAGGAGGAGGGAGAGGGAGAGAGCACATGTGCCAGACAGGGAGGACAAGAGATAATCAGGCAGTTTTCACGCCCAGCTCAGAGTCCAAAAATGGGCTGGATCTCACTGCTGAGATCACAACCTGAGCTGAAATTAAGAGTTGGATGCTTAACAAACAGGAATGAGCCGCCCAGGCATCCCAATAGATCTTAATATAACACATATTGGTTAGATTATTTTCAGCTTCACTCTCCCTCCGTTCCCCCATCATAGGCACATAAGAATGCCGGCTCTCTGAAAGTAGAAGTCCTGCCTTATTTGGAGCCTAGAAGAACACCAGACACATAGCAGGTACTTACTCATTATGTTAAATGAAAGAATAAACTGCTATAATTTGAGATGATCTGAAGGTTCGCTCTGGCAGTAGCTACTGCCAGAGCTTCATCTATTCATAGATGATGTAGATATGGAGGATGCTTCCTTTATAGACCATTTCTCCAGGAGCAAAAATTTAAGATTCCATTTAAGAAATGAAATTGAAAACAATTCCGGTTTTATGGTTTTAGAGTCTTCTGAAGAAAAAAACAAGTTACCTCTGAAGAATTGTAATGCATGCATGCACTGTTTCCAGAAGAACAAGCCAGGGAGAAAAATGAGGGATGATTCTGACCTCATTTCACTCAGACCAGATGAAGAAAAGGTGGGGACTGAAAACCGTTCCAACGGGAAGAAGAAAAAGTATTACCTCTCGTAGTGAGGAAGGTATGCATGTCACCCCTTTGCAAGATGTCCTACAAATAGAATTTCTTACTTTCAACACGGAGACCTTCATTTTTCTTTTGTTATGCTAAATTAAAATAAAAACAAAAACCTAGTTTGTCAGTCAAAAGAGATGAGAATGGTTCACATGAGTGCAAAAAGGGTGGCCTTTGCAACAGCCTGGGAACGTGGGCTACAAAGTATTTCCCAAGTTCAGGCTTCTTATTAATGGACAAACCAAAATCCATTCACCTTCAACTCCAAGGGAGATTTCAGAGTGGGAGGACTTTCAGCTTTGGTGAGAGTCATAAAGCCTCTTAAAGACTCCCCTCCGCTCAGCAAGACTCTGCTCTGTGTATAATAAACTTCCCCTCCAATTCCTATCAGCAGTTGTACCCATTTACCCACTTCCCGAAAGCCCCTACTCGGCCCTACCCGACTTATGCACGGCAGATGGGAAAACGAAAGTCCTATAAATTCCCAGACTTCTCCCACCCACAACTATGAATGTATTTACTTCCATGTGTAGGCTCATTTCTTTCTCTCTAGTCTGAGAAAGGATGTTCTCCCCCATCTAAGGCTAATTCGTCACCCTGTCCATCCCACCAGTTACCTCTCAGGGAATCCCGGACCTTACTTTACTTGCGGCAATCCTCTTCCTTTCCCACACTGACAACCTCTCTTCTAGTAACTCTTCATGGCAACAAACTGGAGAGTCTCTTCTATCTTAAGAAAAGTCTTTGACTCAACATTCTTTAGCTATCACCTAAGTAAATATTTACTTCTACTTCCTCATTCCTACTATTTAGTGTCTCCTTGAAATCTAACTTCCATCCCATCTCATTAAGGTCAACAATCATTTAATTCTTAAACCCAGTGAACTCCGGTTTCCTTTTCCTTTGGGGCGGGGTGAGGAGAGTACTCTCTTTATCTTGAAATCTTGACATTCCTGACACTTTGTCTTATATCTCTGCTTAGCTTCCTGACTCGGTTTCCCTTTTGCTGATTGTTCTGAATGCCCCTTAAATGTCATTTCTTTCTTGAGCCTAGTCTTTAGTCTTATCTTCTACAGATGATCAAGTGATTTAATACATTTTAATTACCAGCTGGAAGATGCTAATGATTTGAATGAAATATCTGGTCCATATCTCTCTTAGGAGAGCTAAATATATGTCTGATACATTTTGAACCACAGAATCATGTCAAATCAACAGGTGGGAAACCGAATTATCACCTACTAACCAGAAGTCTATTATATTTAAACTTTAAAATGCTATAAAATCTTATAAATATAATTGATTTATTATTAAATACACACCTAAATCCCTCAGCCAGGCTTGATGAGATGGCAGTGGCCACTTAGTCAAAGAACAGGAACAATGATTTCCAATAACTTCAGGGCACATGTCCTACTTTACTCGACATACAGTGGTTACAATTTGGGTAAGTCAAAGCATCAGTGTTAGCTATCTATTGCTGAATAACAGTACTATTACAAATTAGCAGCAAAAAATAACACATATTTATTGACCACTTTTTATGGGTGAGGAGTCTGGGCATGACTCTGTTGGAGCCTCTGCTTAGGGTCTCACAAGGCTACCGTCAAAGGTCTTGGGGGAGTTATGGTTTCCTCTGAGGCTTGACCCAGAGAGGATTCAGTTTTAAATTCCATCTGGCTGTTGGCAGAATTTAGTTCTTTGTAGTTTCTCACTTGCTGTTTGCAGAGGCTTCAGCTTCTAGAAGCTTTCTGCAGTTTCTTTCTATGTGGCATCCCTCGACAGGACCACTTACTTCCTCAAAGCCATCAAGAGAAGGAGAAATTCCAGTAAGATGGGAGCTACCATCTTATGTCATGTTATTGCATACATATAATCACAAACACCCCGCTATCTTTGCCTTGAAACACTGCCTGCAAATCACAGGTCGTACCCACTCAGCAGGTGTGAACATCAGTGGTGGGGGTGGGGGGACATGGGGGCCACACTAGGAGCCTCTCTGCCACGACCAATACATATTTTTTCCTTTATGTACTGGTGTCATAAATACCTTTACTTTTGACTGACGTCATAGGGTCTCCTCTCTAGTTAGCTAACAAGTACAATAAAATCTTGGTTTGTGAGCATAATTCTTTCCAGAAATATGCTTATAATCAAAGTACTTCTATATCAAATTTCCCCGTAAGAAATAATGGAAACTCAGATGATTCATTCCACAACCCACAAGTATTCATATAAAAATGATTGCAATAATGTAATAGAACACAAAATAATACGGGGCGCCTGGGTGGCTCAATCAGTTGGGCGTCTGACTTTGGCTCAGATCTGATCTCACTGGTTTGTGGGTTCGAACCTGGCATCAGGATCTGTGCTGATAGCTCAGAGCCTGGAGCCTTCTCTCTGCCCCTCCCCAACCCTCACTTTGTGTGTGTGTCTCTCTCTCAAAACTGAATAAACACTAAAACAAATTCTTTTTAAGAATATAAAATAATAAAGAAAACACAAAACATAAAGAAAAATAAACAAATTAACCTGCACTTACCTTTGGGAACCTTCATAGCTGGTGTGAGGGAGACAAGAGAGAAGAAGGTTATTGAGTAGGATGGCTTTCACTATCACTAATGGACTCACTGCTGTCTATTAGCTCAGTGGAATCTTTTTCTTTTCATGCAACTTTAACAAGGGACCTATCCAATGACCTAGAATGAAGGAAAGCATTCCTAAGCTTACTCTTATATGGAAAAGAAAAGGACTGTCCATAGTTACTATAAAGTGACAAAAAAATGGGGCGCCTGGGTGGCTCATTTGGTTAAGTGGCCAACTTCGGCTCAGGTCATGATCTTGTGGTTCGTGAGTTCGAGCCCTGAGTCAGGCCCTGTGCTGACAGCTCAAAGCCTGGAGCCTATTTCAGGTTTCAGGTTCCTTGTCTCCCTCTCTCTCTGCCCTTCCTCTTCTGTTTCTCTTTCAAAAATTAATAAATGTTAAAAAATTTTTTTAAACAAAAAAATAAAGTGACAAAAAATATACTAGTGCCTCTGGGCACCTTCCAACATTCTGAAACATTACTGATACCTGCCAAACACCATGGCCTGAGATCAAGCATCCGTGTATGGGAGATGATCACCCACAATCTGGCAGCGAGAGAGAGAGAGAGAGAAGAACCATTGTCTCAGCTGTGATTATGTGACATTAGTGTCACATACTACTCATATCCTAAGACATTGCTTGTCTATCAAGTTAGACAATATAAGAAACGTTTGCTCTTTTTGAGGAACACTCGCAGAACAAGTTTCCTGTACATAGAGGTTAGTCACTGTCAACAATACTGTTTTGCAAAGAATCCATTCTCCAACATAGAAGCTTGGATTTCCATATTTTAGACTTCTTTCTAGGAACCCACACAAAATAGCAGGGGTCTGCAATTGTGTAAAAAGGACACTTTGTAGAGTTGCCATTCACTTCAGCATCTTTTCCCCAAATAGCCTGCTGAAGAGAAAGGAAATTAATTCCTTTTGAGTTTTATTTGTTTCCCTCCATCTGTTCTGGGGGAAGAGGAGAATGAGGAGAAGGGAATTGAGTTAATAAACAATCAAAATGTTCCCCATGTCAGTCTACATTTGCTACTACTGCCCTAGAAAACTACAAGTTATTTACAACATAGTTATTTAAAAATGACATGACCCCTTGGATGATTCTAACCACTGGGGTAGATGTGGTAGCAACCAGTGGATTTATTTAGTGACTTAGTAAATACTTAAAGAGTGTATGCTATCTGCCAGACACTGTTCCAAAATAAGTATGCAACTATTCTCATAGCAATAGTATGAGTTAGGTAACTATTGATATCTCGATTTTACAAGATGATAAAGCAAGAGAATTAAAGACAGATTTAGCAAGCTGTCAAGGCCACAAAGCCATTATGGGGGCATGGTCAAGACTGAACGTGGAACATTCTCCAGTCTGTGTTGTACTATACTCTACTCACAGTATTCAATAGCTAATGCAAGCCACAGATGCAAACTGCATCTGCAATTTTAGATTAACTAGTAGTCACATAAAATCTTTTAAAGACTAGGTGAATTTAATTTTATCTATTTTAAATTTTTTAAAGTGTTTTTTATTTATTTTTGAGAGATAGAGAGCATGAGCAGGGGAGGGTCAGGGAGAGAGGGAGACATAGAATCTGAAGACAGCCTCCAGGCTCTGAGCTAGCCGTCAGCACAGAGCCTGATGCAGGGCTCGAACCTATGAACCGTGAGATCATCACCTGAGCTGAAGCCAGATGCTCAGCCGACTGAGCCACCCAGGTGCCCAGTGAAATTAATTTTAATGACATTTTGTTAAACCCAACATATAAAAAATATTATTTCAACACATAATCAATATAAAAAATTATTAATGAGATATTTGACATGATTTTTACATACTCAGTGTTCAAAATCTGGTATGTATTTTTACAGGTTTAGTACATTTGAATTCACACTAGCACACTCGTGTGTTCACAGCCACACGTGGGAAGTGGCGGCTGTCATGGATTGCACAGCTCTTGGTGCTTCTCCGCCATACTATGCTGCTGGTAGTAAAGCCGCAGTTTTTTGGTTTACTTTTTTAATATCAGAGAATACTTGATTTTTTAATCCAACTTGATACTGAAAAACATGTGACCTGGACAAACAAGACTATATTGAGTTATTTCGTTCAGGTGTTCAACTCCCTGAAGGCAGGTGTTTTTTTTCTCTCATTTTCACCACAATATTCTCTGTGCCAAGAACAATATAAACAGCCCTCAGCAAATATTTTTGGAAGGAAGAAAGGAAGGCTTGAGAGAAGGTGGACTCCATTTTTCATCATCGGTTGCATGTATTAATCATTCAATACAGTAAGATGGCGAGACTGCGGTCACTCAAGTGAACTCATCAAATTATCACCAGAGGCTAGAACCCCATGGGAGGCACCAAGCCCTGAGGATATATGGAAGACGGGCCCAAATTCTGCCCTCAAGACACACAAGGGACACAGATACTTTAACAATATAGTATGGGTATGGACAAGAATAGAACTCAGCCATGGGAGTGATCAACTGCCCTGGACAGGGAAGGGGGCGGGAGTGAGGATAGCAAGAGACCACTTCCTGAAGAGCAAAGATGAAAAATTCTAAGGCAAGCAAGAAAAGTCATGCACATTTCCAAAATATACCTATCCTATCACTTATACCTATCCAATTATGCATCTGACCCTTACTAGCTGGGGTAGACTCACCCATCTGATTTAGGTGAAATGCCACGAAAACCACAAGCAAAACCCTCATTCAAAGCAACTTCAAAACCCAGGTAAGGCAATAGAACCAATGTGCTGCACTTATTGCTGTGAAATTGGGGAAAACACCCCTACTGAATCACAGTATATTGAGGACTTGATGGGACACAAGGTGATATGACACAAATACTCACAAGCATTTCCTTTTATTAAAAGTCACACATCCAGGGCACTTGGGTGGCTCAGTCGGTTAAGCATCTGACTTCAACTCAGGTCATCATCTCACGGTTCGTGGGTTCGAGCCCTATGGCAGGCTCTGTGCTGACAGCTAGCTCAGAGCCTGGAGGCTGTCTTTGGATTCTGTGTCTCCCTCTCTCTCTGACCCTCCTCTGCTCAGGCTGTCTCTCACTCTCTCTCTCAAAAATAAATAAAACACTAAAAAATTTAAAAAAAAAATCACACTTCCAAAGCATAACTTTAGTGCAACACACTACAATGAATATGGCTACAATACATCACGTCACGTTAAAAATCAATGAAGGATGAAAATATGAGTACAACATTCAAAACAATTCAGATTAAGATAAAGCTGTCAACCTTTATGTTCTATTCCCTGGTCTTGGTGAAGAAAAGAGAGAGAGAAACAGCGGAGTTGGTAAGAAAATGTGAGACTATATTTCCCACAACATAGATTGCTTAATAACAGCAAAGTAATACAAGGCCTATGGTGAGGGCTCCCTCTCGACTGTGTGCTCCCAGATTTTCCCCACCAAGCTTCGTTCCCCCCCCAAAAAAATCACATGTTGGAAAGATCACCACTTTCTACTTTGAATCCCAAATTAGGTCCTACAACATATGATTAATCTTCCGGAAAGCAGCATTAATACTGCCATACACAATTATCCTGGAATCAGAAATAAATGGCTTCAACAGATTTACGAACAACCTTTATGGATAAACTCATCAATCAAATTGAAATGCTTGAACAATGCAATAATGCCACTTATTAGACAAACCTAAAGAGATTGGATACATTTGATCGTTGCCAGGAGTAACATAAATGCGATTGATATCATGAGGGGGCTCTACAGGTGAGGAATAAACACCTCATATCCCATTAAACCAAATGGGACAAATGCAAGAAAAAGAACCTCGAAGGCTCAGTTGAAACCGGAAGTTACTAAACCACACAAATTTCATGTGTTATTGTCCTCTGTTTATTTATTTTTACCTTCCCCCAGGGCTATTTTCTGCGTAATAAGCATCTCATCTTTGTAAAAAGATCACAATTGGGCCTTTGTTAAATCCTTGTCCCTTTCACGGGATCAATTAAAAAACAAAGTCTCACTTCACTTTCAATCTGTCCTTTAACTAAAAATTTGAAGATCCCACCTATTTTGTGTTTCCTTCTGATTACCACCCCGCTGTCCTCCAATACAGCACTACTTACAATGGTGAGAAATGAGCAATATCAATATAACCAGCAGCAGGGAAAAACTGCTAGGAAACTACAATACAATAAGATAAATAATGGTACTCTCCTAGAATGTACTTTATATGCTCATTAAAATATTCTACTTGAATTTTTAATGAGGGAAAGTAAAAGCAATGCCATGTTAAAAAAGGTAAAAGTTGGATATAAAATAACTATTATGTGTTATATGAGCGTATTAAGATTCATCCATAATTTAAAAACATCCAAAACAAATCCAAAGACAAATGACAAATCAAAGGACAAATGATGAATTGGAAAAATATTTGCAATACATCATGATAGACACAAAGAGTGTATGATAAGATAAAAAAAATCTTTAAGAAGTAATTTTAGACAAGATAAAAACCCCGATTTGGAAATGGGCAGTTCACAGAATAAAATGGTCAATAAATATATGAAAAGATGTTCGACTGCACCATCAGTGCAAAACTACTAGTACAAATCACCTATCAATTCTACCTAATTGAATGGGTAAATATTTCATTTCCTCCTAGTAAACTGGAAAAATATTAAGAATAGTGATAAGTGTATAAGGAATCCTTTCATATGCATTACTAGTGAGAGCATAAGTGCTTAATCTTTCTTTTGGCAGTCTTGAAATAGATATCAAAATTCACCCAGCAATTCTTTTAGAAATTTATCTCAAGCTATTAAGTATAGGATACATGTACAAAGAGCCTCAGTGAAGCATGATTTCGGAGAACAGAAAACCAGAAACAACCCACCTACTCATAAATAAGAGACTGGCTGTACAATTGCTAAAACATCCATCCATTTAAAAGAATTATCTCCAGCCATTAAAAGGAATTTTCTTTTGTTGTTGTTGTTTCATATTTCCTGATACAGGAAGATCTCCCAGAAGTTCAAATGAGTAAAGAAAAATCTAGATGCAGGGTATGATACAGAGAATGACACTTATATAAATTACAGGGATAATTGTGTGTGGGTATGAATAAAGAGATGACTGGGTGATAGATTTGGATTTGCTTTCTGTTGAATTTTTTAAATACGCATGCTGCTCTAATTTTAGAAAAAATATTTATATGCAGAGATAAAAATGATTATCACTTGATAGGCAGGATTACCGGATTGTTTTCTCTTTTAGAGCTTCTGACTTTTTCTGAGTTTTTACTATTACTTCGCTTTGAAATTCTAGACAACAAGAAAAAAATAAAATAAAATAATAAGAAGGAAAGAAGACAGTCATGGAATTGCTGGTGCTCGTTACCCCTGATCCTACCAGGTAGACGTATTTCCTCAGTTTTCCCCCAAATGTTTTAGGGGCACGGAAGGCATGGAGGTATTTGTTTCTCTGACTTGCTGGATTTCCATAATCAGAAAGCTCATCAAAACTGCCCGTGGGTTAACAGTCCTGGTTTCAGTGTTTCTTATGGATTTAAATGTGTCAGTCTAGGTCCCAGCCATCTCTTCTAGACAGTTCTGGCACTGGTTATCTTTTAGAATGTTCTGTCTCTAAAGCTGACAAAAACTAAACATGCCAAGTTTTTGAAGTGGCAATTTGCATCTCCCACAGGTCTAAGGTATGAAAAGAATTGTTTACGTTTCTTAAAGGAACTCTTGGAAAAAATTAGGATCTAGGTTTTTACTTATAGATTTGTTTTCAAAACACCTAAGTAATGATGAAATGTATCGGGCAGGACACATAGACCTCTTTATTGCTTTCCTCTTTTAGGTATCGAATATTTGGCAGTGACTCCCCATAACGACAGGGTCTTTATAGCTCCGGAATGCATTTCCATGAGAGACTGTCATTGAAATTTTAAAGCAAAGGACAGACTGCTCTTATTCTGAATTAATTTAAGTACAGTATTGACTGAAGGCAGAAAAAGAGACTCTGCTATGGTCTGTTCACCCCAAGATCTTCTAGTATAAGTTACTCTGATGGCAAAGATAAATATGTCTCTGGCTTTGAATTGGCAAATTCAAATAGATTGCTATAATCTTTAAGGAAAGCAACCCAGCTATAATTACTTAGTTTTTAGTTTCAAAAAAGAAAAAAAATCCAATTATTGTTCATTGGTCTGTACCAGTCAGGAATGTTTGGACCCAAACGACTATTTCTTAACTTTCAAGGTCTCTTGGAACCTCTTGTTTCCAGTAGTTGAAATTGCCTTTGGTCTGAAACCCTGGATATTTCAGTTAATAGAACTGCTGGTGATCCAGTCCAGGGATAGGGTGGAGGGGAACTTTGTATGTATGTGACAGCATATGAGTTTCTCACTAAAGAAACAGGTTTCAACTAGTCCATCAGCAAAGGTGACATTGCGGATAAAAGGAGACATGTAAAAATTCTGGTTATAAACATTTTAGGGAAAGGACAGTGTATTTATTTCAATAAACTGGTAGAAATAAAGTTTGATTTCAATAATACGTGTGGATCCATCCAATTGGCCAACAAATATCTGTGTCCCTACATCAAAGAAACTGGTTTGGAAATTAAGATGCACGAGATGGACCCGGCATTAAGAAATGTGATTCCAACATGGCTTCCCAAACGGAAACATTGTCTCTAAATACTGAGGTAGTGGAGCACCTCTTCAATGTCTGCATCTCATTCATCACGGTTGGAAGTGGAGTGGAAGGGCTTAGTGGAATGTAAAGGCAATGTCACTGAACAGACCCTGGTTTGTGGGCTTTGAAGATATGAATAGTATTTCTTTTATCTGGGAAAAACGTCTTTACTTCAACTCACCCACACTTACACACACACACACACACACACACACACACACACACACAAGCGCACAAACTTTAAGACAACCCAGTGGACATCTGTCTCTTCCACTCTTTGGTAGCACAACAGTGCTGATTTCCCCCTACCTGGCTCTAATGCTCATTTTAGTACCATCATGCTGTGTTTATTTGACCATGTTTTCACCAGGATGGTCATTTGATGTATTTTCAAAAGCCCAGGAGTACAGCATGCAGAATGGAACATTAATGTGTGAAGTGTTGAGCTGATACATTATAGTTTCTGTGAATATCTGTATAGCATTGGCTGTGACATGGGCTCGTTGGGGATCAAGCTTTTACAAATACACTTCATTATGTCAATTGTTCTGCTGTAATTCTATAAAATCTAACCTCAGCGAGGCTAGTGATGGAAGTGGGTGATCCTTTTGTTAACAAACAAATATCTTTTATACCCAAATTGATCACCTTTCCCCTCCTCCCTAACTTCCTGGAAGCCACTAATCCGTTCTCTAATGTTTTGTCACTTCAAAAATATTATACAAATGGAACTAATCAGTTGGTTACCTTTTAAGATTGATATTGTTCACTCAGCCTAATTCCCTGAAATTCATACAAGTTGTTGTATCAACACTGTGTTCCCTTTATTGCTGAATAGAATCCCATGACATGCGTATAACAGTTTAACAGTTTGCTCATCGCAGGACATCTGGTTTGCTTCCATATTTGGCTATTATGAATAAAGCTGATATGAACATTTCTGTGCAGGTTTTTGTGTGAACGTAAGTCTTCATTTCTCTAGGATAAACTACCAAGCGTGTTATTGACGGAATTACCAGTTTTATGAGCAACTGCTAAACTGTTTGCTGTGGCAAACACAGCAAAATGACTGTATCATTTTATACCCCCACCAGCAATGTGTGAATGATTGTTTCTCTGCATCCTTGACAGCATTTGGTTCTGTCACTAATTTTTATGGAGCCATTCCAATAGGTGTGCAGTGGTATCTCATTGTTTTTAATTTGCATTTAACTAATGACTGATAATGTTGAACATCTTTTTGTATGCTTATGTGCCATATGCATGTCTTCGTCAGTGAAATGTTTGTTCATATCTTTGCCCATTTCCTAAGTGATAGTTTTTGTTTCTTTACTGCAAAGTTTTGAGAGTTCTTTGCATATTCAGACACTAAACCTTTGTTGGAAATGTGGTTTGCAAATATTTTCTCCCAAATTATATCCTACTTGTTCTTGCTCTTACCATGGTCTTTGTTGTACCAAACTTTTAAATTTCAATGAGATACAATTCATCAGTTTTTCCTTTTATGGATTGTGCCTTTCATGTCATATCTAAGAACTCTGCCCAGCCTTAGATCCTGAAGATTCTCTCCTAATGTCTTTTCTAAAGGTTATATATTTTTTACATTTTCCTTTAAGTCCATGATGCATTTTGAGTTACTGATTTATAAGGTATGAAGTTTAAGTCAAGTTTCCCTTCTTTTGCCTATGGATGTCCAATTGCTCCAGCACTATTTCTTCAAAATGCTACCCTTCCTCCATTAAATAGCTTCAGAGCCTTTGTTGAAAAGCATATTCGTGTGGTATAGCTCTGGGTTCTCTATTCCATTCCAATGATGGATGCGTCTACTCCTCCAGCAATACCACACTATCCTGATTACTAGCCATCTAGTTGGTGGCAGTATCAGGTAGAGTGATTACTATCATTTTACTCTTTTTCAAGATCATTTCAGCTGTTCTAGGGCCTGTGCCTTTCCATACAAATTTTAGAATAGCTTATCTAGGAGTGCCTGAGTGGCCCAGTCAGTTAAGCAGTGGACTTGGGCTCAGGTCATGAATTCGCAGATCGTGGGTTCTTTGCTGACAGCTCAGAGCCTAGAGCCTGCTTCAGTTTCTGATTCCGTCTGTCTCTGCCTGCTCCTACCCAGCTTGTGCTCGGTCTCTCTCTGCCTCTCAAAAATAAATTTTAAAATGTTAAAAAAAAAAAAAAAGAACAAGTTTGACTATGTTTACAAAAAAAAAAACTTTGCTTGGATTTTGACAGGAATTATATTAAATCTACAGATCAGTTTGGGGAAAACCAACCTCTTTACTATGTTGAGTCTTCCAATCCATGAACACAGTACGTCTCTTCATTTATTTAGGTCTTCTTTGATTTTTTTTTTTTTTTTTTGGTCAATAGCTTCTCGTTTTCAGCATACAGATTCTGTACATGCTTTTATTAAGTCTATATTATGTATTTCATTTATTTTGGAGTGACTGTAAATGGCTTTGAGTTTAAAATTTTTATTTCCACATGCTCATTGTGAGTGTACAGAAATGCAAATTCATTTGTACATGTTGATCTTTTTATCCTAAGAGCATACTGAAATCATTTATTAGTTCTAGGAGCTTTTTCCCCCCACCTTGGTAGATTTTTTGAAATTTCCTAGGCAGGTAATCATGTCATTTTCAAATAGTGATAGTTTTAAAACCATATTCTTCCTTTTCAATACTTATACTTTTAAGATTCCTTTTTTCTTTCCCTATGTTGGTGGCTGGAACTTCCAGGACTACGGTTGAGAAGAGTGGTGACAGACATCCTTTCCTTGGTCCCCATCTTAGAGGGACAGCATTCAGTCTCTCACTGTTACATAAGATAAAAGCTGTAGTTTTTTTGTACATATTAGTTATCAACTTGAGTAAGTTCCCTTCCATTCTTAGTTTTGCTGAGAGTTTTTATCGTGAATGAGAATAGGATTTTGTCATATGTTTTTCTGTGTCAATTGATATGATCATACACTTTTCTCCTTTAGCCTACTGATACAGCAGATTATACTGATAGATTTTCAAATGGTAAATTAGTTTTACACATCTCTGATTTCGTTTTCTGGCACTTATAAATGACAAATTCAATTTCACTAATGATTATGGACTACTCAGGTGAAGGTTCAGTAGTTTGTGGTTTTCAAATGATTGTTCTATTTCTTATAAATTGTCAAATTTGTTAAGTGTAAAGTTGCTTATAGTATTCCAGTGTTATCACTCTAACAGATACAGAATTTGTAGTGATATCATTGCTTTATCCTCATATTAGTGATCTGTATCTTCTCTCTTTGTACCTTTGTCAGTATTGCTAGAGACTTATAAGATTAGCCCATAGGTTGACTTTGGTCTGGCCACTGTTTTCTGATCCAATTAGCTGTGGCCAGCACAGCAAGGTAGTGTGAGTATAAAGTATGGCAATTATGCATAAAAAACTTGCCAGGAGGCTGGGGGCAGAGTCTATGAAACACTCAAAATAAACTATAACTAAAAATTCTGGATTATGTTTACTTATGAGGATAGTGTGTGGCGTTGGCCATTTTTAATAAAGGAGCTAAGTATATTACTATTCAATAACAGACATTATATCCCAACGGGCAGGTTTTTAAAAAAGAAACTAAATATCAGTTCTTTTAGTTTAAATTTCTTTATAGTTTCTATAGCACATGATTTTGAAGCTCATCAAAGATTATCAGTCAAATGGTTGTTGTCCTTTAAGATGTGTGAAAAGAAGAATCCTCATTAAAAGTGGAGCTGGGGAGCACCTGGGTGACTCATTTGCTTAAGTGTCCAACTCTGTTGGTTTTGGCTCAGGTCATGATCTCACAGTCTGTGAGTTCAAGCCTTGCATCAGTCTTTGCATAGTCAGTGCAGGGACTGCTTGGGATTCTCTCTCTCTCTCTCTCTCTCTCTCTCTCTCTCAAAAATAAATACATAAAATTATTAAAGAATTTAAATTTTGGGAGCGCCTGGGTGGATCGGTTGGTTAAGCATTCCACTTCAACTCAGGTCATGATTTCCCAGTCTGTGAATTTAAGCCCCACACGGGGCTCTGTGCTGACAGCTCAGACCTGGTCAGAGTCTATGTCTCCCTCTCTCTCTGCTTCTCTCCCACTCATGCTTTTCTCTCTCTCTCAGAAAAATGAATAAATCTTTAAAAAATTTAAATTTCAATTTTTTAAAATGTTTATTTATTTTTGAGAGATAGAGAGAGACAGAGTGCCAGCAGAGGGGCAGAAAGAGACAGAGATAGTCTCTGAGCTGTTAGCACAGAGCCCAAGGCAAAGCTCAAACTCATGAACTGTGATATCATGACACGAGCCTAAGTCAGAAGCTTAACCAACTGACCCACCCAAGCTCCCAAACTTATAAAAAATTAAAAATAAGAGTTGGAAAGCCCTGAAGGGAGAGCTCTCATGCACTACTGGTCAGACCCCAAACAAGAAGCTTACTTCACCTACCCCAGTAACAGGAAGGAAGAATTTCTCCTTGGCAGGCAACAGCTCTGTCAGTGAGAAAGTGCCACACCATCAAGAATTTTCAAAATAGCCCCTCCCAACTTCTTCCTGCCTCCATAAAAACAAGACTCTCTTCTCTGTTCTCCAGACCTGTCTATGGTTTGCTATAGTTTGACTGCCCCAAATTACAATTTTCTGCTATTTTTGAATAAACTCATTTTGCTGGTAAAATAGCTGGGTTTGTGGGCATGTGTGGTTTTTTTTTTAGGTCAGTAGATGTTAAAAATGAGACTAATTCATGGAAAGTTGCTGGATTTACAGTAGCTGAGATTTTTAAATGTCTAAGTTTTGTAATTTCTTTGTAGAAGGCAAGATTTAAAAAATCACCAGTACTTCAAAAAGCCAGACATGCAGAGCTGATAGAGAAGCTCTTCCAAGACACTGACTCTCCTTCCTAGATATGACACGTATACTTTCCGTTCCCTTTTTTTCTAATTTACATGTGAAATATAGTCCTCGCCAGAAAGATGAATACAGCATGTCAAAATATGATGCAAGACATTATTTCTCATCGCCCTATTTTTCCACAAATATTTCCATTTTCAAGCTTCAGCACAGCTTTCCACCTTATTTAACACCATATTTATGGTGTTTTCTCTGATTTTTATTAGCAGTCTTCAGTGAAACTGGTCATGGCTCTTTTCTATTATTTCTTGCACACTGCTAAAAAAAAAACTTCTTCTTTAACACTACAGCTCTTATTCTCACTAGAGCTTCAACTTCCTGATTACAAAGTTATTTTAGGGTAAAGTTATTCTGAATTTGCCATGACTATAAAGAAGAAAGGTCAGAAGTTTATTTTTTTTTAAGGAAACTAAGAACTCTTGACTTTATCTTTGGGAATTAAGCGTAATTCAGCCCACATTTACTCAGCACGTACAGTGTTAGACACTGGGGATGTTAAAATGAATTAACACAAGTTCTAAAATCAAAGACCTTACAGCCTTTGGAAAGGAGACAGTTGGATATAAAGTTCATTTACATCCAGTGTGATCCCTAGTAAATTTCCTGTGGATAACAGTGGAAAGGCACCTTGTCTCTTTGATAGAGAGAGAGAGAAGTGCTAGAGATAACTTTTCCATTAAGAAGGAAGGATCGCTCGTTTGCATGGAAGATGAATTTGGAAAAGTAAAAACAGAGGCAGGCAACCCAGTTCAGAAAGTTCTGTATTCATGATTAAAAAGAAAGTTAATGACAATCTGAGAACTAAGGCATTAGTAAAAGGAGCAGAAGGGTGCTTACCTAAAAAAGTTAAAAGGAAGCATTTTAATGCTATTTTCAATATCTTAAGTGACACTCTAGTAACCTTAGCATATATATATATACAAAGAAATGACGAAGAAAACAAGAAGTGAGCAGAGTGGAACCCGTAGGATTCTTCAGTTATTGAGTGAGGCCACTTTACATCAATAAGCCTCATTTTATATTTGTGTGTGTGTGTGTGTGTGTGTGTGTGCACACACACACACAATAGAAAACAGTCCACTTAACAGTTATTTGTGTTGCTGTCTGGAGAAAGTGTTCACTAGGGTACAAAGTACTAAAATTTCACAAATGCTAAAGCAGTGAGAAGGACATACAGTATCTAGTGCTCGGCACGGGACCTCATTCTTTTGGCTTTCAAACAGATGTGATGGCAAAATGACACCCACATTTAGAAACATCTTACTGAATTCTCTTCTTTTCCTCATGTTCAAACTGAATGAGAAGCCAGGAGAAGAGATTTTCGCACATGATCAACTTGCTCTTGGGTGTCTTTTACAAAGAAGCTAATTTCTTAATTTCTCGAAAAAAAATAACTTTAAGTATGTTCCTTGGATAACAAGTCACATATTAAAAATAGGGAAGGAAAAGTTTAAATTATCTATAACCACATAAAGCAGAAGGAACAGGAATGTATGTGTATGTGTGTGTGTGGGTTGGCAGTTTGATTTTTCCAAGTAATTTAATCACACTATACATATTTGTTCGTGATCCGGGGTCAGTAGTCAATCAGGAATAAGCACAGGATATTTTGACCCTGCTGTCAACACTTAGTCTCATATTTCCTCATTTGAGTTTTAGCAATGTTCAGTGTTAGGAACAAGTCAGTTTTTGTCTATCACAAATTGTATTCTATGTTTTTTAGTTGTTTTAGCTTTATTTTGTGTTGGCTATTTATACCATTAACTTTCATTGTAAATTGAAGGTTTCCCTCTTTGCTTTCATGTATATGCAAAGAAGGAAAGAGTAAAGCATGCACTTAAGATCTTGGTTCTAGGCAGGGTTACAAAAGGAAGATGAAATTTCTTTTTCCAAATCAAAACTTGGATAGTCGAATAAAGTAAGGCTCAGATCCTTGCCCAGCTGACTACCTACTCACCTTTAAGGGATTCCTGGGAAGACTCCACAATTAATCTAGGTGAAATTTATGATGAAGAAGTATAGAGGGTCTACTCAGGAGTTGTGTATTTTTTTGTAGTTTGTTCATCATAGTTATTTATCAGCATACTTTGTTAATTTCCGTACCACATTTTTAGTGGCATTTAACACAATAATAAAGCTTAATTTACAGGGAAAATGTGCTAACATTTTCATTTAACCAAGCATAAGGGAAAAACTGTGTGGAACATAAAGCTGCAGCCAAAATAACGTTAAGGTATATACTAATTCCAAGAAGAATACCAGAAGGAAAGAAGAAATCTTGAGTTTTGCACTGACACACACAATCCTATTTTTTACAAAGCCGATGACACACCAGCTACATTTTAACTGGTGCATTAAAAGAGAAATATGGAGAAGTTTATTCAAGCTTTGTGGTTTTTCCTTACCGAGCACTGAAGATTGCTTCAAAATCCCATCCTTTGATAACTTTACTTACTTTCCAGTGGATACCAAAATCTTGAGGTTTAAAGAAACTTTACTCTTTCCATTCATTGAAAAGTAAAATTTAGACTAAGATCATAAGAGGAAGAGGAAATTTCTGGATCACGAAGTTAATTTTTTTAATAAATTATTTTTTAGTCGTGTGTGTATGTGTGAGAGAGAGAGAGAGAAAGAGAAAGACAGAGAATGCTGAGGAGCAGAGAGACAATCCCAAGCAGATTCCACACCATCAGAACAGAGCCTGGTAGAGGGCTTGAAATCCCAAACCATGAGATCATGACCTGAGCCGAAATCAAGAGTTGGAGACTCAGCTGACTGAGTCATGCAGGCACCTCTGGACCATGAAGTTTCTAGTTTCAAACTCTAAAACCAATGTGATATCTGACTAGAGCATAAAGAGATTTTCTTCTTTTGAAAGGAGCTAAAAGGAAAACAAGAAGATTGAGAATCTCTTTGGCAACACACAACTATTCTTAAGATGCTAAACACAGAATGGGTTGCTAGAGATAGGGTGAAGCAAGCGTGTAAGGTGGCCGAGTCACTTCTCTCCTTGACACATCATCTGTACCAGTCTCCCCCCTGCAACTTCTGTGTCAGAAATGCTTATGCAGAGCACAGGTGTAGGAAATGTTGTTTTCAGTCAAAATTTAGATTCTCTTCTTGGTTCAAAGGCAAAAGATACTTTCTGTCTAAAAGCAATGAATGCAATAATTCAATGGGAGATAGAGAATTTTTTAAAATGCAGGTAACTAGAGCAATCTTGTCTTTAGTTTGGTAGAAAACATGTTTTCTCTTCACCTTCCAAATTCTCAAATACACAAAGTGATTATTACTACCACCAAGGTATTTTTATAAACATGTTAAAATCTTAATAAAGATCTATTCCAGTCTCAAGACTTCCCTGAGTGAGCATATGTGCTTACTTGCTTCTCTCACCATCTTCTAAAAGCAAGTGCACTTCTTTAGTTAAAGATGAATGCAGCTCAGTAGATGTTCTCTTGGTGCAAAGGGAATCCTGGAGCTAATGGGGTTAGCTTTATTAAAGCCTGGTTTTAATCATCTAGGATTCCAGTGGGTGCCGAATTTGAATTATGCTATTTTTTTGGCCTTGACTACTTTTTAAATATACTGTATCATGCATAATCAGAGAAACAAATAATATATGCATATAGAGAAACAAATTTCATAGTCACAAGGATTCTGAAAGGCATATAAATCACTATCTGTACCTTTATGTACATCAACATAAACATCTTTACTTTTATAGAGATGTCAATATTGATAATAAACGTCCAGTTCAAAGGATTAATAAATGTGTCCTCAAACTCACAATGATAACAATCTATAGGAGAGATGTCTTTAGAAGCATAATGATCCTTAGTGCTTTATGTTTTAAAGTCAATATTGAAATCTTCTTTAAAGTGTTTCACCAGGGATCAAACAGGTTACTTAATACTAAGATGTCCAAATCTCTTAGTTGTAAGTACAAGCAAAAACCAAACCTATTACCCATATATCTAAATTAAAATGTTTGGTTAATTTCTTTGGGCAACCTATTTAAACAGCTAAAATACTCACCCCTAAAATTACTGTATTTGCTTATCTTCCCCTCCCCAAAGATTAAAAAAATTATACATCTTTAACCACTGCAATTGTGACATTACATATCACCACCCACATGTTCTAATTCCATGATTGCATGTATTTACACAAATTATATAATAAGATGCAATTACAATGATTACAGAGGAATAGGCAACAATTGAAAAAAATTATAAATTCCCACTAAAATAACACTACTTGATATGAAAGTCATCAGACAAACCAACACAAGGAAAGGAACAGTTCTAAGACGAAGAAAACAATACAACACCAATTAATCCAGCAAAACGCCTACGGTTTGGCAAATGGAAGCATGTTATACTGGGAAATTGGAGGTTTCTGGTTTATGAGTAAAACTCTTTTTCCTTTATATTTGTTTCTCAGTTGTAGAATGTGAATGTTTAACATTTTGATGTTCCCAAACACATCATGGCCAGGGAACCTTTTTTGCCTTGTGATTTCTTAGTATTTCAAAGAAAAGAGGAAGTGTCATCACTGAAATAATACTACATGAGCACACCATTGACGAATCTGTGGAATTCTAGTTAGGAGAGAGCAAGTCTCGCTATGATGTTCTTGTGCTTTTTTTTTTATAAACTGCCTCCGAGTGTGTGTTTCCTTTTCAAGGGATTTACGGTCTGAGAATACTGTTTGTCCAATTTCACTTTCCTTTTTGAAAAGAATATTCATAAGACAAAAAATACAATCGATACATTTGAGCTCTCTATAAATCATCCTATAGTGTATTTTATTTGCATCCCAACAACTCATTTTGATTTCTATTTCAGACAAACATTCTTAATATAAAAATTGGGAAGTTTGCCTCTTTGGTTTCTTTTGCAAAGATTTTAGTAGACAGGAGACTATGTCTTGCCAGCCTAGGACAAAGAAAAATCCATATTCTGACTTACCAGAATTATTTGTTTTAAGTCTATTTATTTATTGAGAGAGGGAGAGAGAAAGAGAGAGAGCACAAGCAGAGGATGGGCAGAGAGAGGAGAGATGGAATCCCAAACAGGCTCCACACCAATGGTGCTCAAACATACCAACTGTGAGATCATGACCTGAGTCAAGATCACGAATCAGATACTTAACCGACTGCACCACCCAGTGCCCCCAGGATTCTTTACAAAGGAACTTAGATTTATCCTTCAATCTAGTTTATTCATAATTTCTGTATGGTCTACACATCCATATTATATTTTATGTAAAATCTTATATGAACCCCACAAGATAATCTTTTAAAACAGTCAAATCCTCATTTTACAGATGAAGAAAGTGAGGCTTTGCGAGCTTGAATACGGAGATAGGTGTCAGAGACAGAAAACGGTTACACCAAGATTTGAATTCTGGGCTTGTCTTCAGCATTACGGAAACACTTGCTGACTGTGGCCACTGCAGTAGATAGGAGGCTGTGAGATGAATACGACACGGTCCCCGCCCTTGAGGCACATATTGTCTTACAGCTTACAGAGACACAAACACCAGCAGTTTCAATATAAAATGAAAAGTGCAGAGAGAATGGCCTGAAGAGTTTTTACCATGAAACCGGTTTCTTAAGGCAATATTAGATGCCTCTTGTATTTTACTATAGAGCAGCATGACTTTAATAAACATGGCAATATGATTTAAAGTAGGGACAAATCAGATTCTTTAAGAAATGAAACTAAAATAATTTCAGAAAATAAAATTTCAATTTCGGAGAACCTCAGAGACTCTCATAAAATTGTAAATGTATTGATTCACTGGTTAAATGAATACTGGAGTGATCTATTTATTCATTCATTAAGAAATGATCATTAAGTGCTTGCTCTGGGCCAGGTTCTGTAACAGGCTTTGAGGATGCAAGGAAAACAAGGCAAGAATCTGGCTGTTACAGAGCTCACAGATACTCAAAGCAACCTGACAGAGTGGTTTAGGTACAGGAAAGGAAGGGGGAGGTAATATGGAAGTGCACAGGAAAAGCTCTAAATCAGATGTTCTGGAGGAAGTGAAGTCCAAACTAACTGAGATTATAGAGTAGCCAAGCCAAGAGAAGGGATAAGATCTCGGTGATCTGGAAGCAATCTGGTCTAGTAGTGTAAAAGCCTTGGGAAGAAAGAGCATGGCAAAAATAGAACCTGAGACATACTCAGTGTGCCTGGAGCCATGGGTGGGAAGGGAAAATGACAAGTAATAGGTGGTATCATCAGAAAGGAAATCTATTGCATTAAAATTGGTTTTTAGGGTAATGGTGCATGTGGGAAATGAACCCTTCGCTGGCTCTGCAGGTGGTCCTGCATGCTGGAAATATCTCATGTTCCCCTAGTAGAAATGCTAATGCACAAAATTAATGTTTTTAATGTTAATGAGGGAATGAAAATAATGACAAAATATAAAGGAGGGAGATCAGAACCATTTGGGGATTAAAACTAAAGTGACCTACGGGGGTGCCTGGGTGGTTAGTCAGCTGAGCATCTGACTTTAGCTCAGGTCATGATCTTGTGGTTCGTGAGTTTAAGCCCACATCAGGCTCTGTGCAGATAGCTCAGAGCCTGGAATTTCCTCTGAGTTCTCTGCCTCTCTCTCTCTACCTCCCTCACTACACTCTGCCTCTCTCAAAAATAAATAAACATTAAAATTTTTTTTTAAAAACTAAAATGAGCTAAGGATGTCTATTTAGCTAGAATCCAGTAAGTGAAGCAGAATCAAAGACTAAGTTAAAACATCTGTCCTGATAGTCCCAATTATAAGATCTCTCTTCCCATGCTTAATAAGGAGCAAAACTTCATGTAAATGAAACCCAGTGTAACCAAGAATAAGGTAATATGGGGTAGACTGTTGTGGGGAGCTGGCTGACTTTGAGGTCAGAACAAAGAGCGAGATCACATCAGGAAGCACTGAGGTGCTAAATGGAAGGGGCTACCTAGAGCTTGGTAATGTAGGGAGTTGTTGTAGAAGGGTTTTCTCTAGCTACTGTATCTGCAGCTGGTGAAAACCAACTAAACATCTTGTTACCATCACCCCATAGAAAGGACCCTTGTCTTAGGACTTCGCAGCTTTTGTGGGTTTGTTAGAGCTATTAGCAAATCTGACAGAGGTTGCCTTATTGGTCTCTTTTGCTGCCACCAAAGATAGTGAGCATCATCAGAAACAATAGGAACAGGGGGATCACAGAGACTAGAGTAGAAAGACCATAAATAGATCATGATAGAATGTAAGCCATGCTAAGGATTTTATCTTAAGAACAACAGAAACCCAACGAATACGTAGATAAATGACATGAGAGGTGAGTTTTAGGAGATCCCTGTGGTGGTAATAGACAAAAGAGGGCAGAAGAACGGATGGCCACAGGAAGACGAGTTAGGAAAATGCTGAAGGAGTGGGTGGAGGAATGATGGTGGCCTCCCCTACGTGGGCAGGAGAAGAGATGTAGAAAGTGGGTGGCTTCAGGGGGTACATGGGAGGTGGAGCATGTAGCATGGGAGGTGGCAGAATGCAGGTATGATACCTAGACATGTGATTTTGGAAACTGGTTTAGCAACAATTAATAAAGAATAGAAATAGGAAACACTAGTAAATGCCTAGTCATGGGGGACAGGAGAAGGCTGAGATGATGAGTTTTATTTTGAACATGCTGAATTAGGTACCTGAGGGTAATCAGGGGATGTGTCTGTAAATAGTTGGATATGGAGATTTGCAGCTTAGGAGAGAGACCTGCAGTGAAGACACTCATGCTTTGCATTAATCATGCACATTGCTAAGCAAAAAGAGACAAGTTCAAGTTCCATACAGACACACCTTACTACTTAAGAGCACTTTCTGTTTATATCCCATCTGATCAATCAGAAGTATCTTCATAAAATTCTTGTCATGCCTGTACTCCACAATCAAAAATTATGGGAGAAATACTATATTTAATGATAGTATTCATCTAAAATTCAACACTTTAAGTGGCATTAATTCTCTTTTCCCATCTTGTAAAGACTTTCAAGAATAATTATCTGATGAGGAAGTTCAAAAGTTCAGATATCATTTTAACTGCCTTTCTCAATTTAAATTCTTAGTTCACCTTTTGCAACTGTCATGAACGACTCTGTTACTTGATTTTCCTCATGAAGGAAATGATTGCTGAGAAGTGCCGCCAACAAAAACCAGTGTGAGAAGCCTTAATGAGAGTGGCTTTCTTCTAGAAGCTCTTGGAAAGCCGTCTTTCGTTGGGGGGGGGGTGTCACTTTTTGTCATATTCACCATCTCAAAAGGGCTTTTAACTCAGCTACATTACTGTACCACAGAAAGGAATTTTGGCAGGCAATTTTTTTTTCATATTAGCTTGGGATTTTTTGTTGCTAGATAATAGTTTAAATATCATTGGCTGCTCTTCAGTTAAGAAAGAGAAAGAAAAGAATCATTGTGGCCTTTCCTCTCCCAAAATGATGAATACATTTAAGAACAGAGCATTTTGCTTCAAGTAGTTACATCATGCTAACTTTCTGTATGCTTATGAAAAGGTAATTCTGCAACAACACTACAAACGGTATCTGTCTGGGTCCTAACACCAGCGAAAAATCACTCTGCTCAAAGGAAAGATTGCAGCAAATGAAAGACATGAATGTCTCACTCACCTCCACCAAAGCTTCCAAATACATCAGATTAACTGAAACACACCCTACTACATTTATTGGAAGAATTTCTTGATAATCCATACATGAACCCCAACCTACAAAAGAGTGACTTAAGAAAGTTAGGTTTTAAGGGCACCTGGGTGGCTCAGTTGGTTAAGAGCCCTACTCTTAGTTTTGGCTCAGGTTATGATCTCATGGTTTCATGGGTTTAAGCTCCCTGTCATGCTCTGCACTAGCAGTGTGGAGCCTCTTGGATTCTCTGTCTCCCTTTCTCTCTGTCCTTCCACAATTCGCCTGTCTCTGTCTCTCTCAAAATAGATAAATAAACTTAAAAAAAAAGAAATTTAAGTTTTATTCTATGAAAATAACTTTTCAATACAGAATAGTAGTTTTGTCTTTACAACTGGAAAAATTATTTTTATTCATTATGAAAGCACAGTATTTTTACTTTTTCGCAGAACTCAGAGTGAAATCCCCTCCCCAATTCAGTTTGAAGAACCGTGCCTTGAGAGTTACTAATTACATTTTTTCTTAAGATCTTTATTTTTTAACTTAATTTTTAATATTTTTTAAAAGATGCAAGTATTTTTTTTTAATTTTTAGAGAGTTGTTGGATGAGCAGGTAAGGGGCAGAGGGAGAGAGAGGGGGGTAGAGAGAGAGAAAGAGAGATTCTATTTTATTTCCTTTCCTTTCATCCTATTTTGAGAGAGAGAACACGAGCAGAGGAGGGGCAGAGAGAGAGGGAGATAGAGAGAATCCCAAGCAGGCTCTGCATGTGCAGACCCCAATGCAAGGCTCGAAGTCACAAACTGCAAGATCATGATCTGAGCTGAAATCAAGAGTCGGTTGCTTAACTGACTGAGCCACCCCAAAACTTTTATTATTAAGTAATATCACATCCAACATGGGGCTCAAACTCACAGCCCCAAGTTGAAGACTCGTATGCTCTACTGACTGAACCAGCCAAGGCACCCCTGTAATTACGTTTCTTAAAGAAAGAATGAGCATGGCTCCTGATATGGACATAAAGCACAGAGATTTGGACAGAGAAACATACCGTTCTCTGCAGTGCACTCCCATCTACCCCTCTATCTCTATATAAATCTAGCAGGGAGGATATCAGAGCAGCCTTCCCAATGCGGCAGAGGGTGACCACCACCACCATTAATTAACCTGACACTTAGAACTGCTGGCAAGTTTGGTTCCAAGACAATACAAATGAAACGGCTAAGCTGGAAAGGATCTGTTCTTTCCATGGTCAGGAAATGCCTCAGAACTCTGGTTCCTGTAAGTGATATCCCTCCACAGCATTCTTGGGCAAAATATCTACCCCTGCCTGAAAGAGAAACCTGATTCACTGCCTAACTCTACAGAAAATAAACAAAGCTATTTACGTTTTTTTCACTTGTAGCCAAGTATAACATGCATAAAGAAAGATGCGTAGAGAAAGATGTTATGGCTCAATGAATTTTCAGAGTAAACATACCCATGTCAACAGCACCCAGATCAAGAAATAGAACACTGTCACACCTCAACGGCCCCTTCCTCCGCTTTCATTCACAGCTCCCCAGAAAGACAAACACTCATCTGTCTGCTCACAACATAGATTGTCTATTTTGAACTTTATTTAAAGGGATCATATAGTTTGTAGCTTTGTGAATGGCTCTTATCATTCAATATTAGGTTTGTGAGATTCATCCATATTTTGTGCTGTGGTAGTTGTGCTGTGCCATATGCTACCATATGGCATTCCATTCTGAATATACCACAATTTATCTCTTCATATACTGATATGATATTTGGGGCTATTATAACTAGTTTTGCTAAACATTCTTGTACATGTGGGTTTTTTATTTTTGGTTTTTATTTATTTCTGAGAGAAAGGGAGAGACAGGATGAGCAGGGGAGGGTCAGAGAGAGAGGGAGACACAGAATCTGAAGCAGGCTCCAGGCTATGAGCTGTCAACACAGAGCCCAATGCAGGGCTCGAACCCGCGAACCATGAGATCATGACCTGAGCTGAAGCCAGATGCTCAACCGACTGAGCCACCCAGGCGCCCCCTGTGGGTTTTTAAAATTTATTTGAGAGAGAGAGAGAGAGAGAGAGAGAGAGAGAGAGAGAGAGAGAGAGAGAGAGAGATTATGCATGCATGTGCAGGGGCAAGGGCAGAGAGAGAGACTCTTAACCAGTTTCCATGCTCAGCACAGAGCCTGATGTGGAGCTCGATCCCATGACCATGAGATCATGACCTGAGCCAGAATCAAGAGTCGGACACTCTACTGACTGAGCCATCTAGGCACACCAACCTTTCTGTACATGTGTTTTAATAAATGTATTGATGTATGTCACAGCATTCGATAACTGTACATTTAAATCCCTTCCCTTTGGTCTTCCCAACTGGGTCTCTAATATACTGTCTCACCGCCTTTTGAAAAGACCAGATTTCTTCAGAACCTCAAGGACATGTATGGTAGACTTTTGCTCTTTTTACCATCTGGCATTTATTCATCCTTCTAGGAAAATCACAACCCGTGTATTCAGGTAGAACTTATCCCCTAAGACAGACAATGATTATGTGACCTGGGTCTAAGCCAACAGAGCATTGTACTCCTGGTTTTACTTTTATAACAGGTTTACTGAGATAGAATTTATATTCCATACAATTCACCTATCTAAAGTGCACATTCAACGCTTTTTACTATATCCAAAGATATGCACAACCATTGCTACATCAACTTTAAAACATTTTCATCACCTCAGAAATAAAAAAAACAAACAAACCCATGTCCCTTAGCTGACACTCTCCTATCTACTAATCCCTTCCTCTCATGCCCAGCCTTAAGAGTGTAGTAATTTACTTTGTTTCTATGGATTTCCTATTCTGGACAATTCATTGAAACGGAATTCTATAATATGTGATCTTTTGTGATTGGCTTCTTTTAACTTAGCATAATGGTTTCACGGTTCATCCACACTGTAGCAAGGATCAGTACCTCATTCTTTCTATGGGTGAATAATATTCAATTGTATGGATATGCCACATGCTGTTTATCTATTCACCAGTTGACTGACATTTTATATTGTTTCCACCTTTTGGCTGTTATGAATAATATTGCTACAAACATTTGTGCACGAGTGTTTTTGTAGCTAGACATTATCTTTCACATTGGTATATACATAAGAGTGGAATTGTGGGGGCATATGGTAACTCTGTGTAGCCATTTGAGGAGCTGCCAGACTGTTTTCCAAAATGGTAGCACTGTTTTACATTCCTGCTAGCAGTGTGTGAGCGTTCAATTTCTTTACATTCTTGCTAATACTTATCTGCTTTTTGAATCCCAGTGAGTGTAAAATGGTACCTCATTGTGGCTTAGATTTGCATTTCGCTGATGACTAATGATGTTGGGAATCTTTTCATGTGCTTGTTGTCAATTTGTGTATCTTCTTTGGAGACATGTATCCTTTACCTATTTTTAATTGGGTTATTTTTCCTTTGTATTGAGATGTTAAGTGTTCTTTACATATTCTGAATAGAAGTCTCTTATCGGATACAGGAGTTGCAAATATTTTCCTTTTCATGGGATATCTTTTCACTTTCTTTACTGTATCCTCAGAAGCATACCAAAACATTGTTTTTTAGACAGAGAGGGAGACAGGTAGAGGGAGATAAAATCTTAAGTAAGCTCATGCCTGGTGCAGTGCCTGATGCAGAGCTCTATCTCACAATCATGAGATCATGAACTGAGCCAAAATCAAAAGTCAGATGCTTAAAGACTGAGACACCCAGACACCCCAGAAGCATACAAAATTGTAATTTAGATGAAGAACAATTTATGTATTCTTTTGTGCACATGCTTTTGGTGCCATGTCTAAAACTCCATTGCCCAATCCAAGGTTATACAGATTTACATCTAAGTTTTCTTTTAAGAGTTTTATAGACTTACAGACATTTTACATTTAGATCTTTGATCCATTTTGAGCTTATTTTCTTATGTGGTGTGAAATAAGGGTACAATTTCATTCTTTTAACACTTATATGTCCAATCATCCCAGCATTTTTTTGTTGAAAAGATTATTCTTTCATTATTAAGAGGTGTTGACATTCTTGGTAAAACCAATTGGTCATAGACATATGGCTTTACTTTTGGACCTTGAATTCTATTCCACAAATCTATTGGTCTATCCACCTGCCAATAACTTACTGTCTTGATTACTCTTTATGGTAAGTTTTGAAATAGGGACATTTTAAAATTTGAAAGCTTCTAACTTCTTTTTTCAAATTTGGTTTGGCTTGCTAGGTCCCTTGTGATCACATAAATTTTAGAATCATCTTGTCAATTTGTATAAAGAAGCCAGCTGGGATTCTAATAGGTACTGGGTTGAACTGGAAGATTAATCAATATCGTTAAGATGACAATCAGTATCCATAAACACAGGATGTTTTTCCATTTATTTAGATCATCTCTAATTTATTTCATTAATGTTTTATCATTCTCAAAATATAAGTTTTGCATTTTTTGTTATATTTATTCCTAAGTATTTTGGAATGTTTCCTTCATTTCATTTTTGTATTGTTCATTGCAAATGTATGGAAATATAATTGATTTTGTATATTGATCTTGTATCTTGCAACCTTGCTGAACTCACTTATTAGTTCTAACAGATTTTAGTGTACTCCTTAGGATTTTCCTTATAAAGATCAGGAGTTTTTTGTAAATTTATTTATTTATGTTTTTAACTTTTATTAGTATTTTTTTAAGAAACATAATCAAAATAAAGAGGGAACCAGTTAATTTCAGTGTACCATCTTCTAACAGTTTTTTGGAGAGGAGAGAATAACATCCTCTGACCCTGAGGGAAACTCTAAAGAATTCAAGAAAGAAATAATGTATTACTCTTTTCTCAACCGACTGTAAAATAGGCCTGGGAAAAAGTCAAGTGTGACATTTTGCAATTCAAAACAGGCTGCTCTACTTTAAATGGCCATCTAATAAATATATTGAAGAGAAATTAAGGTAAGAAAGCAAAATTCAAATTAATAAAGACACTCCAGAAAAAAGAAAAATAAGATTTTGTTACACCAGACAAAAGATCAGGAAAATGTTATCCAGCTCAGAAAACCAATGCAATGGAGTTTCTCTGCAAGTAGCAAATCCATAGCTAGAACAAAACATTTCTCATTCAGTGGGTCTTATATTCCCAAAGTGCCCTGTTCTCTTGTCTCTTGTTATTTCTCAGCAGTTTCTGAATGTAACATAATTTATCCTCATGTTTCCCAGATACGGTGTTTGATGACTTGTAATAAAAGCACTAAAATGATACTATAGTAGACTAGGAGAATATATATCACCACAGGCTGGTCTGAATTCTTCCACATAAAAACCTAGGTTTTAACTACATTCACAGTGGAGAACACTGACCTCCTGTGAAAGCAGGGAAACCTAGCCTGGACTGAGGCAGTCTTAGTGCTGTTGCCTCAAGGCAGGTGCTACGAAAGTGGGGTAGGGGGAGATGTATGAACAGCAGGAATAACCCCGCTCCTTTCGACCCTAACTAGGGAAGGTCTCAAAAGAATGACCAGTAGGCTGATAAACAGTATGGCCTTTTAGTCCATTGAGGACTAAGGAAGTAAGATATATCAAAAGAATACATAATTTTTTATGGCCTCAAAGTATTGTGTAGCCCTGTTGTCAATATGTATAAATATGCCAATGACTTATTTTCATCAGAAGAAAATGTTGAAATTAATGTACCACAAACACTTACTGCAACTATTACATTTCCATTTCCTCCACCTCTAAAGCCAAACATCTTCTCATTCAAGACTGTTGAGGAACTTTAGAAAATATTTATTTGAAAACTACATTGACATCTAATGAGGCTAATAATGTGCTGGCTGTAAACATCATCATGTTCTTTCCTAACACACTGATGTTCTGCACAAATATTAATCCATAAATCTGTTCACAATTCATTATCTGAATTAATTACATATTCAGATAATTCTCAACAAGCTAGTGTTATTAAACTATGGAATATTCATTAGCAATAGATGTTATCTAAATGTGATTTTTAGCATCACTGAGGAAATAATATATTTAAGAAAAATTATTCCTACTTACAAAGCATAAAAATAAAATATTTGAAATGATCATTTTAATCAGTTTGTTCAACTTTGAAATTAAACTGATTATTTTCTTGCTTTTATTTTGTTCAACGTTAGCATGTTCAACTGCTTTAACCAGGTATCAAAAGATTTTACTGAAATCCTAGAAAAAAAACCCCTCAAACATTTGGCTCCTCCTTATGGCAGATTTGATAAACATTTTCTTTTGCCAAAGAATATTTTAATTCTGGGTGAGCACCAAATATTTCTTTGAGTATTAAATCTTTCTACTATATTGTAAACTACACAACATTTAATAATTGATGTTAGGAATATAAGTTGATGAGTATTACTTATCGTGGTGGAAACCTCAAACTGTAATCATGTAACTTCATGCCTCAAATTTCAATATTTATCTCATGCCAACCCACTTTTATCACACATCTACCGCTTTCAAAGTACTTAGTATTTTATTTTATTATTTATTTTTAATTTTTTATGACTAAATTTTTTATAAAACTGATACAATGGCTATTGCAGTGAGAACATTTAAACTCTATCCTCTTAGCAACTTTGAAATATATAATATGGCATTGTTGACTATAAGCAAAGTATTGGTGCATCAGATCTTCAGAACCTATTATCATCTAACTGCAAGTTTGTACCCTTTAACCAACTTCTCCCCAATTTCCCCACTCCACCCCTCCCCCCACCAACCCCTGATAACCACCATTCTACTCTCTGGTTCTAAGAGTTTGGCTTTTTTTAGATTCTTCATATAAGTGCTGTCATACAGAACTTTCTCTTTCTGACATGTCTCACTTAGCATGTCCATCCGGGTCCATCCACGTTGTCATAAATGGCAGGATTTCCTTCTCTCATCACTGAGTAAGATTCTATTTTGTGTGCATGTTATATATATTCACAATTCATTACAAACACACACACACACATATGTAGACACACACCCACACATACCACACCTTCTTCATCCATTCATCCATTGACAGACACTTAGGTTGTTTCCATTATCTTGGTCATTGTGAATAATGTTGGATTGAATGTGCAAACACAGATATTTTCTGGTATCTTGTTGTCATTTCCTTTGTATACAGGGATTTATACATCCACATATAAATGAGATTGCTGGATCATGTGGCAAATCTATTTTTTTATTTTTTGAGTAATCTTTATACTGTTTTCCATAGTGGCTGAATTAATATACATTCCCATCAACAGTGCTCGAGGGTTCCTTTTTCTTCACATCTTTACCAACACTTGTTATTTCTTGTCTTTTTGATAGTAGCCATTACAACAGGTGTCAGGTGTTATCTCATTGTGGTTTTGATTAGAACGTCCCTGATGGTTAATGATGTTGAGCATCTCCTTATGTACCTGTTGGCCATTTGAATGTCTTCTTTGGAAAAGTGTCTATGTAGTTTCTCTGCCCATTGTTTAATTGGATTATTGTTTTTGTTTTTATTGAGTCATACAAATTGTTTATGTATTTTGGACAGTAATCTCTTATCAGATACATGTATTGAAGATATTCTCTCCATTCTGTAGGTTGCTTTTACATTTTTGTTGATTGTTCCTCTTGCTGCGCAGAAGAGTTTGATAAGTCCCCCTTGAGTTTTGTTTTTGTTGCATGCGCTTTTGGTACCATATTAAAAAATTCATTGCCAAGATGAATGCCAAGGATCTTTGTTACTATGTTTTCTTCTCTGAGGTTTATGGCACTTTTTAGGTCTTTAATTCATTCTGAGTTAATTTTTCTGAGTGGTGTAAGTTAGGAGTCCAATTTCATTTTTTTGCATGTGATTATGCAGTTTTCCCGACAACGCTTATTGAAGAGATTGTCCTTTCCCCATTGAATATTCCTGGCACTCCTGTCAAATATTAGTTTGTATATGTGAGGGGGGTATATCTGGGCTCTCTCCTCTGTTCCCTTGGTCTATGTATCTGTTTTTATGCCAGTCCCATGCTATTTTGATTACTATAGCTTTGTAATATAGTTTCAAATCAGGAAGCGTGGTGCCTTGAGTTTTGATCTTCTTTCTCATGTTTATTTTGGTTAGTCAGAGCCTTTCTAGTTTCAAACAAATTTAAAATTGTTTGTTCTATTTATGTGAAAAATACCACTGGAATTTTGATAGGGACTATACTGAATCTATAGATGGCTTTGTGTAGTATGGACGTTTTAACAATATGAAATCTGACCTATGAATGAAGAATATGTTTTTATTTATGTCTTCTTCAATTTCTTTCATTCAAGTCTTGTTAGTTTTCATTGTACAGACCTTTCACTTCTTTGGGTAAATTTATTCCTGAGTATTTTTGACACTGTTGTAAATGGGACTGTTTTCTTTGTTTCTTTTTCAGATGTTCTGTTGTCAGTGCATAAAAACATAACTGATTTCTGCATGTTGATTTTATATTACATAGCTTTACTTAATTTGTTAAGTTCTAACATCTTAAAGAGTTTGAATTAATTGGAAACATCACCATCTTCACTAGTGAAGTGGCATTGCTGAGAGGTAACACTGTGAAAGGTAAGAGGTTTTTTTCATGTTGAGTGTGGCCTCAATCACCAAGTGACAAATGACAATGGGGTGCCTATAAAGTCCACAGGGAAGGCTCATTGGGCACAGCCGGATACACTGTTTCCTTACTGAAATTTCCCCCCTGCCTCTTGTGTGCTCCAAACTTCAATGCCACATGATATCGTTAACTACACTTGGTTGAGTTTTGTCATAACTCTGCACATAAAACTCCTTAGCATCCTGAACACTGCTGCCACAGGGCCCATGGCCAGGCAGGGGGCATACACTCTGCTCCCTGAAATGGGCTGTTCAGGTTGACAGAAGGTCAGTTACCAAGAGACCTCATTCATGTAGCTCCAAAGTAGATTAAAAGCCAACTTCAGAGAGTTTTATGATGATTCAGTTTCTGTGTCAGCTTCCTGGAAGGTCAAGGGGGAAACTTTGGGGATTTGACAGATTGTACAAAGGCAAATGGTACAAAAAAGTATCGTTTCTGGTACAGACACTTTCCATGATAGCATTGTCTTGAAGCTATTTCAAAGGTAAAGAACAATTTTAAAGCCTACCACCCATAACTGATTTGAAATGTTTACATTTGTGTGCCACGGTCCCATTATATATGAATCTAACTAGCACCTTCCATTAATGGCTAATACTTTCTGAGCACTTCTTATGTTCTGGGTATTGTACTAAAGGAGTAACATTTACTATCTTATAAATTCTTCCAGTAATTCATGAGGTAGATACTGTTACTCCTTCCATATTTTAGAGGCAATTGAGGCTCAAAAGACAATTAAGAAATTGCCCCAAATCACAAGCAATGACTGGCAGATCTGGGATTAAAATCTGGTCTGTCTCCAATGATGATACCCTTAAGCACTACACTACAATTTTCCATTTCTGATACTTCTGCCTTCCTTAACTCATCTCTTTTCTCCTTTTGCCACTTTGTCTCAGTGTGCCATCACATGATGTCATCTTTCTCTAGTATGAGGGATAGAATCCATCCACCTACCCACCCGTGTGTCCATCCCTCCCTTCCTCTTTTTCTTCTTCTTTGCTTCTTTATCCACCAACTTCTATTAAACAAACACTCTATGCCAGGCTATCTTCTGAATGCTGGGTCTTCAAAGCTGTAGGTCCTGCAGGTTTTCATGGTTATTCCCCATGCTTGCCAAGATACAGATGTAAATTAAACAGGGAATACATAAATGATATTTAGAACAAATCTTGCTCTCTAGTAACCCATGTGCTTGGGACTGCAGCAATGAATCTGGACAAACTAGCCACTGATAATTGCTGGTGAAGGTTAAAAATAAAATTCTGGTAGAGGACAGGTATGTTGATCCATTTTGAGGAAAGCTGACTTAGCAACTAGAGACCCCATTACTCCACTGTGTACTTAATCCTCCTCCTCCTCTGCACAACTGGACAGACTGAGGTGCAAACACTTAAAATGAGAGCCTTAAATATGTGTGTTGGGGTTACCATGTGTATTTGAAGAGCCAAAGGAAAGCCATGACAGACTTCAAATAAGCCTCTAAAACTAGAAGGCCTAAGTTTCTGTTTCCTCAGATATGATCAGCAACAACAAGCCGAAAAACAACCCCCTTATGGCTCAAGCAGAGAGCAGATACCACCTCTCCACCCCTGGCTCAAACAGATACCACCCCTTCACCCCTAGCTCCAGCCTATCAGAGAACGCCAGGAAAGTACCTGACATTCCCACCGTTTTAGTAAGCCCACTTAGTTTTAAATTAGCCAACCACCCTGCACCGTGCCGACCTCTGCGGATATGCCGCCCAATCATTTTGTAATCCCTGCCCCTCACTCCACCCTTCACCCCATCCCTGCTCCAACTGTAGTAAAATTCCTGCTTGACTGATGATCGGGGCTCTCAGCATGGATCCGCTGCACTGGTGAGGTCTGAGAGACCAAGCTTAAGCCCGAATAAACACCTTTTGCTTTTTGTAAGCGTGATTCAGACTCCCTGGTGGTCTTGGTCTTTGGGGAAACCGCAATCTGGGCATAACATTATATGTCAGTTCATTTGTTTGCTGCCTGAAGGACTCCAGGTATAGGAAAGCTGATTTTTTTCTTTTTTCATAAATGTCCTCTGTATCAGTTAAAAGTGACCTTTCTACTTTAAAAAAAAATGTAATTGCGTGGTGTTTCTTACGGGTCTTCTGTTCTTCCACCTCAGACATTCATTGTTTTATTTAAGAATGAGATTAATTTGGAAGGAATATTTAAAATACATACAGAGGTTTCTAGAGTTGAATGGAAGATTTGAGTACTTTTTCCTCTATTCATAAAGATCTGTATCAGATCTTTTCACATTTCACATTTCACATTTGTCTTCACTGCTTATAAGTAATGGTGACTGCCTTTCAGGGTAAATAAAAAATCACTGTGAATAAAGAAAACAAAAATCCTAAGCATGGCTCTCTATTTAAGATCCACCTTATGGTTTTGCTGCTTCATGTAAAATGCAATGTTTTGAAACAACAGCAAGAAACAAAAAAGCTCTAAATAACAATAGCAGCAATAAACGAGACACAGTCTTTTTCTTGGTCCATAGTAACACTCTCCCGGGAGTACTTTCATTCGAGACTGTCATGTACGAGTTGTGAAATCAAGCTTCCTACAAGTGTGAGCGTTGAGGGACCCGAGAAATTTTACAACCTTTTAACTATTTACTCAATAGTGTACGAAGCAGACCTATGCTTGATCTGTATAAACCAAAGTCCCACTGCACGGGTACTTCCACAAGACCTTTGGAAATAATAGACCATGATTCTTTCCTATGACCATTGATAATCATTGTCCATGTCAGTCTTAAGCATGTAAGTAAGAGCTAGTCAATTCTTCCATTACTGATGGAATGGAATTGAGAGTCCACAAATAAACCCTTACATTTGTGATCAAATTATTTTCAACAAAGGTGTTAAACCAACTGGATGGGGAGAAGAATAATCTTTTCAACAAATGGTATTGGGCTAACTGGAGACCTGCATGCAGAGATAAAGATGGACCCCTATGTCACATCACATGCACGACTAATTCAAATTAGATTGCATACCTAATTTTAAGAGCTAACACTATAAAACTCTTAAAAGAAAACATAGGAGCACCTCTTCACCATCTTCAATTAGGCTATGGGGTTACTTAATTATGGCACCAAATCACAAATGGTGAAAGAAAACAGTTACCATCATCAAAATTAAAACCTATGTCTCATTAGGTTAATGTAAATAAATGTAAATAAGGGGTGCCTGGGTGGCTCAGTCGGTTAAGCCTCTGACTTCAGCTCAGGTCAGATCTCACGTTCATGGGTTCGAGCCCCGCGTCAGGCTCTGTGCTGACAGCTAGCTCAGAGCCTGGAGCCTGTTTCCGGTTCTGTGTCTCCTTCTCTCTGCCTCTCCCCATCTCATGCTTTGTCTCTCTCTGTATCAAAAATAAATAAAACATTAAAAAAATTATTAAAAAATGTAAATAAAAACCCATGATTAGCATAATTAGAATTAAAAAAGACGGACAATAACAGGAGTTGGTAAGGATGTAGATACATCTGAACCCTCATTCATTGCTGGTGAGATTGTAAAACAGTGTAGCCTCTTTGGAAAACTGGAAGTTCCTCAAAAGGTTAAACCCTGGGTTACCATAAGGTCCACCAATTCCACTCCTACGGCAGATTCCCAGGAAAAATGAAAACGTGTTCACACAAAAACTTGTACTTGAATATTCATTATTCTTTATTTTTAATAGCCAAAAAGTGGAAAAACCCAATGTCAAGCTGATGAATGGGTAAATAAAATGTGGTATACCCATGTAAGGGAATATTATTCAACAATAAAGAAGGAAAAAGTTCTAATACATGAATGAACATTTAAGAATGTGCTTAGTGATGGGGCCCCTGGGTGGCTCAGTCAGTTAAGCATCCGACTCTTGGTTTCGGTTCAGGGCATGATCTCATGGTTTGTGGGTTCATATCCCACATCGGGCTGTGTGTTGGCAGTGCACAGCCTGCTTGGGATTCTCTCCTCCTCCCTTCCTCTCTGTGCCCCTCCCCTACTTGTGGTGTCTATCTCAAATAATAAATAAATAAACTTTTAAAAATCTTGAAAAAAATTGTGCTATGTGAAAGAAGCCAGTCACAAAGGGTCAGATATTGAAAGATTTAATTTATATGAAATGTCCACAATAGGTAATCCATGGAGTAGGAATCCCCAGCCAGGGACTAGGGGCAGAGGGGAATGAAGAGTAACTGCTAATGAGTGTAAATTTTTTTAAGGAGTGATGAAATGTTCTAAAATTAGATTGCAGTGATGATGGCACAACTCCCAACATGCTAAAAACCAACAAATAAATTATATACTTTAAAGGGTGAATTATATATGAATAAAACTATTACTAAAAATTTAATCAGATCGCAAAACATTTATTGAACATCTGCTTGTCTGCTTTTTAAAAACACACCAGGAGCTCCAAGTTAGGAGTTCTGGTACCTCCCCCAATGTGCCTAGCTGAGAATCCAGAAGTAAAAATTTTGTCACACAAGAATTTTTTGACAGCCAAACTGAAAGCATTTGAGAATGAAGGCTAGGCAAGAAATTAGAAACTCCATCCACCAATCTATTTCTACTGAAAAAGTGATTTATGTGTACATTCCAGCCAGACGAGATAAAGAAAAATGAACACAATGATTTTTCTTTGTTCCATTTAAGATTTTCATACTAGGGGCACCTGAGTGGCTCATTCGGTTAAGTGACCAACTTCTCCTCAGGTCATGATCTCACCGTTTGTGAGTCCGAGCCCTTTGTTGGGCTCTGTGCTGACAGCTCAGAGCCGGGAGCCTGCTTCTGATCTCCCTCTCTCCCGGTCGCTCCCCTCTTGTGCTCTGTTCTCTTTCTCTCAAAAATTAATGTTAAAAAATTTTTTTAAAAAAGATTTCACTTCATTCACAGAACCAGATCTTTTTTTTTTTAAGTCTATGCTTTACATGAAATCTCTTGCCATGCTTGATGATCATTTAAATCAATTACTGATACTCTTCTGTTCCAACACAGAACATAAAAATATGGGTGGGACATGGTGCTAAAAGAATTACTAAACAAAAATATTTTTGCCTTCCCCTAATAGAAGTCTGCATAGTGGAGAGTTTTATTGTTTAAAATACACATGATGAATTGTTATATTTTTAAAACTTACATTGGATGGCATGAGAATTGAGATTTTACTTTGGAAAGACTTTGTATTACTTGCTGCCAACCTCTCTATATAATCCTCCACTTTCCCACTTGTGAATATCTTTTAATTACGCTTAAGTTGATACATATGGTATAATGTCATCTATGTAAAAATAGCATATTAAGGGGCGCCTGGGTGGCTCAGTTGCTTAAGCATCTGACTTCAGCTCAGGTCATGGTCTCAGGGTTCATGGGTTCGAGCTCCATGTCAGGCTCTGTGCTGGCAGCTTGGAGTCTGGAGCCTGCTTTGGATTCTGTGTCTTCCTCTCTCTCTGTCCCTCCCCAACTCATGCTCTGTCTCTGTCTCTCAAAACTAAATAAATGTTGGGGCGCCTGGGAGGCTCAGTAGGTTAAGTCTCCAACTTCGGCTCAGGTCATGATCTCACGTTTATGGGTTCGGGGCCCCCGTCGGGCTCTGTGTCGAGAGCTCAGAGCCCAGAGCCTGCTTCCAATTCTGTATCTCCCTCTCTCTCTGCCCCTCTCCGCTCATGTTCTGTCTCTCTCTGTCTCAAAAATAAATAAAACATTAAAAAAATTTTTTAAATGTTAAAAAATTTTTTTAAAGCATATAAAAATTTTTAGAATTTAGCATTATCTCTAGTTTACAAAATTTCTAGAGATTTAAATTTTATTCTTTTGCTTTTCTAAATTAACCATCACTAACTAATATTGATTAAAAATAATATTTTAAAAACTTTTTAAAATGTTTATTTTTAAGAGAGAGAGAGACAGAGCTTAAGTGAAGGAGGGCCACAGAGAGAAGGAGACACAAAATCGGAAGCAACAATCTTCCTCCACTATTCATAAAATTCATGCAGATTTGTAGTTTACATTCAGTCTATTGGCATGTCATGCAGATGGTGAGGCTTAAAGTGGTGGTTCTTAGTTGGCAGGGCCCCCCGGAGTCTGCCAGAAGCCAATGTAAGCTATCTTGGAGGAATACATTCTCAACACAGGGTCACTAAGGATTCCCACAGACATGGTCCAGATAAACATGGAGTCCTGATAAACATACATACACACACAAACACAAACAAAATATATAAATAAATAAATTCCTTTGAATAAAATTAGAACAAAAAGATGCTCAGACCTCCAGTGATATGCAATATTAGAGTTATCAGATACTGAAATAAGATGTATGTAAAAGAAAATACACTATGAAAAAAGACCAGGATGATTTTGGGGGGTAAGATCTAGAACTGATTTGCGAAAAATCTTTGTAGATGTGTGAAATAACAAATTAGACACAGAAGAATACAGAATTAGCAAATGGAAACATCAGAGGAAATTATCCAGAATGTACCACAGTGAAACAAGTAAAATATAATGAAGAGATAAAATAAAGAACAGGCAATATATTTGAAGAGATAATTTAATTTAAAGATTGCCTAAAATGTAGACAATTAGCCTGATGGCAAGAGCTTGGTATCCACATTGAGAGGTAAAGAAACCACAGAAATTAGGTCTTCAAAATATTGCAAGAGGAAATAATTGATGATCTGGAATTGTATTCTTTCAAGAATGTGACAATATAAAACTATTTTCAGATTAACTAAAACTGCATTTACCACCAAAAGATCTTCATCAGCCAAACTTCTAAAAAATTTATTGCAGGAAGAAGGATAATGGAAATCTAGTAGCAAGGAGAAATGATGCAGAGAAATTGGTAATATGCAGATAAATGGACTATCTGAAACAAAAACAGCAATAATGCTAATATCCAATTTGTTAGGCTTGAAAAAGAAAACTCAACTACTTCAATAAAATAGTATGTACAATTAGTGTTCAAGTTAACCAGGGTTCAGGTATTCTAAAGTCTTTGAATTGTCTGTAAAGGGGATGAAGATAGTAATTAACTTAAGACTTTGGTAAGCATGCATATTAAAATTTCAAGCATGACATTAAGAAAATAAATATCAAGAGTATAATTTCCAAATCAGTATAGGTTAGAAAACAGAAGAAGGGGATGAGGTGGGGACAAGGACAACCCTCCTCCCATCTCCCAGCTCCACCGATCCAAAGGGGAAAAAAGAAAGGGAAGGAAAAAAGCATAGAAAAAGAGACAAATACAAAGACAATATTTGAGATGAAAACAAAACAAAACAAAATCCTCCCACATATCAGTAACATATAGCAAAAATCACAGTAAATGTAAATGAACTAAACTTAACTCTTAATAGACAGTGATTTTAAGTTTAGGTTAAAAAATAAATTCCACTTATATGCTATTCATATAGGACATAAATAGCATTACAGTTAGTATCAGATGAATGGGACCTCTGATCTGGTCCCTGTGCTTTAGAGATTTGCCACTCAGAAAGTGGTTCCTGGACAATTAGCAGAAGCATCATGGGGTGCTGGTTAGAAATATAGGCTCTCAGGTCCCAAGTCAGACCTAAAGATTCAGAACCTGCATTGTAATAAGACCTTCAGATGAGTCATATGCACATTAACGTTTGAGACGCACTGTTTAAAGGACACAGCTTATCACAAACTGTGCACAAATTCTAAAAAGGGTCACATGGCACCTCTGTCATAGCGTTATTCATAATCATAAACATCCACTCTGTATCTAACCAGTCAGACCCCAGAAAACATGCTTCTCTACATTTCTTGCCTTGTCTTTGAAACAAAAGGCCACTGTTTTCAAATGTCATTAAGATTTGTGGGTTATAAGATGCACTGCTTCAGTTTGTATATGGGGGAAAGAGAGTAGAATAAGACTTTGAGATAGTGATAAAATAGAACATATGAAAATAAACTTCATAGGGAGGGTACAATCTGAAAAAATAATCAGAAAATCTTCAAGGAAGTAGTCTGCTTACATTCTGAAAAATTGGAGATAGTGCAGGTGAGTAGACTTATTTTTCATTTTACAGAGAGAGAGAGAGAGAGAGAGAGAGAGAGAGCGAGAGCACACAAGCAGGGAAGGGGCAGAGACAGAGGGAGAAAGTGAGAGAATCTCAAGTAGGCTCCCAGCTCCCTGGACAGAATAGAGCCTGGGGGCTCAATCTTACAACTGTGAGATCATGACCTGAGCGAAAATCAAGAGTCAGATGCCTCACTGGCGGAGTTACCCAAGGATCCCAAGTGGATAGATTTCTATCAAGCATCACCTGCATAAAATTCTCCAGCATATTACATACATTTTATTTAATGAAGCTTTAATTTTGATCAAACAATGACATGATCAAGAGAATGATTCTGATCAAATCCCTAACTACAATAGGTCAGATAAACCTCTGAACTTGAAAAATCTTTCCTAAATGCAGACATAATTACTGACTAATGCAATTAGGAGGTCTGTGGGCCACCGTTTGTACTCTTGCCTCAGGCTCTGCAAGTATTATGGGCAGGTCTAGGCATACATAAAATGTTAAATACACAAAAAGACTGAAAAATTTAGGATGGGAAAAAGATATAAAAACAAATGCTAGGCAAAGGGAATCATACTATTTCAATATCAGCAAATGGAAACAAAACAGTCTTAAAAATCACATGCACTAAAAAAAAAAAAAAAAACAACCCACATAGGGGACCTCACATTTAGGTTTAAAAAACCAGAAAATGTAATGCAAAAGTTGACAGAGGTAAACCAAAATTGTATCCTTATTTACACCAAAGTATTAGGAATATTGAAACATTCCCCCTTTCCTCCAATTTTTCAAAATGTCTACATTATTTTTAGACAAAGAAATATAACCAATGAGATTAATTGCTCACTCTTCCTTTCTTCTTTCCTTCCTTCCTTCTTTTCCTCCTTCCTTCCTTCCCTCCTTCCTTCCTTTCCTTCCTTCTTTCTTGCAAGGGGGTGGGAACAGCTAGAAGTAAGTGGTCTGCACAAATGTGCCGTGATGGGAGCTAGAGACACAGATGTTTCCATGGGGATGGAAATAAACAGAAAAAGGAAGAAAGTACTTCAAAAAAATGAATGAGAATGCCAATGTTCATTGCAGCCTTATTCCTGATGGTCAATAGGTGAAAATAACCCAAGTGTCCATTAAAAGATAAATGGATAAACATATTGTAGTATAATCATATAACAAAATATTTTTCAGCCATAAAAAGGAACAAAGTTCTATTTTGTTTGTTTCGAGTTTCTATTTAAATTCTAGTTAAACATATAGTGTAATATTGGTTTCAGGAATAGAATTTAATGATTCATCACTTATATATAATACCCAGTGCTCATCACAAGGGCTTCCTTAATACCTATCACTCATTTAGCTCATCCTCCTGCCCACCTCCCCTCCAGCAACCCTCTATAGTTAATAGTCTAGTGGTGCTTGGGTGGCTCAGTCAGTTAAGTGTCTGACTTTTGGCTAAGGTCATAATCTCATGGTTTGAGAGTTTAAGTCCCATGTCAGACTCTGTTCTGTCAGCTCAGAGTCTAGAGCCTGCTTCAGATTCTGTCTCTGTCTCTGTCTCTCTCTCTCTCTCTCTCTCTCTCTCTCTCCTGCCTCTCCCCCACTCACACTCTCTCTCTCTCTCAAAAATAAATCAACATTAAAAAAATTATTTTTAATTTCATAGTTAATAGTCTATTATGGTTTGCCTCCCTCTCTCCTTTCTTTCTTCCTTTCCTTATGTTCATCTGTTTTGTTTCTTAAATTCCACACGAGTGAAATCATATAGTGTTTGTTTTTCTCAGACTTATTTCGGTTAGCATAATATACTCTAGCTCCATCCACATCATTGCAAATGGCAATATTTCATCCTTTTTGATGGCCACACCAACACACACGCACCACATCTTCTTTATCCAATCATCAGTCAATGAACATTTGGGATGATTCCATTTGGCTAGGTTTTTGTGAGGTTTTTTGAAGATTTTTAAGTAAGCTTTATACCCAACATGGAGTTCAAACTTAGAACCCTGAGCTCAAGAGTTGCATACTTTATCGACTGAGCCAACCAGGCACCCCTATAATTAGGCTAATGTTGTTGCTGCTGCGATAAATATCAGGGTGCATGTGCTCCCTTTGAATCAGTATTTTTGTATCCCTCGGTAAATACCCAGTAGTGCAATTGCTGGGGCATAGGGTAGTTGTTACTTTTAACTTTTTGAGGAATCTCCATGCCGTTTTCCAGAGTGGCTGCACCAGTTTGCATTCCCACCAGCAGTGCAAGTGGTTCCCCTTCGTCCTCATCCTCATCAACATCTGTTGTTTCCTGTGTTGCTAATTCTACCCATTCTGACAGGTGTGAGGTAGTATCTCATAGTAGTTTTGATTTGTATTAAAAGGATCAAAGTTCTGATGCATGCTACAACATGGGTGAACTTTGAAAACATTATTCTAGATGAAATAAGCCTGACATAAAATGGCAAATATTGAATTATTCCACTTACATGAAATATCTAGAATTTGCCTAAATTCTTAATAATAGAAAATAGAATGAATATTACCAGGGTCTGGAAGGAGGAAAAATGAAGAGCTATTGCTTAACGGTTACTGAATCTGTTTGAGGTGATGAAAAATTTTGGAAATAGGTAATGTTGATGGCAGACTACACTGTGAACGTAGTTAATGCCACTGAATTGTATACTTATAAATGGTTAAAATGTCAAATTTTAGGATATATATATATGTCACCACAGTAAAAATGTTCTTAAAAATGGATGGGAAGGATTCAGTGCCTTAATCTAGAGGAGAGAGGAGACAACTCAGGCAGAAAAACCAAGGACTGGTTTGATAAAGGGCTTGTTGGCAAAAATCTCATGTTCTCAGACTTGAGAAACCACCAACCAAGATGTGTAAAATATATCTCCTGCCAGTTGGCCGTCAAAGTCGAGGCAGGCCCTGATGTCTCCAATGACAGAATTATTCCACCTGTGGACTTGAAGAATAACAGGAGAGCTGAAGTTATGTCAAAGTCAAGAAATAACAGCTAGCACATACTTGAAAAATGTAAGAAATAAAGAGTAGCTCAGAGACATCTTTGAGTAAAAAAAACAGTCAAGAAAAACAGTCACCAAATTCGGCAAGTTGGCCATGGACTGTGCCACTGAAATAGCTATTGATGGGTTGGAGGGAACTTAGAGGAAAGTGACCAGAAGGATTAAAAATAAGATAAAGGAATGAAAATGGTTTTATAAAACTAGAGGATGAAAAACACAGAAAAACTTGCTCATTAAGAAAAGGTGATAATTATAATGATTTGCTCTGTAAAGTTTCTTTTTAGGAAAGATAGTTATGCCAAAGTAAACCTGCACTGTATATGGACAAGGAATTAGGTCTGTACTACAAGTGGACAGAGAATTAAATTACTGAAGCCCAGAAAGTAAAGGCAAACAGGAGACCTATCTGGATAGGAATCACCCAGTCAGCATGAAGATAGCCATCATCTCTGACCGTGTCCTGGAAGCCGATATGAGTTTCCCACAGGCTATGCCCCCAAAAGAGCTGTTGACAGGATAGAGGGAATTTAGAGAAAAGTGACCGGAAGGAAGGATTAAGGGACTACCGGGAAAGATTCAGAAAACTTAAAAACTTATGGAACACATTCTGTAGCTGAGCAAACAGGTGGGAGATGAAAGGTAGGGAAGGAGGCGTCCTCACACTTTAAAAGCAAGAGGGAAGGAATGGAGATGTTAAGCTAGAAGAGGAATGTGTATACTTTCAAGATTAATAAGTGGAAAATTTAGCACGATTATCAAGATGTGTTTCCTGACTATTCTAACTCTAATTGGAATATCTTTTGGTTTTAAGCTACTAAACAAGGTAAGCACCTAACAGTATACATAGTTGATGCCCTCCTGTATATCACTGATAACATCATACTGATAAAACACACACATGTAGACCCCACATACTCAACAGGAAAAGATTTTAAAAACGGGAAAGAATTATATTAAAATGTCATATATACACACATCTGGTATCATCTGATATGTATTAAAAATCTATAAGGAAATATATTAAATTATTAACAATAGTTATATTTTGGTGGCAGATTTATAAAAATTGTTATTTTCTTTTTACTTTTTGCCACTTTGAGAAGCCAATGAATATAAATACATTTACAGCTGTGTAGGGGGTAAGTTTGTTTTTCAGAAGCAGCACTCTCTGGCTTTCTTCTTCCTTTTCTTCTCCAACAAGCTACAGGGGCGATGAGGCTGAGGAAGCCTTTCCCAGATCAAAGGCATTCCCTGCTCACATATGGTCTATTCTGTATGAACTGCTACTGAGTTTTGGTGTCCATGGATGGAATACCCTGACGGTACATGAAGTAAGGTCTGGCCCCTTTCCATCCTTCAAATCTTCTCAAGGGTGAGACACCATCAGGATGCTCTGTGGGCCCACTAAGAAGGGTCCTTCACTTGGCAGACCAGCTAATACTGAGATTCATAATTCCCATGAGGACATGAGCTTGCTCATCTTAGAGGGGTCCTATGGTGCTCATTCCAGAAAAAAACCTGGTTGCTACTCTCCCCAACTCTTGTGAGTTCCTGGTCACAGGAACTTATTCTTGACAAACTGAATCATCCTTTGCCCACTGATGTTCTGTTCTGTTATCAAACAGCACATCAAATCACTTTCATATGTAATGATGTCAAGTAACTGTGATCTCATCATAGATAGTACATAGCCCATGACAAGTCACCCTTACTGGAACCCGGTCAGCATTTCACTTCTGTATAGCCAGAGAGAGGGTCCCTCTGCTAACAGTGAAGAGGCAACTGGCATTATTTCTCACTCTGGTCCTTATTCTCAGTCCTGGGTCCAGTTATTGAATCTTAACACTTCACTACTGCAGGCTCATTCCGTTAGGATACCCTGTTCTTTACAGGCAGTTCTCGCTTGACTTTTATTTCTGAACTTTTGAGTTAAAAACTCATCACCTTTCAAACTGGGCCCAAACCACACAGGGTTGTTAATAAAAATAATGGGCATAATTCTTCAAGGGATTACTGATGACTTGAACATCAAAGCAAAGCTTCAATCAGTCTGGCTGGGCATTGATAGTGAATACACACAAATTCCTACAATCCTCTTTCTCTTTTCCTTGTTCAGGAAGAATGTCATCACTTCCTACACTTTGTTCAAAACTTAAACCAGTGAAGTAAAAATGAAATGAAACGGCTTTATAATTTACAATATACAGTGGAAACACTATGGATAATTGATACGTAATGAGACAGAACTTTGAAATCCCTCACAGCAGCCTGGTAGGTGAGACATTGCCAAGTCACCCCATATGTGGGGCCCATAAAAAGTGTTCTTTCGGACATACGTAGATATATGTAGATAGATAGATAGATAGATAGATAGATAGATAGATAGATAGATAGATAGATAGATAAGATATTTGCTCCCAACCAAGGCTTTTTGAATGAATTAGGAACCAGATTCTCTCTTGACAAATTTTATATTAATTTATAGCCAATTTCTTTCTGACACAAATGACATGTACATTTGAGTTTTCTTAGAAGTTGTTAACAAGCTTAAGTGATTTAGAAGAATGACAATGGCTCTCTCTGTAACTCTGTGGGAAAAAGAAGGAAAAAATCACTCTTTACCCCATACTTCCAACAGATCCGTACCTGGTTAGGTTCATCATGCAACAACTTGACAAAGTTATTCTAGACTCAAGTCTCCCCCAGTAGAACTGTTACACAACAGTGTCTTGCTACACATTTATTCTGCACCCCACAGGCTGTACTGCAGGTAGAAGCTTTACTTCCTGTTGTGGTCAGTGTGCATTATGAATCAACACAAACAGCTTGCTTTATCCTTAACCAAACACCATTGGTCAGTGTCTGGTAGTTAGATGCACAGCAAGGTTCAAAATTAAACCAAGTTGGCGTGCCTTCTGGGATCGTCCCCAACTCTCTTTGCTAACTACTGAGAGGGAAGCTGCTGTCCACAAGCCGCATCCAGACTGTCTGCACTGACATGCTGAGGTGGGCAACCACACAAACTTAAGGTGAGCAGAAACTTAGGGTCTTTTTACCCTCTGGCCTTCAGCATCATTCACTCAGATCACAGCAACGGTCTGTTAATGGGCCCTCTTCCTCTCACTCAGAGCTGCTCTGACCTGTGCCACACAAAGCCACGGTAATCCATTGGAAGACACATCTGAGTAGAGTCACTCCTCCAATTTAACCCTAAAAGGCTTCCTCACCATTTTTAGGATAAAATCTAACCTCTGTCACATGCAAACACTGATCCAAACCTGCACAGTAATTTCACGTCTGTTTATCTGCCTTTCTCAATAGCTCTAAGTTTTATGAAGTCAGGGATCACACCAATTTGTTGTTGCGTCCTGGGTCTCTTACACAAAACCAAGTACATGGTAAGAACACAATGTTATTTGATAAATAAGATAATGAATTTAGTTTAACTCGTCCTCTTTCACAGACTAACTCAGGCTTAGAAGTTACATGACTTTCCAAAAAGCTTGTAACAAGTAAAAAACTTGGGTATGGACCCATGATACCATAACGTCAACGACCTCAAACATGGGCATTCCTACATCTCAACACCTGGTCTACCACTCTGAGGGGTCAGTAGATGCTGCTCTGTATTTAAAGAGGAAACAAAAATTAAAGATATGTATGCCACATATGTGAAGCCCTTTTCCCCCCTACTTATCACTTCTGTCCATCTATTAGCCACTCTTGTTCAAGTCTCTTTTTATTATATACATCCTGTTACAACAGGACACTGCTCATCAACTTTTGACAAAAATTTATTTAGTTTTGACATGTATGAGACATAATTTTACGTTCTGGACATACAAGAATGAGTTAAGTTATGTTCCTTGGCTTCAGGAAGGTACAATGTAGGGGCGCCTGGGTGGCTCAGT
>NC_043707.1:79652040-79653360 GCF_006229205.1 Suricata suricatta
GCCATATTCTGCAAGTAACCATTAACTCCTCCTAAGCTCTGAGATGCAATACTTACTTCAAGGCAGAATTGGTTAAGGCAGAAAAGAAACCATTTTACCCGTAGTAGGGAAAATTAACCTTGATCGTTGCTATAGCTCAGTATGAAAACAATACCTTTTTTTATTATATTCTCTTTTAATGGCTAAGAAGGTGTCCGTAGTATTCCCGTGAACATCACAGAGTCTGAGAACACGCTGGCAGACCGAAATGCAGAGTTAAACCATTTTTTTAATAAGAAAGCATATTCTGGAAATTAATTGCACATATGGGACCTCTCCACTGACTGAACTGCATTATTGCGTTTCTAATTTACAGATCTGCTCATATTCCCTGCAAACCTCCAATGGCTTCCCATTGCCTAGAGGATCTTGCTCAGACTCCACAGGAAGGCTCCCAAGCCCCAACAGAGTCTGTCTGGCCTAGTTCTCCAACCTCACTTCCCCCTTGCCCGAGCTGCACACAACCAGGGAACGCATCTTGCTGTCTCATGCTTTACCTCTATCACGGAATGCCTTTTCTCCTTTTATCTGCCAGGTAGAGAACTAATCATTCATTAAGACCCAACTCAAGCATCTCCTGCACATCCATTCTAAAGTCTTCCCATATGTAACCTCTGTGCATAGTAGATCTCACTTATGCTAGCCTTGCCTTAGTCAGTCAGCCAGTCAATTGTATATTAGACGGAGTACCTACTGTGTGTTAGACACAGGGGAGAAAATGAGAGGAAAGACCTAGTATTGACCCCAGGAAAATCACAGCAGAGGAAATATCACAATTACTGTATATTGGTAAGTTTTAAAATATTCTCTGTATCTTATATATGCCACCGATAACAATATTGTGATTATTTGTCCACACACATGTTTCCCTGACTACATTACATTGTACCTTTAAGAAAAAAAATTATTAATGTTTATTTATTTTTGAGAGACAGAGCACAAGTGGGGAAGGGGCAGAGAGAGAGGGAAACACAGAAGACGAAGCAGGGTCCAGCCTCTGAGCTGTCAGCACAGAGCCCAATACAGGCTTGAACTCATGAGCTGTGAGATCATGACCTGAGCCAAAGTCAGATGCTTAACCAACTGAGCCACCCAGGCGCCCCTACATTGTACCTTCCTGAAGCCAAGGAACATAACTTAACTCATTCTTGTATGTCCAGAACGTAAAATTATGTCTCATACATGTCAAAACTAAATAAATTTTTGTCAAAAGTTGATGAGCAGTGTCCTGTTGTAACAGGATGTATATAATAAAAAGAGACTTGAACAAGAGTGGCTAAT
>NC_043707.1:79653460-79654779 GCF_006229205.1 Suricata suricatta
GCCATATTCTGCAAGTAACCATTAACTCCTCCTAAGCTCTGAGATGCAATACTTACTTCAAGGCAGAATTGGTTAAGGCAGAAAAGAAACCATTTTACCCGTAGTAGGGAAAATTAACCTTGATCGTTGCTATAGCTCAGTATGAAAACAATACCTTTTTTTTATTATATTCTCTTTTAATGGCTAAGAAGGTGTCCGTAGTATTCCCGTGAACATCACAGAGTCTGAGAACACGCTGGCAGACCGAAATGCAGAGTTAAACCATTTTTTTAATAAGAAAGCATATTCTGGAAATTAATTGCACATATGGGACCTCTCCACTGACTGAACTGCATTATTGCGTTTCTAATTTACAGATCTGCTCATATTCCCTGCAAACCTCCAATGGCTTCCCATTGCCTAGAGGATCTTGCTCAGACTCCACAGGAAGGCTCCCAAGCCCCAGCAGAGTCTGTCTGGCCTAGTTCTCCAACCTCACTTCCCCCTTGCCCGAGCTACACACAACCAGGGAACGCATCTTGCTGTCTCATGCTTTTCCTCTATCACGGAATGCCTTTTCTCCTTTTATCTGCCAGGTAGAGAACTAATCATTCATTAAGACCCAACTCAAGCATCTCCTGCACATCCATTCTAAAGTCTTCCCATATGTAACCTCTGTGCATAGTAGATCTCACTTATGCTAGCCTTGCCTTAGTCAGTCAGCCAGTCAATTGTATATTAGACGGAGTACCTACTGTGTGTTAGACACAGGGGAGAAAATGAGAGGAAAGACCTAGTATTGACCCCAGGAAAATCACAGCAGAGGAAATATCACAATTACTGTATATTGGTAAGTGTTAAAATATTCTCTGTATCTTATATATGCCACCGATAACAATATTGTGATTATTTGTCCACACACATGTTTCCCTGACTACATTACATTGTACCTTTAAGAAAAAAAATTTTTAATGTTTATTTATTTTTGAGAGACAGCACAAGTGGGGAAGGGGCAGAGAGAGAGGGAAACACAGAAGACGAAGCAGGGTCCAGGCTCTGAGCTGTCAGCACAGAGCCCAATACAGGCTTGAACTCATGAGCTGTGAGATCATGACCTGAGCCAAAGTCAGATGCTTAACCGACTGAGCCACCCAGGCGCCCCTACATTGTACCTTCCTGAAGCCAAGGAACATAACTTAACTCATTCTTGTATGTCCAGAACGTAAAATTATGTCTCATACATGTCAAAACTAAATAAATTTTTGTCAAAAGTTGATGAGCAGTGTCCTGTTGTAACAGGATGTATATAATAAAAAGAGACTTGAACAAGAGTGGCTAAT
>NC_043707.1:79654879-79714401 GCF_006229205.1 Suricata suricatta
AGTTCTAGTTTTTCATAGTCTTTTCTTATTTTCAAACTCCTTCACCTTGGCATTCATAGGAGAGGAATTCGATTGCACGGCCACTTGGCCCTGGGGGTTATGGAAAATCCCCTTTGTAGAAGATGCCATGTTCCCAGGACAGATCTGATGGCAAATGTTCTGTCTTGTGGCCCACACAAATTTATCATACCATGAGTTATGGGATTTGGTTTGAAAAATATGGTCACCCTATGTGACCGAGACCGTTGAACGGGGTAATAGTTCGATCCCTTCAAAAAACCAGGCGACTCTATGCCATGCCAAAGGAAAACCATAAAGAGATTGAACATTTTCAATTTAAAATCTATCCACTCTGAAGTTGCTTTGATATCCAAATTGTTTACTAAGTATTCACTGCATGTCATATATTACATAGAGAGAGAGACGATGCACACACATATATAACAGGGCTAAAAAATGAAATTATAGTTTGAAAGTTTTATAACTTCTAAACTAATAAAGGTATTTAAATTATTTTATAGATGAGAAAGATCACAGAAATTGCCTCCTTTATAGTGTCAATGCCTTGATTTATTGTTTCCTGGTTTCATATTATTATTCAGCACTTGCTTTATTATTTAACCTTTCTTGCTTCTTTGTCTTTTCTCTCCAATTAGATCAAAGCTTCTTTGATGGCAGGCACCGTGTTCTTCCTCCAGAATACCCAATTTTGCAACTATTAGACCTTCAATGAATATTTACTAAGGGCTATGAGTAGTTCAAAAACGCAGAAACAAATTAGCTACAGAACTACATGTGGTGATTAAAAACATTTCAAATGATGATTCTCAAATTCTAATGTGCATAAGAGTTGAAAGGGAAGCCTATTAAAATGTGAACTCCTAAATCTCATTTCCAAAGACAGGTATGTTATACATCATTTCCTCATCTTCCTTCCCATTACTAGTAGTAATAGTAGTAGCAGTAGTAAACCAAATTAGGAAAGATGAGACATACATACTAGGGCCTTGAAACTGCACTGATGTTTCTTGTAGAGGAAGGACTTTACATAAGGTGAGGTAGCTTCGTTTCTCTCCCGAAGCTACCCCCCCTCCCCGATATTCCGTGTTCTTCTTCAACAAATACTTGTGTGCTCACTAAGTGTCAAGTATTATTCTAGAGCTTGGAGTTAAACTGGTCAAAAAGATGTACAAATATTTTGCTATCACAGCACTTAGATTCTACTTGGGGGGGAAAACAAAAAGTATACAAGCAGACTTCAAGATTCTTTCAGATCTTGTTAACTAATATAAGGAAAATAAAACAGGCTAATATGATAGAGAATGACTATTAAGGCTAGAGCTATATAAAAAGCATGGTCCACAAGAAGATGGCATGTGATCTGAGGACTGAATGACCAGAAGGAGCCAACCATGTAACAGATCTTGGGCAAGAGCTTTCCAGGGAGAGGGGACAGCGAGTGCAAAGGTCCTGAGGCAAAATGAGTATTCCAGGATCAGTAAGGAGACCGGAATGGCCACAAGAGGAGAGGGAGCCGGCTCCATCTCATTTACCAGGTGTTGTCTGGGCTTTGGCATGGCACTATCTTGGCATTACTCCTTGGGAAGGTGGAGAAATACTTCTGGCTCTCAGAATTAAGGAAGATTATGTATTTCAATAAGCATTTTATGAACACTTCTCCTGTTTAAAGCAACTACATTATTGCAACTCCTCACCCATGAAAAATAGTTCATTTCATAATTCTTTTTGGTTGACAATTTGTGATAACAGGGTTTCATCACCATTGGCAGATTACATTTTATAGTACTTGAGCATTAAATTTAGGTCACTCTGAATTTAAGGTCCAAATTATTAGTCGTTGATTGGATGCCTCAAATATTGTAAAATAGAATCTCATAAATGGTACAACCTTGTATTTGAGAATTTATATGCTTTTTAAAGGAAGAATTCTTGGGCCATAATTCCAAAGTAAGTTATATGGCATGTGCCTTTTTTTCTGGTTTTGAATTATTTTTCAACTCTTGCATTGACTTGTCCTATCACTCCAACCGGACATCTGTGAATTAATAGCAAACATACTGTTACCTCCAAGCAGTTTCGTTTTGTCTGAATAACTGAGTGCTTAAGGAAGGAAAGAACCAAGGACAAGCATGTTATCAGTAGGAGTAAAATTCCTGGGAGCTACTACTGAAGCAAGGCGATAGCAGTTCAGCTTCAGACCCCATTGATCACTGCTCTTTCATAAGCCATCTTAGAAAAGGGCAGCCCAGGTGACAAGTGGGCCTTCGTGATAAGGGCTCCTGTCCACTGGAAATGGGAATCCGCTCATAGTTTCATTTCACAGGGCCCACCAGATGGCAAATGACTTTATCTACCCAGCCCAGAGCCGGGCTGGAAACAGAATGCATCCCATGCCCCCCTTCCACTCTGCTGGGAGAATTGTGGAGTTTTTCTGTAAAGGGTGCTTGATTTAGTCTGTGTGTGTGTGTGTGTGTGTCTGTGCACATGTGCACACTCGAGCTTGTTCTAAATACAAGTTTCCAAACCCATGAAAATTGGCTTCTTTGCTTGTGTCTGGCTGACCTGGTTAGAAATCAGTAGTTTCCAAAAATGGGGACCAGAACAATAATGGCAGGATTCAGATACAGTAGCTGTAGTGACAGACAAGTAACAAGACTGATATGAGTTGGTGAAACATTTGTGGGAGAAGGTCTGGGGAAAAGGGTTGGAAATGAAAAGAAAGACTCTAACAGAAAATGAAATGTCTTCATTATCACAAGCAACTCCAAGTAGCCTTCACTTAGTCACACTGGAATTACAATTTCAGCTCACACCGTTTGCAAACGAGGAAGTAGAGAATATGACCATGGAAAGTGGTATTTTAAGCTTCAACACACATTGCTCATCACTGGCTTGACTTGCAGCATGTCTTTCAACAAAAGCACACAGTGATTTAATCTCAACAGTAATTTAGTCTGCAGCCGTATGAGACAAGACTATCATTGCAGACAGGCTGTAATTTGTGAAAATCAGGTGCTGGGGATTAAGACCACCTGTTGAATTTAATCTTAGAGTTATCATGTTAATACCATCATGTAACGGAACATAAACACTACATATTTATCAGACTGTGGGACCTCCAGCCATGGGGATGTGAACATTTTCCTAAATGGTATCCGTAACTCTCTCCAGATTCTGTAAATCAACAGCAAATAAAAAGTCTGTTGGAATTCTGATTCAATATGCAGGAGCATATGGCTTGGTGGTCATCACATTCAGCACATCCTCTGATTTTTCTAAGGCCTGATAGCGTGGGGGGAAAAAGCAATCAGGGTATCATCTAGCAACATAATAAGAATAGAAAATCTTTTATTTCTTACAGTCCCCCGTGTTAATTGGAAAAAATATCCTAGCAATATTCTAACAAATTTCTACCTCTGCTAAGCAAGACTATAGGAAGATCCTAAGTAAACCTAAATAAACAGCAGCTTTTGGAGAGGGCATAAACACTTTACACATATACCTCCCTATAGCCATCAGAAATGAAACTTCAGGGGCGCCTGGGTGGCTCAGTCAGTTAAGCGTCCGACTTCGGCGCAGGTCATGATCTCACGGTTGGTGGGTTCAAGTCCCGCGTCGGGCTCTGTGCTGACAGCTAGCTCAGAGCCTGCAGCCTGCTTCAGATTCTGTGTCTCCCTCTCTCTCTGACCCTCCCCTGCTCACACTGTCTCCCTGTTTCTCTCAAAAAATAAAAATAAAACATTAAAAACATTAAAAAAAAAGAAATGAAACTTCACCCAATCTCCAGCCAGTTAAATAGTAACAGTAAAGGGATTGCATTTTGAGAAGTTTACGTTTAGTTCAGTGGGACGACTGAGATAATGCCTGGAGAGAAGGCATAGATTTTAATATTTGCATTTGTTCTTTTGCTTAGGGTAGGGTAAACCTTGTTGAATCCTTGGAGCATGGAATTTGGTGCACGCTGGTTTTCTAGGAAAGAATTCCATTGGTATTAATTATATGCAGAGACCTTCCTGGTCACATTTATAATTCTCTGCTAAGAATTCCAAGGACTTTCACACACATTTATCATTCATATAACACTACAATTTATAAAACCCTTTATTGCAGATTATGTCAAGTTCCCATATAGGAGTTTCAAGATTCCTTCCCAAAAAGGGCTGTTTTTCACTTTAATGAAATAAAGCTCTGAAACATTGAAAATGGAATCCAATAATATATTTGTGCGAATAAACACTGTTTTGAAAACAAACATGAGGGAATCATATTTTGCCTTATGCTACCAAGGCTCTAAGCTGGTGCCTGTCCAACAGGAGAACTCAGGAAGAAAAGTATTAGGAATACCTTCCCAAAGGCAGATCAAATCTTTCAGCAAATTTACCTTTACACACCCCATTAATCAAAGCTTCACAAAAGCTATATAGCCATTTTCACTAAACAACAGCCATGAAAATCCACCAAGTTCAATATATTCAACAGACACCAGTTACACAATAAACAGCACATCCATCCAGTCAGAAGCAGATGTCTAAACTTCTCTAGAGCTCTAGCCCTTACAGGTTGCTTCTGCACATACAGATACAAAAGGTGTAATCAATCAACATCTTCAAGAGAAAACTGAAGTTGTTATTATAAAACTAATGACCCTCTCTACTTTTGATGTTAAGATTCCACCCCAGACTCACCCCCACTTCCAAATCACTTCCTAATGAAATCCCTTCCTCTTCTTTGCTTCCCCAAATTCTCCCCAGTGCACATTCCACCTTTTCAGAGAGAACTTCCTTAAACCTTCCAGGACAGTGGCCTTTCTCATCTCTGTACCGGAACAGTGCAGTTTTAACTGTAGCATTTCTTATACATTATACCTATCAGTCTATTTAACCATCCATCCATGTTTCATGATATGTTGTTTTTTCCAACAAGCATCCAAAGAGCCCCAACACCTGGGTCCTGCCTTAAATTCCTTTGTACCCTCCAAGGTCCTTTTTGCAATATGCATTGCACAAATGAGTGGAAATCTTTTGATTGCCACTTAAAAAAAAGTTTGACTTTTTCATGCACAGTAAGACCAATCTTTTTTTCTTTTCTTTTCCAAGCAAAAGGACCACCTGCTAAATATGACTTTGGTTCAAAACCATAATAATCTTGTAATATAAAAAGCAGAAGAGCTGCGTGGTTTCAAGAAACCCTTTAACCTTTTATAGAGCAGATATAGAGTGGAATTGTGTTTTAATAAAAACATATTAGCAGCTTCAAATAAGGAGGACTATATTTAAATGGCATTAAAACATCTTTTCAGAAATCAGGAAACTTGATTAGAATTCCCCCAGAGGCTTCGCACACTGAAACCAGAGATTTATTATTTGGGGGAAAGGAGGCTCAATTTTGAAGAATCCACCTTATTAATTATTAGCCAAGCCATGCATGCTTCCCGGAAGCCAGAGAAAAATAGGCCTTCAACGATGAGTTTCAAGCCAATGGAAGCGGAGTGTGTGCCTCCAGCCTTCCGCGCCTGCCTGGGGCCGCTCCCCAAGGATGGGGTAGTTCTTCCCAGAGCAATCCGAAGCCGAGATCAGAGGGGAGTCTCCGAGCAGGAGCCGCGGCCGCGGACTGGCAGCTTCTCACTCACCCACCAGCTCCCAGTGGGGCAGCGCTCGGGCTGTCACTCGCGCCATCCCGGCTCTCCTCCCACCCGGGCTCCCCAACCCGACGCAGCAGGGACACGGCATGCACCCGCAGCTCTGCAATTTGGGGGCTCGCGGGTTTTACCTCCGGGGCCGGTTTCTGTTAGGAAACCGGGCTTTGGGTCCGCTCATCTCACCTCTATTCCCTGAAAAACTTTACCTCCGCCTCCAAGCGGGATTCATTCCAAGAAGGAACTATCCCACCCCACCCCAGCGGCTCCGCTCCCCCTTCCAGCCTCCGAACGGCGCCTCCCAGCCCCGGGAGGCAGGCTCTGAAGTGCGGGATCCCCAGGCTGGGTAGTGCGCGCGCCGGTGAGTGAGCTCGTCACCTTATGGTCCGCCACGCCGAGGTATCCGTCCAGCGGCCGCGGGGCCGCGGGGATCCGGGGTCTCGAGGGGGGGCTGCTCTCCGCCGACGGCTGCGCGCTGCCGGTTGCCCCTGCCTGCGGCGGCTGCTGCTGCTGCTGCTGCTGCGGGGGCCGCTCCTTCTGGCCGCCGAGGCTGCTGTACACGAGCAACAAGCTGGTGCACATGGTGGTGAGCGCTAAACACACAGCCAGACCATGGCGCTGCGGGCGGGCGGGAGAGAGCAGAGGAGAGCCTCTGAGAGCCGAGCCGGGAGGAGCGCCCCGGCGGTGACCCGCGCGAGGCGGTCAGACGCGCGGTGTGGCGGGGGGTAGACAGGGGTGGTCCGGAGCTGGAGGGAGGTGGCCGGGTCCCAGTCCCCCGCGCGCAGCCGGGGCAGGAGAGGCACCGTCCTCTCGCGTACGGCAGGGGATGCTCCCGAGCGTTGCTGCTCTCGGCGGACGCCACCTCCCAGATCTCTCGGCAGAGGGCAGGTGGTGCGCGGCGCCCGGCTACGCGAGGGAAAGCGCGCCGGCCGCGAGGGCAGAGGTGGGCTCGCACTTTAAGGAGGGGCCCCTCCTCCAGCTCTGCTGCTGGAACCTCTAGCCCTTGCACCCTCTCCTTTCTGGACCCGCGAGGCTCCACCGCGGCGATTTTTGCAAGTTTGAAATCCGACAAGAAAACCAAGAAAGTCTGCAAAGGCTCCCCCTCCCCGCCCCTCTTAGTTTTTGCCAGGCTGTTGCTTTTGGGCACCCTGCATCCCCCGAACCATGCGCCCACCCCTCCACCGCTTCTCCAGCTCTCGGGGGGTCCCCAGACCTCTCGCCCGAGATCCAGGAGCCGAGGCAACCCGAGTTCCCATCCCGGCTCTGGGATTCTGAGCCAGGCAGAACCAGGGAACCGGAAGGGGACACCGAGCAGGTGGAAAGTTGTCCCTTTGTAACAGGCGACCTCGCGGCGCATGGGTAGGCGTCCCGGAGCTCTCCCGTGCGCCCCGGGGACGCTGCGTCCGGGGGTCCCCGTCTCTGCTCAGAGGAGTTGCAACAAATGACTCACCATCAGGGTCTTCATTTTGGGCACCTCTTTTGTGAGGAATCCTCAGGCACACGCGTCCGGAGCCACTTTTTCTTGGAGGGCTTCCATGGTGGGTGAGAGGGGGCTGGCAGCTCTGATTTTCTCCTGGCTGCCAGGCGCGGCTGAGTGTGTAGGAGAGCCGCGGGACCCAGGAAGAGCGGCTGTTGCAGAGATTAGAGACAGAATTAAAACTGAACCGGACCCTCGTAGTCTCTCAGTGATCTACACAACTGCCGCCTGCCGCCGCCTGCTGGGTCCTAAAGACCTCTGCATCTCCCCCCCTTTCCGCCCCCAAATAATCTTTTCAGCCGAGTGGAATTTCTGGGGCGAGAGAGTTAACCATGCCAGTGTCCCACCTATTGGTCCGAGGGCTTATTTATCTATTATGAAGTCATCAAGTGAAAACGAAGGAGAACCCAACTGGATTCTGAACATGATAGCCATTTGAAAATTTGCAAACTAAATTCTGTTTTGTAATTTTGATAAAAAGTCAACTGCCCAAATGTCAGTAGCCCTATTTGTAGCTTTTGCATTTGTGTTCCTAGCTTGGGGAAATCTGTCCGGAAATATTTTTTCCAAAAAAATTTATTATTTCACTTGTGCAATTGTAAGCTTTCTGATAACACTCTTGGTTTTACTTTTTAAATCCAATTATTCTCATGCAACCTTTATATTTAAATTTTCATCTAAATTGTTTAACTCATTACTTGTTTTAAAAATTACAATTCACATTTTTATCAGAACTTTGAAGTTTCTAGTGTTCATCTAAAGGGTTTTAAAGTGTTAGAAACATTCAGCACATCACAGCCACATGATTAACTGGACCTGTAGATTCTTCCTAGTTTTAAGGAAGGCTTTCCGGCTGCTAGAGATAAAACTGCTTACTGCTTATTTTTTGACTCCTCAGGACTTTAGTGTTCTCCTTGTATTGGTCTACTGCACTGACAGTACATAGTTTCACATTTAGAACTTTGATTACAAATTTCTAAAAGTTATCATTTTATGTTGGGAAATTCACATCAATAGCCTGTTGTAATGCCATTCTCCCTCCTGCGTTGAGTTACAGATGGCATTTGTTAAATACCTAATTTAGTTAAAACATATTTCTTGTGAAATTGCTCAGTGAGAATAGTTGTCTTAATGGATTACTTAACACCTCACCTGTAGCAGCGGTAATGTTAAAGATTACATTAAGATGGAAATGATCAGCAGGCCAACTGAACCATAGGCACAATAAGAGCTTTCTCAAGGCCAAAAAAGGCATTACAATCACTTTATAATCTTCAGTAATCCATTGCCTCACCAATGATACAACAGGAACTATTTTTAACCTATGAGGCATCCTTCCACACTCAGTATTAAGAAAGTTAAAATTATTGGTACAACAGTGACTATCAGTGCAATGTGTTTGGGGGAAGGCAAGACACTCATAGGATTTAGCCTTTTAAGGGAAAACAAAAATTCAAAACGCGGTCCAGCATTGCCAGCCTTGAAGCAGTTTATTCAATTTGTGCTTTAGGCATGAATAGTACCAGTTGTTAGGGCAGGAAAAGCGGCAGCCAGTAGAGAATCATATAGGGTCTTGACAATTCTTTATTGTATGGGTGCACTTGACACTCAAATTAGGGAAACAAAGGACCAACTTGATGAATCATCGCAAACAGATTATCTGTGTTTCTCCAGGGCTCCTTCTGAGATGCTGCTAGACTGAGCGCCTGCATTTTTCAGAAAAGGATCATTCCCCTCCCATCCAGCAAGTTGCCCAGTGACCGATAAAACACGTCTAATATATTTTGCTATGCCAAACAGAGCCATCATATTTATGATTTAAGCTCATGGCAGCACGTTGGACATCTGTTACATGGTATGTCTGACCACATTCATTAGGCTTATGCTTTTTTTTCTCCTCCTGGGATGGCAGTTAGCTAGTTGCTAAATCCACTTATGAGATGGCCAGAGTAAACTTAAAAATGTAATTCTGAACTTGATTTAAATAATCTCAAGGTCTCTGGCTTTCAAATACTTGATTCGATTGATGTGACGGTTTTAAGCAGTCTGGACTGAAAGCAAAATGAACAAGGTGGGGTGGGGGAAGGGCAGATGAAACAAATAACGGATGTTAAAACCCTTGTGCTGTTCAATTCAGTGATCATTTAATTATCACCTGCTCTGTGGTGGTTCTATATTAGGGAGTGCAGAGATGTATAAGACACAGAGCCTCTCCTCTAGGAGCTTACAACTGTGTGTGTGTGTGAGTGTGTGCAGGTGCATGCGTGCACGAATGCATATAATGTGTGCGACAAGTCTGCAAGTTGGCAATAAAAGGCAAAACTAGAGATTCAACATACATTTATCAAGCTCCTACCATGTTCAGCACCTACTCTGGTGAACACCTACTATGTGCCCGGCTTTGGGGTTACCTGGGTGAACAGATCACCTGCTGCCCCAAGGGAACTCGGTCTATTCCCACATAAATGCTATGAACCTTTATGTTACAAAGAACTAATTAAGAAACAAATATTTGATTTGTTTTTCAGCCACTGAGTGCTTGCTTGTTTAAGATCTAAGGGGTTTGATGTTTTGAAAGTACCCACCCATGAGGTTTGTGTACCTTCACACACAGTATTAAGTTAATAATTTGAATATCCGGAAAGAGAAGAAAATAGGCAGTGCCTGCAGACCCTTGCTTGACCTGGAGACAAGACAAGCCCATAAAGTTATTTTAGTTCATCTAACTTGTCCAGTTCAATACAAAGTGAGTCGGGGAATCACAATTTGCTTCTCAAAACGCAGGTAACCGAGATACATTTCTCACCACTTAAAATGTTGCCACATTTTTGCCTCTGGTGCTATCACATCCAATCAAATAGATTCCTACTTTTGAAAAAAAAAAGGAAAGAAAAGGGAAAGAAATTGAGTGTTCCGCAATGTAGGTTATGTGATAAACTGAAGGTGAGAATTTATGAAACAAGACATGTCATGGGGTCAGGAGGAGGAGGTGACATTTGAAGCTCAAAGGGGCCACCAGCATGTAGGCTTGACCACAAAGACGCCAGGAAAGCTACTGAAGGAGGAAGAAAGACAAACTACTGGAAACTCTTGTGCCTTCCCATGATTCCTAAGTGACCTCACAGTTCAGAAACAAGTATTTCAAATGTTTCAAAGAGAAAGAAAAGCAGAAACCTACATAATGTAAATCACATGTGAGATACAACTTGCTTTCCACTTGATGATCTTAAAGAAGGAGAGAGAAGTTTCCCTAAACGCTACAAAGGCAAAAAGCTCACGAATGGCAGAATGTCCTATAACAAATCTGAAATTTGTCCATCCGTGTTCTGCAGTTCACTTACCTCTCTTCACCTCACAGGCTGTGCCTAGTGGTCTAGTTGGTTGAGAACAAGTCCTTGGAGTTGTCTAGGACCCAGATTTGGACCTTACCACTTGCGGGCTCTGTGACCTTGAGGGATAAGTTACTTAGTTTCTTCATCTAAAATGCCAATCATGAGAGCACCTGCCTCAAAGTATTGTTAAATGAGATACTACAGGTGTCAAAAAGAGTACTAACAGGCTCTTAATTATTATTAGTAATATTTTATAATCATGATTAATAAACTGGGTTTAAAGGCAAAGACCAAGGATTGACCTATGTGACCAAGAGCTACATGACCTTAGACAAGGGACTTAGTAAGCGGGGATGACTCAGTGGCTCAGTCAGTTAAGAGTCTGCTCTTGATTTTGGCTGAGGCTATGATCACATGGTTCATGGGATTAAGCCCCACTTTGGGCTCAGCACTGACAGTGTGGAGGCTGCTTAGGATATTCTCTCCCTCCCTCTCTTTCTCTCCCTCCTTCACTCACATACTCTCTCTCTCAAAATAAGTAAACATTCAAAAGAATATTAAACAGACTTATAGCTTATCTGTAAAATGGATAGAACACAGCCTAGCCAACAAATGGTTCGAAGGCTTGTTAAGATATTATATGTGTGACTGCTTTGTGAACTCTGCAACTCTGTATAAATTAATAGTAAGTCAGTCATCTATCAAATACCAATTGAGCATCTACTCTGTGGCAGGCACCATTCTAGGCCCTGAGATTATGACCAAAGCATGGAAGAACTCTGCCCTAGGAGGCCATATTCAAGCTAGGACAATAAACCTATAAAATAGAATGTCAGGCACTAGGAGAAAAAAAAAGGCAGGGCAAAGCAGTTAGAAATTGGGGTGGAATGTACGGTTTTAGTTACGATGCTCACATCTGAGCAGAGATTTGAATACAATGAGGGAAGGACCCATGAGGTATCTAGAGGAAAAACAGTCTAGGCACAGGGAACAGCATGTGCAAAGTCCACAAGGGAAGAGCTTGACTGGCATGTTGAAGAGACAGCAAGGACATTGGCGTGGCTGGAGCAGGGAGCAAGAGAGACAGTGGTAGGGGAGGAGGGCAGAGAGGTAGTGCCGGGGCACAGCACCAGAGCCTCTTAGGCCATGAAGAAGTGTGAAAGAAACCCACTGAAGGGCTTAAAGCAGAGGAAGGCCATGGATCCTTAATGTTTTGGAAAGCCATCTGGCTTCTGTGCTGAGAACAGCTTTGGGGAGCATAAGTGGAAGCAGTGTGATCCCTTAGCAAGGCATTGCAGGAGTCTAGGTGGAAAGAGTGACTGGATTCAGGACTTGCTGGCTGTTGGGTATACAACAGGAGCAAAGGAAAGGAGGCAGGCCAATGCAAGGCAGCTGGGAGAACGGAGCTGCTGTCTCCAAGATGGGAAACACTGCAAGAAAAACCGTTCTGGGTGGCGAAGAATGGAGAATTTGGATTTAGATGTACTCATAGGGGATGTCACAGGCCGTGGGAGTTCAGGCATGATGCTGGGCTCAGAGACATGAACTCGGCATCACAGCTCATGAAAGAATGCGGTCACCTAGGAATGAGCCAGGACACAGAAGAATAAAGGTCACAGGCCTGAGCCCTGGAGCTCCAAATTTCAGATGCCAAGAATAGGAGGCATCATTACAATAATAATACTGAAAAATAATAAATGACTATCTGAACTTGATTTGATTTAGATGGCCGATTATTTTCATTTTGAATGGATGTTCCATTCCAACACAGTCATTTATGTACTCCAAGCACTTTTCACATTCTATGATTGTACGGAGCACATTCATTTATGTGTTTATCATTCTTCCTTTCCTCTACATTATACATTTTCTAGAACTGGAACTATGTCCTATTACTGTTTATAATCTACAAGCCTGGCACATAACTGAGGGTAATGATATTAATCACTAACATTTATTTAGCACTTACCATGTGCAGGCACAAAGTCTAAGAGTTTGACGTATATTAGCTCCTTCCATCCCCACAACAACTCCATGAGGTGGGTACCATTACTGCCCCCGTTTCACAAATGAGTGAACTGAGGCCCTGACACTCATTTGTCCAGAGTCACCCAGATACTGAGTGGTAGCATTGGGCTAAATAAATATTTGTTAAGACAAATGATATTTGTTAAAGAATGAATGAAGAGAAAAGCTTTGTAAGAGTGCCATAACCAAGTTCTTCTCATGAAGTCTAAATTGATATGATTTATAAGAATATAGCTTATACCCAATCTTGAGGTAATATACCCAAAGGCAGCGCTTTGCTTTGTGATCTATTTTTTTTGCTACTTTTATTGTTTCAAGATACATTTTACATACAGTAAAATACACAAAATCTGAGTTTACAGTTTGATGAGTTTTGACAAAATTGTGCACCTGATCACCACCACCACTATCCAGATATAGATCATTCCCATCATTTCAGACAATACCCTCATGCTTCCTTTTCAGTCATACTAACCCAACCCAAAAAGCAAACAGGCAGACATTGTTCTGCTTCGTATCGCGATAGATTAACTTTCCCTATTCTAGACCTTCATATAGAGGAAGACATACAGTGTATACACCGTTTAGTCTGACCTCTGCCACTTTGCATAATATGTTGAGGGTTATCTGTGTTGTTGAGTGTCTTAACAATCTGTCCTGATTTATTGCTGAGGACTGTTTTATGGTGTGAAAACAGCAAGACTGTTTTTATCCATTTTCCTACCGATGAATGTTTGGGTTGTTTCCAGTTTGGGGCTCTAAGGAAGAGATGAAGAACATCCTTGTAGTTTTGTGGATGTACACTTTAGTTTCATTTTGCATGGACACCTGGGTCACGTGACAGGTGTACAGTTAACATGAGGAGAAATTGTCAAACTGTGATCCACAGGGGTTGTACCATTTCTTTTATTCTCATCAGCCCTGAATGAGAGCTCCATTTGTTCCTCCTCCAGCACCTGGTGGCGTCAGTCCTTTGAATGCCTCTTTGCTTTCAGAAGGTTTTCAAGATAAAGAAATCCTTGCCTAGCCAGGATCCTTCCTCTTGCCTTTTAATCTCATCTCCTGACTCTCTAGCCAGGAACACTTCGAATCTACAGGAACACCTTGACTTTACGGTATGTATGTTGAGTGAGCTGAGCCTTTGCAGAGGCTGCTCTACGTTGTGTTCCCTTTTCACACCTCCGCCTGTGCCTGGTCCACTGGCGTCCCCCATTATCGGAACCTTCACTGGGGCTGTGAGGTTCCTCCTTGGTGCTTTCACAGCTCGGATAGAAGCTCAAGCTGGGAACCGCGCAGGCCAGATTTGGTCCAGCCTCCGACTCTTCACTCACCTGTGACCGGAATCAAGTCACAGATAACTCTTCTCAAGTTTCCTCATTTGTTGTAGGCCAGTAGTAGGACCTTTCTAGCAGAGGCAGTGGTTGTGTAGACAAAATATACTAACATACGTAAAGTTTTCACCACCTTTCTGACTACGCAGATGGACCAGACAAAAAGTATGTTTTTCACAGGGGACCGCCTGCTTTGTATAAAGGGAGGGACATCCGTTCTCAGATGTTTATTGAGTGTATAGTAAAAATAATAATTAAGGTGCATTGTGTACCCGCTGTCTGACATTATGTTCATTATAGGCATGGACTTATTTAATGTGTAATAATGTCATTTCCATTTTACCAGCAAGGAAACTGAGATAGAGAGATGTGAGATCACTGCCCAAGGTCATGGCTAGAAAGTGACAGATCAAGAGTTGACCAGGTCTGTTTAACCGCAGGCCCTTCCCTCCTGGTGCCCACATTCTACACTCCGCTGCTCTCGGAACGCTCCGACTTCAGGCCAGGCCCTCCTCTGGCTGCTGCAGGTGTGAAGAGGGGGAAAGACGTGACCCTCACTGCAGAAGACAAACCCATGAATAGATAATTATAATTCAGGGTACAAAGTGTAAAAATTCAGTTATAAATGGAGAATTAGAAGGGGCACAGAAGGACATGTGGCTCTATGAGAGTGATTCAGGTATGATTTCTGGCAAAGGGTGATGCTCAGTTGTTGGGGTTTTTTTTTGTTTGTCTTTTGGTTTTTTCTTTTTAAAAATTTGTTTATTTATTTAATATAATTTATTGTCAAATTGGCTAACATACAGGGTGTACAGTATGCTTTTGTTTTAAAGAGTCACTAGAAGCAGAGTAGGAGAAGCCCAGTGTCTCTAGGCAGAGAGGACAGCATAAACAAAGGCATGGAAACAAGAAAACCCATGCTGGGTGCTAGGAACAGACAAGGAGTTTATGGACCTTGGCAGGGAGTTTTCAGAACCAGGGTGGTTCTGTACAGTTGTAGAAGTTGTGCACTGCAAAATGATGCACACTTAAGTGAGCATAATGCAACTCAGACCCTGAAGATTTGTGTATTGTTTTGTCACTTTCCTTGAAAGTGACCATCAAGCATCTTGCTCTATAGACACCAGAGTATTACAACAATTTCCCATTAGATAGAAGTAGAGTGTTGTAAGTAACAGAAGCTTTTTAAAATCTGTACGATAGTGTTATTTGGGCTGAGAGGGGTCTGGTCAGAATTACTTTCTAGTGGCTGTCTCTTGAGATGGTGAGAAGGATGGATTTGTTGGGAGAAAGACTAGAGCCAAAGAGAGCAGCCAGGATAATGTTGTGGAAATCCGTGTGAAAGATAAAAGCTTCAGCCAGAGCAGTGTGGGTCGGATGGATTCAAGAAATTCTCAGGCAGGTGTTATGTCATAATGGCTAAAGTGGATCAGATCCTAACTATGCAGAAGAGGATTTATAAATACAGAGCCGTGCTTTTTCCCATGCAAAATAGTGTGCATAATTCTGGCCACATTTCAAAATGATATAGCATAATAATAAAAAATGGCTTACATCTCGTCTTCATTTGGGTTCTCCCAGACGCATACGCTGGGGTAAGGATCCATGTGCACGTTATTTCTTTGGCAGGTGAAGAAAACCCAGAGGGGAGTGAGGAAGTGGCACAGTAGGGAAGGCGGCCAGTAGATGGCTTGTCATCAAGCAAGTTACTCCTGTAGTCAACAGGGGCTCGGTCCTGCTGGGGAAATTTTGGCAGTTAGTAGAGAACCCAGGCCTTGGTTATTCCACTTGAGGGCTGAGGGAGTAGTGCTGTTTGTTTGGTTAAAGACTGCTCTGGTGTGGAGTGGTGCGCATCGATTCCTTGGCACACGCCGCCTGCTGACAGGTGGCAGAGCCGGCAGGCTCCTCAGGCAGAGACTTGCAGGTGCTGGAGCTCTAAGTCCCCTGTCTGCCCTGAAGTGGCAAAGGCAGGGGATATGGGCAGGGCACCCACAGCATCTGCCACGCATGGAAATTGCTCTTTAGAGTGTCAACGGATTCAAATTCCTTATGTCACTTGAACCGCCCCGTAACCTTGTAAGGCAGAGACGTGCGGTTTCCAACTAAAGCATCTCTTATGGTCAGTTCCTCCTGCCTCCACAGCTGCTATTTCAAACAGAAACGTCTCTTGTCGGGATCCCTCCCTTTTTTCCTCACTCCTGATTTGTTTAGAAGTCTGTCTCCTGATGGAGATTGCCAGCAGGTGAATTCAGAAATTTCATACTGTTCACCTTCATTTTCGCAGATACTAAAAAACAGTAGGTGCTTAGTAAATGGAACTGGGTGGATGGATGAATGATTATTATTAATGCTGTTTTAACTTTGTTAAAATTGGGAGTGAGAGAGCTAAAGCAACTTATCCAAAGTCACTCAGCACTTAGTGGAGGCAGGACTTGAACTCAGCTCTTCTACTTTCCTCTGGAAAAATCTTACTGCCACAGAATAACTCAGTGAGGGTGGACATGGTGAATCTTTGCAGGGGATTCATAAACCCACTGACCTGTGAGGTTTGGACCATTTGAGGGGAGGCCAACAGCTATGAAGCAGGACCAGGAAACTGCAGTAGAGTAAACTTTTATATTAGGAGCTGATTTTTGTTTTATTATTTAGAATATCTCAAAGTAAAATAGGGAGAGATAAATAGGGGCCAACAGTGTGACCCCATAAAAAGAAACATTTTTTTCCTCCAAATGTGAAGGGTAAAGAACTATTCCTGTAGGACCTGATGTAGCTCTCTGGAGGCCGAGTGAGGATGTGGGCTGCAAAGCTCCCTGTGCTCCTAGCTAACCCAGGAAGTCAGGGGTGATGCTGGGCCTACATGGAAGGCATGTTTTATTCTTTTAATGCAGCACACAAGAAAAGGGGTAGCAGCTGCAAGAGGAGAAGCCAGTTAAGGAGTTTTCAAAATGAATTTATAAGTGCCTTCCTGAGGGTCCTTGCAATATTTCTGCTAATGTAAAAGGCATGATTGATCTATGTGCATCTTTCTGCTTCCCTTCCCACTCTAATTTATATCATTCTGTGTCTTCCTCCCTTTGTTTGGAAATGATGCACATGCCATTTAAAGTAGCTGATTATATTTCACAGCATTGAAATGTTAAACTGTTAAAAAGTCAACATGGTAAGAAAACAAAGTCAACTTGAACTTTGTGTCCTCCTTGAAGTAAACTTAGGATTTGCAAATTTCTTTTCATCTGTGGACTTCACCTACACTTCACCTCTGTGTAGAGGTAAGGGCTCCATTGTCAACTAGATTCGTGTTTGAATCCTGCCTTTTATGGACTATGACTTTGAGCAAGACACTAAATCTCTGTAAGCCCCGCTCATCCATGCAAGGGGACAGTAATGCCGCCCTCCTCAGAGGGGCCATTTTAAGGATTAAATGAGGTAATGATGGTAGAACCTAACACAAATGGACTTTTTCTATGTCCGTAATCCTCATAACAACCTTCAGTTATGGACTGTCGTTATGTCCCTCTTACAAGTAAGAACATTGAAGCATAGATGGGCAAGATACCTTGCCTAAGCTCCAGTTACTAAGTGGCAGTGTCAATGTTTGGACCCTCACAACTAATGAAACTTTAAAACCCCAGCTCTGTCAATTATTACTGTTGTTGGAATCATAGCTTTCCTGGAGGCTCACCGTATGAATTGGATCTGTCCTGGCTGACATAGAAGTGGAAAACTCAGGCCTCTTCTTTCGCCCCTGAGGTGGCCATGGGGGCGTCTCCTCAGAAAACAAACATAACTAGGAAATCACTGACTTTCCTAACACTGGAAGAGAAAAAAACAGACATTAATAAAAAATGCAAACAAGCTGATGGATACCTACACATGTTCTGTTTTCTTTGCCTTATATGTTCTAGTGGATACTTCAGAAATAACTACCTCTCCTGTTGTTCCTCAAGTAAACAGCTACATCTCCCTAGATGACAGACAAGAGCCATAACAACAGGTTTTTTGGGCCTGCTTTTATGAAATCCTAACAAGGGTATGTCAGTGGTACAACCAGATAATTTTGCATTAAACTTTGTACTTAAATAACGACTTGTACCGTTTGAAAAATGTTTGTTCTGCAAATATTGATGGATTTTAACGTTATGTATCAGCCATGGTTCTGGTATTTAGGGGTTGCTAGTAGAAAGGCCAGCTACATACGGTGGTATCTCCAACGCCTAAGTCATTTCTGTTGGCCCCTCAGGTGGTCCTGCCCGTTTGGTCCCTGTGTGCACTGGATGGCCACTTCCGTGTTATGTCATCTTAATCCAGACACTGGTGTCTTTTCCCACATATCCATATATGTTCTGGAATGTTTCTGCCTTCTTCCTGTAGAGGCATGTGTTGTTTCATTTTCTATTTCCAGAACCTGTCTTCCATCCCCTATCAACGAGGGCTATTCTTCATGTGGGTTTGTTTCCCTCTTCAAGTCAGATAGAAAGCTGGAATTTCCTTTAACACGATGTTTCTGAAGGGACAGGACTGCCATAGTGCCTCACTTGCAAGATTATAATGAGGTTTAACCTTAGTAATTTGTTTCACCATGCACAGGCACATAGTAGGCCATCAGTTACACATGATTTCCGTCCCTCTTTATTTATTATTTTTTTAATGTCTTTATTTTATTTTGAGAAACAGAGTAGAGAGCGAGTGTGGGAGGAGCAGACAGAGAGGGAGACACAGAACCTGAGCAGGCTCCAGGCTCTGAGCTGTCAGCACAGAGCCTGACGCAGGGCTCGAACCCACGGACTGTGAGATCATGACCTCAGCTGAAGTCGGATGCTTAACCCACTGAACCACCCAGGCTAAAAAACACCATAGCTGAAACTACATACAGTGAGATCACTTACAATTTATGCATTGTTATAGATCAGAGCTTAAATATATGGAGATCATTTCTTCCTGTTGTAAGTTATCATCAAATAGAATTTATGAACACTCAGATTCATGGGGTTGGGACGAATGGTATAAAATTGAGGTAATAAAGCTCCATTCTGCACTTTTGCTCAGAACTTCTTTCACACACATTTTTGTACCTAATAATAATATTTCACAGTTGTAAAACTTTTTTTTTTTTTCAAATTTAGACATGTGCTACTGTGGTTGACATTGCTCCATGCTTGCATTTACTGATCATATGTACCAAGGAGTTAAGTTTTAATGTACATAAAATTTGGTGCCTGGATTTATATATGTCATAAGTGGAAAGGCTAATTGAAAAGTGATAAGATTTGAATCTGAGTGACTTGACATGTAGTGGCTTCCAGGACTAATTAATTAATTAATTGCTTTACTTATCAAGCATTTGTTGAGAACCTACACTGTGGCATGCAGCATGGTAGATGCTGATAATACGAAGATGAAAGATTCTCAGGACGCTCAAAGGCTGCTCTTAGCGATACTTCAATAAAGGATTGCAGTGTGGTGTATGGAAAGTACCATAATAGCAACATGTCCATGGTATTGCAGTAGCAAAAAAGGAGAAGCAGTCAACTTACCATGTTTTAAAGTGTGGGTTTTAATATTACTTAGGTATAATGAGGCCAACCAGTCGGGTGGTGATTGCCATTGCAAGATACTTTGTCATACTCAGAGATCCCTAAGAAGGGGGCATGCCATATCACAGAGGGCCACATGGGAAAACACCAGGGTTGGTGAGGAGGTGTGGGGGAGGGCTGTGGACCAGAGCCTTTCTTGTGTTTGGGCAAGGCAAAGTCAGCAAGTGCAGGATGGGTTAGTTGAATAATTTCAGTGGACTCTAGGGCAGAGGGCCTGCCCCTTGTTGTCTGGTATCTGGTCCTGGTGTGATTACAGCAAGTAGCTGAGAGCTGATAAAGAAGGCATTTAGGGGTATGGACTCTGGATTGCCTGTCACATAGAAAAAGTGTGCTCCTAAGCTAGTTGTTTTCTCTCTAGGAATTAGCTCACCCTTACAGGGGCAGTCTTCCAGGGGAAGCAAGCCCCCAAAGCATCAAAACAAAAAAGAAAAAAACTTGGTTAATACAACTAAGTGGGGCCACACAGCCAGGAAACAGGCCTAAACCAATAGGAGAAGAGCTTTCTGGGCAGAGGATTCAGCTAATGCAAATGTCCAGGGACACAAAAAACATGTTTTTAGTACAGCATGTTTGAAGTCCAGAAAGAAAGAGCAATAGGAGCAATGGAGTGGGGGAGGGGTGGTGATGTAGGTAGGTAGCCAGGAAGTCTGCCTGGCTGTGAGTTTGGACTTTTTTTTATATATGAAGTTGTGAGGAATAACTGATGGGTATACATAGGAGGGTGGCAGTGATTTAAGTTTACTTCTGTTTGGTGAAAATTTATGCTACTAAACCTAAGCTACTTAAAAATTAATGAAGTTTCACATCTCATCTTTGTAAGATAAACAGCATGATATGTTTAGTACTTTCAGTGTTATGTAAAGAATGTTTACTCTTTCTTTCTTATGGATTACAAGTCCTTGCTATTCTCTTGCCAGCACCCTCCAAGCAGGCAGGGAGTATAGCAGAGAGTTAGAGTGATAAGGGAGTAATTAAAGGACCAATGTCCTGTTTAGTTCATTGGTTGAGTCACCTAACTTCTCTAAAGAGAGGCTTAGTGATTAAGATCATCCAGACAGTGGGTGGGTGTGAATCCTGTCTCTGCTACTTATGTGACCTCAAGCAAATTATTTAACTTCTATCTCAGCTTAATCCTATGGAAAATGGAAAAAATGAGAATAGCTATATGATAGGATTGTAAGAGAATTTGGATTTGGTTTCCTTGCCCATCATGCCTCTGCCAGTAAACCAATGCCTTATGTAGGGTTCTGATGTTCCATGAACATTGAACCACCTGGTGCACATGACAGCAGAATGAAGGGCAGTGAGATGGTGCTTATGGTCATCAGTGGTACGATCCTACTTCTCAACCCTCAGAAGCAGAAACTCTTCTACAGTGGAGGATGGACTATTAAACATTGCAGTTCTTGTTTGAATCTAACACCCTGCAAAGTTAGTGTGCTATCCTATGCTGTAAGTCAGAGATCAGTATATGGGCTCTTTCCCTCCTACTTTCTATGACTATGATACAGACATTTTGAAACCAACATCTAAGGTGGAGTATGCCTTGCAAGACTCCACCTAAAGTCTCCTAGCCACATTTGTGCTTCCTGTCCTTTGACTGTGGGCTCCATTTCGACCCGGAGATAAAATCATTCCCATGAAATGGAAACTGTGAATGCTGCCTTGCCTTTTCAGATTCTTTATGCCATGAGGCAACCACCCCAAAAGGTATTGATTTTCAGCTGGGCTGGTTGATTCAGGGTAACAAGGTAAAATAAGGTGGCTGCTATATAGAAGTAGGGAGTATAGAAGTAGGGAGAAGTAAGGATGGAAACAGCAGATGCTGGATTGACTCTTAATGAAAGACTGTCACAAAACTACATAGGTGGGTCTACCAAGGTCCCAAATCTCTCACTTTACCTTGCTAGTGATGCTGGATGTATGGATGTATATATGGATAGATAGATAGATAGATAGATAGATAGATAGATGAGTGGGTGAGTCCTTTGCCTCCTTGCTGCCTTCTTAGCTCCATGTGTCACCTCTTCCATCCCACACTGCCTCTTCGGTCCCCAACTGATGATCACGTTCTTGGCTTTGCTGTCTTTTAGCCCACCCCTCTTTAATATGATTCATGCAGCTTCTCCAGGGGAAAGGGAAAGAAGGAGAGGAGAGGGAAGAAATGCTTCTCTGTTTAAGTTAAGAAATCAAGAATAGACTTAGGCTTTTGGGAGCATGGCAGATTGGATATTTTGAAAAGCTCTCCCACTGATAAACACCTAGGTGGGGGATACATTAAAATCAAACAACAAAACTACATGACTAAATATGCAAGAAAGTAAGAGAAATTTCCAAAGGCCAATAAACCCCCAAAACATAACAAATAAAATAAAATAAAAAATCCCAGGGTTTTGAAGCTGAAACCAGAATGGTAAGCATATGCAGAAAGCTGGGCTGGCCTGAGTGGGGTAAGGAAGAGAAATGCAGTTCCCAGTAAAACAGACCTTTGAAGATTGGTGTCACATACAGAGATGAGGGGTACTAGGCCTCAGGCCTGTGCAGTGTGGGCAGGTCAGTGCCACATACATTGAGAACACTGTAAGGAGGCTCACCCTCACTGAGAAGCAGGGGCTAGAAATTGACAATGAAAACTGGCTTATCTCTTCCAAGCAGAAAAACAAAAGTATCTCCTGAGAATTTGCTACCATAGATCTACACTTGTATAGTGTCTAGGGTTTAAATTTATACTACCTCTGTGGCCAGGCAAATATCAAGCCAAGATATTAAATTAAACTGGCTCTGGCATCTGAAGCTTTTGCAAATTTGAAGATGGAGAAAGCCATCGTAAGCTTAGGCTACTTAAATTCCTCAAGATTAAGTTTAGGGAAATACAAGCTCATGATTTAAAAAAACCAAAGAATTGAACAACAAAACAAAAACAACAACAACAAACAACAAAAATCAAAATTCACCAAATATATGAGAAAACAAGCCACCAAGTTTGACAATCAGCAGAAACAGCCACTCAGAGATTTTGGACTCAGGAAGCTGCAGAGACTTAGAGTATCTGATATAGAATATTAACATCCCTATGTGTGAAGTATCAAAGAAATGAAAAAAAAAAGCAAACAACAAGATGTTATCAAAATCAACCACAAATATTTAGGAAAAATATACATATAATCATTGAAATTACAAATAATGCAAAAGAATCCTACACTACTGGTAGGAGTGTAGATTGGTAGAAATACTTGGGAAAACTGGTTGTGTCTATTGAAAGCAAATGTATAGCAAACCCTTTGACCTAGCACTCTACAGTGTGGGTAGAAATGTGGGTTTCTGTGCACCACAAACCCATCCTGGAATGTTCATAGCAGCACTGTGTACCATGTGGAAATCACCCACATGGCTGTCAACAACTCATTATGATGATCATATATATGATGATCATATATATGATGATATACATAATGATGTATATTAATACAATAGAAACCTATCTGCCAATGAGAATTAACAACCTAGAGCTACACACAACAACATGTATGAATCTCACAAATACCATATTGGGTGAAAGAAGTCGGACAAAACAATACACTTATGATTCCCTTTAAATAAAGTTCAGAAAGAGACAAAACTCATTCACATTGGCGAAGTCGAGATAACTATTTTTGGTGGAGGTTAGTGACTGAAAGGAAGCATGAGGGGGCTTTGAAGGAGTTGGTAACGTTTTTTGATCTGGGTCCCGATTACACAAATGTGTTCCACGTATGAAACTTCATATGTTGTATATTTAGATTATGTGAGTGTACTTTTATGAATGTATGTTGTACTTGGTAAGAAAGATTGAGTATAAGAATAATTCCACCTTAAAAGACACTGAATAGTGCAGGAACATTTATTCATTTATTCATTTATTCAGTGAATATATTTATCCACTGTTCTTGTCGTTACTGGGAATATAGCGGTGTACAAGAAAGATCATGCCCTTAGAAAGCCTATTTTCCCCTAGTGGAGAGAGAAAAATAAAAAAGGAAAGAAAAAGCACATGAGTATATTATAAAATCATAGGGAGTGATAAGTGTAGTGAGGCAGAAATTAAGAAAATGCAATGAAGAGTGTAAGGGAATAGATAACATTGGCGGGGGCGGGGGGCATCAGAGTTCTCCATAAGGAAGTGGAAACAGTGCAGAAGCTGGAAGAAGAGAGAGCAAACCACAGGAATATTTAGGAGAAAACAAAGGTCCTCAAGTAAGAAGAACCTTAGGCTTCTGCTGGAAGAGGTAAAAACTCTCCTTGAAAAATAAGACTGGTAGTCTTTAGCTATTTTTTCCCCTCATGAAATGAAATATTTAGCTAATTACATGTCCATAAGGTTTCCTTGACAAACACTTGTGATAGTATTTGCTTCTCTACAAAATGGGGGTGGGTGGGTAGAGTTGGTCAGCAATGGGTGGATTCTTGCATCTGAATGACGTTTGTTCTGCTTGCTGGAGCGGAGAAGCCACTGTGAGCCACTGTCCTGGGCTCTGAGAATTCACTGTAGGGAACTAAGTGGAAGAGTGACGTGGTGAGATTTGTGTTTGGGAAGGATTTTTCTGGCCACGATGTGGAGGATCCAGAGGAAAGAGAAACAGAGAGCTAAGGAGCATGTGGTCTACAGAGACTGCAGGAAGGAGGGCTTTTTTAGACTTGACAGCACAGAGCAGAAACAGTCAACAGCATGGTCTAAGTAAAAAGACACTGCAAATGGAGCTTATTGCAGATTCTTGTGGCACCTGTGAGCCTACGGAAAGGCTAAGCTGTTCCAGGTACCTTCCCCCAAGGATAGGAGCTGTTAAGGGGAGATTGTGCTGATGACATGAGATTCCCAACTTAGTTTTCATTTAGTTGAGTGTGTTTTCACTTAACATGTGTAAATACTGATGGAAGGCTTACTGTTTTTGCTTTTTTAAAAAACTTTTATTTGAATCACTCTTGAGATCCAAACCAATTTAGGCATTCATTTCCAAATTCTTACAGATATTGAATAAAATGCTGGTTGGCACCTTTTTAACTGAATCTCGCACATCAAGCAAGAAAATATGTGTGCTGAACTATTTAGATAATCTGCTAAGAAAATAGCCTTAACTGGACATTGCTTCTCTTATTTTTCTTAATGTATTTAGAAGAAAGGTTCCCCTCCCCCTTGCCGGTTCTCCTAGTGTTCTCCGTGCGTGGGCTCAGGCAGAGTGGAAGGGAGGATACACTCCACCTTCCCGGTCACCTTCACCACCACTGGCTTTTTTTTTTTTTTTTTTTTTTTTTTTTGGCGGGGGGGAGAGAGAGAGAGAGAGAGCACACAAGGGAGCAGAGAAGGGGCAGAGGAAGAGGAAGAGAGAGAATCTCAAGTAGGCTCATTGCCCAGCTCAGAGCCCAATGTGGGGTTCCATTTCATGACTGTGAGATCACGACTATGAGATCATGACCTGAGTCCATATTAAGAGTCGAAAGTCATGCTAAGTGAAATAAGTCAGGCGGAGAAGGACAGATACCATATGTTTGCACTCATAGGTCTCACAGGAGACCAGGAGAAACCTAATGGAGGACCAGGGGGTGGGGAAGAGGGAAAGAGAGTTGGGGAGAGAGAGGGACTCAAAACCTGAGAGACTATTGAATACTGAAAACAAACCAAGAGTTGAAGGGGGAGCCGGAGGGGGAAGGGAGATGGTGGTAATGGAGGAGGGCACTTGTGGGGCAGAGCACTGGGTATTTATGGGAACCAATTTGACAATAAACTATTATAAAAAAAAGAAAAATTTGAAAGCTCAACCAACTGAGCTGCCCACGCGCCCTTGGTTTTAATCTTCAGTGATGCAGCAAGAGAGAGATGTCTGGTACTCTTCAGTGTGAGTGTTTTTTGACTTTGCTCTGCTAGGTAAGTCCAGTCCACCTGTCACCTAAGAGATTTTCATTTCTATGTGGACATGAGCTCTCAGCTTCCTCCCGGATCCCTCCTGGACACTCACAGGTGCTCTACAGTCACTCTGCCCATATAAAGAGGAAGCACTCCTGTGTCCCACCGTTTACTTAAGAAGGGACTTGTTGAGGGCCTCCACATGTGCCGGTCAGGCTTTTTTTAGGAACTAACTCTTCCAGATTACCTTTGATAAGGGGATTTATTGTAAGGATGCACAGGACAGTGGGCTGTTTTCAGTCTGTGAAAGAGACAACTACCTGCCCGCCACTGTTTCTTCTCTCCTTTCTGTTGTAGAGCACCCCAACTCAGCCCCAACAAATTTTAGCAGGGTACGTAACTGTAGGGTACCCACCTCTCTTTACCTGGAACACGATTTCCTTCCCCTTCGCAAGGATAATTCCTTCATTTAACAGTCTGCTGAGGCATTTTCTCTGCAAAACCTGCCCGAAGCCTTTGTCTCCAGACAAGTAGCCATCTCGCATCAGCGCTCCCACAGCACCCCATGCTTTCTTTCCTCTGCAGTAGGAACTATTATACTGTATCACAACTTTGTGCGCACTGACACATTTCTCTTAGTCAATTGTAACTTTCTTGAGGGTGAAAACTGGGAATCTCTCAGTCTCTCTGGTTTCCAGTCAATGTTTAAGGAACTGAACTGGTTTGGGAAGATTGTCAGTACCTAAATTAGACAGTGTGTCTCCATCTGTCTTTAAATTCAACATAAACTCGATGCCAGATTATAATTTCCTGCAGGCCTTTGAATTCTCTGATATTTACCCAAGAGTAACACTTCCTATTAGGAAGGAAACAGATTAGACCTTCTCTTTTGGTAATTACAAAGACTGAGTGAACAAGAAGTTACTCAAGGTCAAGTTAGAAGTTACTCAATTGTCAACGTCTCAACTGCAACTCAATTGCCACGTCTGGACAATTGTTCTGTCCTCCAAGGCACCATCCATGCAGCTCAATCTTGGACTCAGTGGTGCTTAGAGGGATTTTGCAGTTGTGCATTAGGGGGAAAGCCGGGCTGCTCTAGCAAAGAGAGCCCCACACATACAAGCTCAAATAAGATAGAAGTTTATCTTTCATGTAACAGGGTGATGGATGGATGGGTGGACCAGGCTGAGCAGGTAGTTCTGCTCCAAAGACGAAGGCTCCTTTTCAGCTCGTTTGTCACTCTAGGTTGTTTTCACATCTCATCTTTTACCCCTTGGGGTCTTGAAGCAGTTTTTTCAGTCCTGCAAGAACCCACATTTCTAGACTCTCTGCTACATATCTGCTTGAAATTGCTCATTTCCCCCCTGAAATATCATCTTATCATATTGCCAAGCACAGCCAAAAATATTAAACATAAAATTAAATTTCAATTTTTCTACCCTTACTTCTAAAGATTCCTGTTCTGTGGGCACATTATCTGCCCCCCATGTTACCTCAGGAGATGGTTTGACCAAATACATGACATAGATCTCCACCTCTCTGACTTTACGGAGCACTTTTCTTTTTCTTTAAATTTTTTTTAATGTTTTTTTTTTTAATTTATTTTTGAGAGACAGAGAGAGACAGCATGAGTGGGGAAGGGAGAGAAATAGGGAGATACAGAATCTGAAACAGGCTCCAGGCTCTGAGCTAGTGGTCAGCACAGAGCCCAACATGGGGTTCGAACCCATGAACCGTGAGATTATGATGTGAGCCGAAGCCGGGCGCTTAACCGACTGAGCCACCCAGGACCCCCAACAGAGCACTTTTCTAAACACTTCAGTGCCATGTATTATGGGTTTTGTTTATTTGTTTTTGCTTTCTTATTCGTTGACTGCTCATTGCTCTTTTCCTCAATATGTGTATTAATCAGGGTAGAGAAGTTTAAGAGATTGTATTATTGTTCACAATTATTTGCCACCCCTCTTCTTCCCCCCCCCCCCAGAGATTATATTCTCTGCTTCATTGTAGCAAGGCTTAGTCATGTGACTTGCTTAGGGCAATGAACTGAGGACAGAAATGTTGTGAACCACTTCTGAATAAGATGTCTAAGAGCTATCATGTGGTTCCACTGGCTTTCTTCCTCTTCCTTGAGTGCCACCGTTCTCCGGATAGGGGCTGCCTCTTCACTCTGAATGAAGAAGACACATAAATCAGGGACACAGCCCATCTACAACCACACTGATATTTGAGGTTGTTTGTTTTCACAGCATAACTTAGCGAAAGCTAACTGATAAAGCTAGACAATACTGCAGTAATAAATAAATTCTCAAATCTTAGTGGCTTAACATAAGAGTTCAATGCTCTCATTTTAGGTTAGGGTAGGGGTGGCTTTGTTGTCTTTAGGATGCAGCCTCCACTTGGGCCTTGCTTGGCAAGTTGTCACGGACAACCAGGGCTTTGAACGTCCCTGACCAAGTTGTCCTGGTACCATATGTAACTCAGTCCAGTGGGACAGAACCTCATGATGGGCTGGGTTTTTATTTTTATTTTCTTGTACTTCAAATCCTCTTAGTTTGTTTATGTAGTTTGACTCTTGCCATTTTGAGATTTGTTTTTATCTTGGACACACAATGTTTGCAATCATTAAAGAAGGATTAATTTGGTGGCTCCAGAATGAATTCCATTCTATTTTTTTTTTCAAATTCAATATTCTTTTGAACTTATTCCAGAAACTGCAAAAGGCTATTGGCCTCATGGTGTAGAGAGCGATTTGGGCCTCTACAATCTTGGTGTGAGGGGGAAGGCTTAGATTCATTATTCTAACTCTCTGCACTCAGTCTCAAGCCTCACATAGAATTTCTAAATGTACCAAAGTGACCTGCTTATTTCTTTCTTATCTAAAGATGGTGATTAAAATTAGCTCAGTGTTGAAGCTCTAAAAGCCTTTGAACAGATTTTAGCTGCTCGGTCTAACTTTGATTAGGATATGTTCATTTAGGTGTTCCAACTCTTTTAAAAACTCTTCAGTAAATTTCCAAGCCTCTTGTCTAATACAACTGACCGATTGCCTTTCCAACTCCCAGCCCTAAAGGAGTCTAAAATCATTCTCTGACATTCTCATTGACTAATTGGACTTTGATTGGTGTCAGCTGCTGCCAGCTGTGATCAAACTGTTTTTAGTAAGCCTTGACATTCTCGAGGTGACATTAGGTCACTTCCTCACACTTCCAAACAGCAAAGTTTTAGAATTGAGAAAAGAGTTGATGCTATGGATAGTCTTTCATTCAACAGACCTAAATTAAGAATGGACTTTGTGCCAGGGACTTTTGGATTGGGGTAAAAACTTATTCCTTCTTCCAAATCCCCACTGAAAAGAACAAATTAACATAATTGGAAAAGATGGTGAGTTCAGACAGAGGGAAGGGCCATCCAGCTTTGAAACTGCAGGGTGGACAGGAAGATCCCACCTGTGGATAAACAGGAGGAGAAGGGGTGCCTGGGTGGCTCAGTTGGTTAAGCATCAGACTCTTGGTTTTGGCTCAGTTCATGATCTCACAGTTCATGAGTTGGAGCTGTGCATGGGGCTCTGTGCTGATGGTGCAGAGCCTGCTTGAGATTCTTTCTCTTTCTCTCTCTCTCTCTCTCCCTGCCCTTCCCCCACTCTTCTTCTCTCTGTCTCTCTGTCAGAATAAATAAATAAACTTAAAAAAAAGAGGAGGAGCTGAAGTGGAAATCTACAACAACCTCTGACTTACCCACATACCCAACTTGTGTACAGGTGATGTGACAGGTGAGTGTATGTGTGTGTGTGTGTGTATATGAGAGAGAGAGAGAGAGAGAGAGAGAGAGAGAGAGAGAGAGAGAGAGAGAATCTTCATCCAACCCTTACAACACTGCCAGCAGGTGAGTGTCAGCATCTCCACTCAGAGATGAGGAAAGCAGCTCCCGCACAGTACTCACTCAGAGTACTCACTCCCCGTCCCCCTCAGGGTTGTCCTCATGGGCCACCTCCTCATCGTGGAAGTGGAAGTTGGCCATCATGTCTCGCACGGCCAGCATCTGCCTGATCAAGCCTTGGTTGTGGTTCAGGCCCCCAGCCCCTCCATAGTCCAGCCTCTCCCCCTCCATGCTGTAATTGGGCAGCAAGGACTGGAAGAAGACGGATCAGATGGTAAGTTGGCAGGCACCTAATAAAGGCCATTATGCCAGTTAGAGAAGGGAAGCAAGACCCACAGCTAATGTCCTGGATGCCACGACACACATGGGAAAGACCTTCTTGCACAAAGGCTCCCTGAAGTGACTGACCTGAGGCCACAGCTTCCTCCAGTTTCCCCAGGAGTCAGCCAGACATCTAGTCCTGCAAAATAAAACTGCAGTACATCTAAATGGTCTCCTCCTCTATTTGAGCCTGAAATAGTTGACCAGGGACCCATAATCTCCGTGGCAGAATCTACCTGACCTCTTAGTGCTGAGCAAACAGAGAATACTTGCTGCATGTGTGAGAAGAAGTATGGCAGCTCAAAGACAGGACATGTGCTAATGAACTGGGGCAAATGCTGCCCTTTGAACTGTGGGGAGAAGGATCACTTATGATGAAAAAGCAGGCAGTTCTGAAAAGGGAAGATTCTGGAAAAAAAAAAAACTATTTCTTGGAGGGGCACCTGGGTAGCTCAGTCAGTTAAGCGTTCGATTTCAGTTCAGGTCATGATCTCATGGTTCGTGGGTTCAAGCCCCATGTCGGGTTCTGTGCTGATAGCTCAGAGCCTGGAACCTGCTTTGGATTCTGTATCTCCTTCTCTCTCTACCCCTCCTTGCATTCATGCTCTCTCTCTGTCTCTCAAAACTAAATAATTGTTAAAAAAAAATAAACAACAACAACAACAATGAAAACAACAGCAAGACTATTCCTTGGAGATGGAAAACATCAACTCTGAATTCCTGCAGTGGAAGAAGCAGACAATGAATTGATCACAGGAGAAAATGGAATTCATGAATGAAAAGTAAGCTTGATAAATTGTCCCAAGATGTTAGGAGAAGGGATAAAAGAATAAAAACATTGAAAGGAAAGAGACATGTGAGATGATCTAAGTGAGCTGATGTTGTATAAATGAAATACTTTTAGGAGAGGATACAATTAGTGGAGAGAAGTAACAATCAAAGAAATAGTTTAAAAAAATGCTTTTAAGTGGAAAAAAAAAACTTGACTCTCAGAGTTGACATAATCAAAGTGACTGGATGTATCAGGGCAAAATTTTCTTTAATTTGATGATTTCTCAGTGCAATGAAATAGATTCATTATAAAGGAAAATAATTGACATCAGAATTCCTCTTGAAAAATAGGGGTGCCTGGGTGGCTCCATTGGTTAAGCATCTGGCTTCGGCTCAGGTCATGATCCATGGTTCTGTGCTGACAGCTATCTCAGAGCCTGAAGCCTGCTTCGGATTCTGTGTGTGTGTGTGTCTCTCTTTCTGACCCTCCCCTGCTTGTGCTGTATCTCTCTCTGTCTCTCAAAAAAAAAATTAAAAAAGAAAAATGAACACTGGAGGCACTTGAGTGGCTTAGTGGGTTAAGCTCATGACTCTTGATGTCAGCTCAGGTCATGATCTGAAGGTTGTGAGATTGAGCCCCACGTCAGGTCCCTTGCTGGGAATGGAGCCTGCTTCGGATTCTCTCTCTCCTCCTCTCTGCCCCTCCCTCTGGTCTCGTACACCCATGTGTGTCCATGTTCTCTCTCTCTCAAAAAATATAACAAAACACTGTCAAAAAAACAATGGACATTGCCCATATAACGTCGAGGGGTAAAATATTGTATTCCCAGAATTCTAGCCACAGACCCATCAGCCTTCATATGGGAAGATAGAGGAAAACAATCTCTAAAGTGCAAGACTTCAGAAAGCATATTCTTAGTGTAACTTTCCTGAAAAAAAACTATTGAATAAGTGCTCCAGTGAACCAAGAAATTAATCACAATAAAACATTTATAAATCAGGAAGATTTATAAAAGAAAATGTAGTGGAAGATGGAACCAATGAAATAGCATTAAATTTAGATTACTGTCGCTAAAGTTAGGAAAGTTCCTGCAAATGTCAAAAATAAAGGTAAAGAGTAGATAGGTAATGTCAGAGTGGATTAAAAAGATCGAGATCTAAACTCCTAGATTATTTTACCAAAATCTATGTGGTAAAGAGCAGGGTAGAATTTCACATTTTACAAGAGGTTATATTTTACCCTGCTTGATGTTGATACTAATATGTATCTTCATATATGTTTTTAAAATGTTTTAAAGATGAATACCAATCTAGTAGGTTAAACCCTCTATTTTTTTAGTGATTGACATCCTCTTCTCTTCCCACACCCTTACCCACACGCCTGAATATGAAAGAGGTGCAGGTGAAGACTGCTGTGGTTCAGCCTGCACCCAGGACTCAGCCCTGGGCTGCACTTTCACCCTCACGAGGGCTCCAAAGCCATGCAGCCAAACACTGCAGCTCACAGAGTGAAACTTGCAAACCACTGTACTTGTAGAATAAGATGAAGAAAACTTCCATTTCATTAGATCCCAACTTTTGCCCAAGGTGCTATGGGTGGGTTACAGGCCCATGAGATAATGATCTCCGACTGGGTGTGGCTGGGCTGGCCTGGGGCTAAGGTTGAACCTGCAGCTGCCTCCTCCAGGGGCCCTTGAAGGCTGGAGCGGTCACATAGTGTGCTCCTTTGTCCCTGAAGCCTGGGACCCTGTCATCTCTCATTTACATTCTGCTCCCCGTGCTGTGCTGAGCAAAGGCAGGGAGGGGGCGCTCCTAGCGCCTGCATATCTCTTTCGGCAGCTAGCGTTGACAAGATCATGCTGGTGGGGTTCTGCAGGAGCTCCAGGTGAGGCTGGTCTAGTGTGGAGGCTTCCTGTTTCCACATGTACCTATATCTGAAGCCTCTGTCCTTTTGTGGCAGAGTGCCTCTTTAGTGGCAACCTAGCTAGCTTCAGGATGGTCTGTCCAAGAATATATGCTCATCCTGAAAATTATATATATATGTGTGTGTATATATATAATGCATAGTATGTATGTGTATATATATGTGTTATATAGTGTATGTGTATATATAATATATATGGTATATACATGTATAATGTATATTTAATATATATTATTTTGAAATACTTAATATGAAAGAAATTCAATAGATTCAAAATCCATTCATATCATCACAATCAATTTGAATATGACATTAACGCATAAAAGAAAAAAGGAGAGCTGTTAGTTTCTTTGAATATAATTTGAATGTGTACATTTTTGTATAATAGTCAAAGTGTTTTAATTTTTTAAATCACCAACCTGCGTAAACTGAGTTTCTCAGCAATGGTCCCTATAGGGACTTTGAGGTGTGCCTGGTGGCTCAGTCAGCTAAGCATTCTGTGACTTGATTTCAGCTCAGTCATGACCTTGTGCTGACAGCAGAGAGCCTGCTTGGGATCCTCTCTCCCTCACTTTCTGCCCTCCCCCTACCCTTCAAAAATAAATAAATAAACTAAAAGAAAAAATACTTTGAAAACATCATCATGAAAAGTTCTTTTTTTTTTTTTAATTTGAGAGAGAGAGAGAGAGAGAGAGAGAGAGAATGTGAGCTGAGGAGAAGGCAGAGGGAGAGAGAGAGAATTTTAACCAGACTCCTGGAGCCTGATGCAAGCCTTGATCCCACGACTTGGGACCATAACCAGAGCCAAAATCAAGAGTCAGACACTCAACCAGCTGAGCTACCTAGGTGCCCCCAAAAAATTCTTCACCAGGACTTTAGTGTAGTTATGTCAAGCATAACATATGATATAAATAAAATTGAAAGTACATTCAAGTTTTTAGTAAACACCTTGAGAATATTTTATTTGAGGGGTGCCTGGGTGGCTTAGTCGGTTAAGCTTCTGACTTTGGCTCAGGTCATAATCTCATGCACGGTTCACAGGTTTGAGCCCCGTGTCGGGCTCTGTGCTGACAGCTCAGAGCCCAGAGCCTGCTTCAGATTCTTTGTCTCCCTCTCTCTCTGCCCCTCCCTGCCTCAAGCTCTGTCTCTCTCTGTTTCAAAGATAAATAAACATCAAACAAAAACAAAAAAGAATATTTTATTTGGAAGTTTTTTACATATTCAATATTCAATGTGTTCTTCATTTTTACTTTTTTACTACTATATATATATTTTTTAATGTTTATTTACTTTTTGAGAGAAAGAAAGAGAGAGAGACAGGGTTGTGAATGTGGGAGGGGGAGAGAGAAGGAGACACAGAATCTGAGCTGTCAGCACAGAACCAGATGTGGGGCTTGAACTCACAGACCATGAGATCATGACCTGAGCTGAAGACAGATGCTCAACCGACTGAGCCACCCAGCAGCCCCTACTCTTTTATATTTTAATAATAATTTTCTAATATAAAGAAAATATATTTTACACCAAGTCCTACATAGATGTCTTTATATTTCCTCAAGTTTACTGATTATGCAGCTAAAATATTATTTTCCATGTGTGTGTGCCATAATGTGAGAGACTGGGAAGTACTATAACAGGGAAATAAACTGTAGAGAAAGTTTGATCAATAACCAAAATAAAGAGGGAATAAAGGAAGCCCATTGAACATTAGCCAACAGTTATCAAATGAGGAGTAGTTATAAAACAATATGTATAGTTTATTTCTACATTTGCAAAATAAAAAAATATTAAAACTACTCCTCGTGGACACTTGTGGCTGTCTTGCCAGTTTACCGTGATTCCTCTCTTCCAGTTACTGCCGCCTCTTCAGCTCAAACATACTGACAGGATGAGGCAACCATGTTTATGGAGCATAAGCATGCCCCATCCATGCCTGGTTGGATCAGGGTGGGTTCTTTAAAGAATCCTTATTCCTTTCCCAGGGAGCTTTGGGATTGTGACCCAGAATGTCCAGTCTCAGCCTGGCTGCTCATTTGAATAGAGAAGATTTAAAATCACAAGATGATGGTACTTGCCATTTTTTTGCCACAGGATGAGGAAACAGAGATGAAGGATGGAGAGAACAAATTTTCCTAATTCCCTGCAGTGTTTTAGTCTGTTTCTAAGACCTTCTTATAAATTCAGGGGGACATCCTACTATCCTTATTGTAAATCTCCCCCTTTTGCATTACTTTCTTCAGTTAGGTTTCCTGTGGCCACATCCAATGAATATATTATACGTTAATTCATATGAAAAATGAAAGACAGGAATATCTATATTAAAATATTAGCAGAGCTTAACTCTGGATGGCAGACTATGGGTGAATTTTATTTTTTTATTCTATTTCTAGTAAAACTTTTCCAAAAGGGGATGTATTGCTCTTGTGACAAGAAAATAAGTTAAAGATTGTATTTATTTAGGGATAAGAAATTAAGTAATTATGTTTAAGTCTAGTTTTTACATTTGAGCTCCTAATTTTGACCCTTATTATACATGACATAAAATGGAAGACTTGATAAATAATTCTGAGAAGACTGGTCTTTATTATTTTAACCATAATACTAAAATAAAATATTGTGATATATTCTTTAAATATATATAAGAGAAATTATTGGGATGCCTGGGTGGTTCAGTCGCTGAAGCTTCCGACTTTGGCTCAGGTCATATCCTCATGGTTTGTGAGTTTGAGCCCCGTGTTGGGCTCTGTGCTGGCAGCTCAGGGCCTGGAGCCTGCTTTGGATTCTGTGTCTCCCTCTCTCTCTCTCTCTGTCTCTCAAAAATAAACATTAAAATTTTTTTTAAAGTTAATATGTATTTAATTTGTTTGTTAAGGGAGGAATTTACAAATTTTTTGTTGCTATATAAGTTGTACTTCATTTAGAGGATTTTTTTTAAAGAGAGAAAGAGCACATGAGCTGGGGAGAGGGGCAGAAGGAGAATAGAATTGTAAGCAGACTCCATGCTCACCACGGAGCCCAATGTGGGGCTCAATCCTATGACCCTGGCTAGGATCATGACCTGAACTGAAATCAAGAGTTGGTGCTCAACCAACTGAGCCACCCAGGTGCTTCTAGAGAAATATTTTATTAAAATAAAGATATTTCCCCCCAATTTCTTTTAATTAGGCAAAGTGAATCATCAGAAAATTAATAGATTCCCGATCCTTACCCTCATAGTGGTCTTGCATTTCCCTGCAATGTCAGTCTGTAACATCAACAAAGTGAGATTTCAATGAACTTCAGCCAATGTTATTTTCCGAGGGGGCTGGGGAAGAAAGTGGAGTTGATTTGGGGAGCTGCCCACTGGTTAGTGGATTAATAGGAGAGTATGTTTTTAATGAAGCGCAAGAAGATAAAAAAAGGATACAAAGTCTCTAACCTCAGACTGCTTTCAAAATACCAGGAAAATCGGAGCCACGGAACACCAGATTTAAATTTAAGATTCTAAGGAGACAAGAATGAGAACTTCTTTCTTAATTGTCTCTTTCTGAGGAAAATAAAAACACTCAACATATTAATAATTTGGCAGAGTTGGCCACCTGATTCAAAAAGCTTAAATGCAGCAACAATTCATCCTGAAGACTGTGTACTTTTGTGCTTAGCACGGATGGGTTTACCTGAATGAATTTTGGTTCTTATTTAATATTGTTGTCTTTAAGATGAGAAATGGAAGGGTGACATTTCCTGATGCATTTTCACCAGCAAGTCTTGAACAGAAATAGTCCCTAGCACGATTTGTCTGATAACAATACAGTGGAGTAAATGGCACCTGTGCTTTGGGTGAGAAAGGAGAAGAGTTTGCCCCGTAGAGAGAAGAAATGTTTGCTTAAAACGAAGAGCTACTGGATAAGACAGTGTGGACAATTCTGTTTTCTTTCTCAATACTAACCCTAGAAGTTGCTTCCATCTGGTTCTTGAGTCTGTCACAGACCTTGGCTTAGTCCCAAATGTAGGTTTTGGATTCAGGAGCCCTGCTTTGAATCGGAAGTGGTGAGACTTTTGAAAGGTAGCTTAATTTTGCTGATTATTATTTTTCTTCTTTGTAGAACAGGCTAATAATACCTCCCAGTTGTGGAGATAAAGTCTGATGAAAGTATCTGTCGCATTCTCTGACATAATGCACACTCTTGCATAGTATTTCTGTTCTTTGTCTGTATTGTATCGAGGCTCTAACCTTGTCTGTCACAAAAAACTTCCACCACACAGCCTCCACTGTATATTTTATGAATATATTTATTCATTGCACCTGCATTTACAGTTCTTCAGGATCACTGATATTTTTGCGATTTGAAGATTTTCTAGAATATACTTCTAGGGACACCTTCCTCTGTCCAAGGACAGAGATTCCATTAGTTGTCAGGATCTGGAGACTATCAAATCAGTAGCCTGGAAATATGGTTCACTTTTGAAACTTGAGACTATCAGAAAGTAGGAATTAATTGTCCTTGCCTCATACGGTGAGTGGAAGAACTAAGGGAGATGATGTCTAAAGCCCTTAGCATGATGCCTAAACATGGCTATGTGCGTGCTGATGTGAATTGTGTTGGATAGTCCTACGTGTGCATGCCGCGACAGTAACTTAAACCAAGTAAGGATGCTGAAAACTTTTTTTTTCAAAGATTATAGCTCCAGATGATAGCTTCAAAGATTCCTTTGCCCACATCCTTTCTGGAATGCTGGGTTAAGAAGGATTCTGAGCTGCATCTTAGTGAAACTGAGTGCTGTATCTGATTAGAGATGCCAGCATGAGGAAAGGAGGGAGTGAAGGATGACATTTACTTAGCATTCTTCTTCTAGGTAAGTTTTTTTTTTACACTGACTTATGTGGAGCAAATGCTTCCTTCATCCATTTATCTTACCCATTCCCACTTTCTAGTGTAAAACAGAAACCAACTCTGTGATAACCAAAAATTGGAGAAGAAAGTAATGAACACCATTCTAAAACTCTTCCATGTTAGTTCCTGAAAAATTATAGGCTCCCTAAAAGTCATTACTAATTTTAGAATTATTAACTTACAAACATTGAAGTAAAACTAAAGAAGCTAAAAAAGTATTCGCAATTAAAGTAATAGTAATTCAAAAGGAAGCATAATATTTGCTGAAAACCCCGATAAATCAAGACAATGCTAATTATATCCTAATAACAAGCCTTGTTCCCCTAAAGAGTGGGGATGTTAACTATGTGTATATTCACGTAAGAGAAGGTTTCCGATGTTGCCAAGGCTTGAAGAGTGGTTGGACTTATGAGAATCCTAAATCAGAGGTTTCTATAATTTCTGATTACACACTCATTTTAGTTTAACATGACAAATATTACTAATGGCTTCCAATAGCCCTAAAAGGACACTGGGTATAACAATTGTATGTATTCACAAGGCTTGTGGAAGATGAATGAGATGCTAAATGTAATACTGAACACACTGGCTGGCACATAGCATAAGCACAATGTTAGTTATTAGATCATCCAGTTTTAGGAATTCTGCTGAGATGCTGACTTCTTAAATTCTTTTCTGTCTTCTTTGTGAGCCCCACTACACCACTTGAATGTACTTCCTTTCATTTAAAGTTTTCATCTATGTTTTTTAAAAAGGCATATTGCTTTGGGAAAACTGACACTTTATTCCTTTATAGGTTTAGCATATTTATAAGTGTCTATAATGAGTTAGACACCATGCGATGCTCTGTATGTGAAAGGGGATCACAAAGATGAGTGCCATGGTTCCTGACTTCAAGGAACTGTCAGTCTTTCTGGGATGTGTGTGGCTGCCTGGATTAATCTGATAACTTCTATGACCTGGCCTAACCCACCTTCCCACATGAATTCCCTATCACAGTGGGTTATGCTGCATCCACACTGAACCACAGTATTTCCTAAGCAATCTTTATGCTTTCCCATCTCTGCCTCTTGTCACTTTCTATTTCTTCTAACTTGGAAAGATTACTGTTCTCACTTTTAGGAGAAATAGGTCAACTGTAGCCTCACCTGTGAAATCTCCTTTATTATCACAGTCTGAAAGTGAAACTCCCTTCTTTGAATAGCTGTTGTGGTATATATTTTCGGTGGATGAATCGATGTGTGGATGAGTAAATAAGTTTGTATCTTATTATAGTCGTGGGGCATGGGTAAAATCATGTCTTAGGCATGCTGAGTGAATCTGCAGAATGGCTAGAGGTTCCAAAGGCAAGCATCAGAGGTTTGAGAGTTAATGCATATGTACAACAAGATGTACTGCATGCTGGGGTATAAGGGCACCAGCTCTGGAATCCAATCCCAGTTCTACCACTCTATGTATGATCTTAAGTAAGCTATTTAGTGTTTCCACCTGTGAAATGGAGATAACAATAGTACCTACATCACAGGGGCGTGAGGAATAAATGAAAGAGCAAATGCAAGCTCTTGAGAGGATAAGAACCTGGCATATGGTAGGAGTTCAATAAATGTCAATTATCATTGTCATTTGCTATTTTATGAACTTCTCATTCTCGATGTATCTGCAAGACTAAACTCAGTGGTGGTCTTGAATCCAGCTCTTTAGGCCCATCATTCTTCATAGGTAATTTTTTAAATTTCTTGTACAAATATAAAACTGGAGACCATTAGGCGACTATTTGAAGTATCAGGCTTGTGGAACTTCTATTATCTGTTTCAGGTGAGCCAGTTCTTCAATTAGAGTAGTTCCTACTTCACTCTCTTTCAAGTTCATACCTATTGCACTTGATGTTGATCTCTTTCTGTTAGCCAGTAGTAGTTGAAGCCAATTAAAATGCAATTAATAAGTGATAACTCTGTAGAATGATGCTGGCTTGTGGCAGAGGCCTTTGGAGATGAGCTGCCCAGCAGGCCTGTCAGGTTGGCGAAATAAGCTGGAAGCCCATTTAAATGCTCTTTGAAAAATAAGTGAAATGCTTTCCTCTGAGTGTCACCAATAAAGCACAAAACGCATCAAGAGCAACTTGATGTGGTGCTGTTTACAGCAAATTGCCCTGATCAAGAACAAATGCATCATTTATGTTGCATGTGTGTGTGTGTGTGTGTGTGTGTGCACGCGCGCGTGTTAAGTAATGTATGCCATCCACTGTAACAGGAAATTTGGATAATGTAATTTGGAAAGAAAAGTACAGATAAGATTAGAGCCTTTTCTGCAACACTACAGAGGATCAGGACACAACATTTAGGGCGGTCCATTTCTTTCAATTCACTCTTCATTAGGTACTTAAGCCGTACCTCGCTGCGGCTCAGTTTGGTGTGGACTGGCAGATTGGGTGGTGGTTGGGCAGAGCTGAGGGACATCAGAAGGAGGGATGAGACATGACCGGAGGAAACAGCATAGGGGAGAAGGGTGGGAGAAAGGGATGGCACTTTGAAGGTGATAGCCACATGGTTAGCCACCCGGGTTTTCCAGGATGGTTCCTGTTTAGACCTGCATCCAGGCATCTTACCTATTTCGCACCCTCTTCACTCTCAGCATCCCAGTTTATGCAATAAATTATACACCGGCTGGAGTTTCAACGGAAATGCTCAATTTCACTCTAATAAGCCAGAAAAAAGTAACGTGGACCAAAATCTGTCACTGGCTGCTGAAATTCCAATTTGTCTAATAGGGATTTAGAAGGAAAGGCAAGGGACTGCATGCTGAAAGGCCTAAGCACAGTCACTTGGTTACTTAGGTAATAAAGGTGACACATCTGGGCCTAACAAGATAATCAAATGTATTAGTACCTGATGCAAATTTGGTCCTCTGGAGGACTGACAATCCGTTCGCCTGGGATCTCCTACTGCTCACTCTGTGGTGGAAATGTTGCCTCGCTTTTCAAGGTACAGACAAGTCTCATGGCTGCCAAAGAGATGAAGATTTTATTCAAGGAGTTGGGCTCAAGGGAGATATGGTCAAAGGGCTAATTCTTGGCCAAGGGCTAGAACTTGTTGCCCTGGAAACAGTATCTCCCTCCTCAGAAAACAGAGCCCACCTGTATAATCATCTCCTTGGGTCCCTGCATGACCACCCAGGAGGGGTCAGCTGCCACCTGGGAGAGCAGAGCGTAGCTGTGTCTCACTCCCGCAGCTCACACACTGACAGTGGAGTGAGTCCAAGCATGTTGGCATGGCTCCTGTCCAAGAAGGTTATTGATTTATCTCATTTCTTGAAGCCAAGCGTTATAACTTTTATCCATCATTATACTGGAGACTATGGCCATTGAAGTGAGGTAAGAAAAAGAAATAAAAGTTGCCACGATTGGAAAGAAATAAGCAAAACAAATTATTAAGAGATGACATGAAAATTGTCCAAGTGGAGGACCTAGTTTATGTACATACACACACACACACACATACACACACACACACACACACACACATCATGAGAGTTTAACAAGATTGCTAGATGTAAGATCAATTGTGTAGCTGCACAATAGCAACCGAAAGTTATAAGGTGTTGTTAAATTTAACTAAAATACAGTCGAAATAACAAAAAATATGATGCCAACAAAGAAATGTAACAAAAGATGTCTGTCACCTACATAGAAAAGCACGCAATTTTACTGAAAGACATTAAAAAGACCTAAATAAATGGACACATGACATGTTTCTAGAGAAGGTGGTCGGGTTTTCCATAATCTGTTAAAATAGCAATTCTTGATGAAACTTGATAGATAACATCTAACTGTGCATGTACGAGGAAAGGACAAACAAACAGCCAAGAACAGCTTGAAAAAAGAAAAATGTAGGGGAGCTTCACCCACCAGCTATAAGGATTTGCTATTAAGCTTTCCATTAGTTCGGTGGATGGCTACACAAAGGAATCACCTAAACAGAATGAAGAGCCAGGAACAGAGCCCCCTGTGTGGAAGCCTGACTTTACAGAGCTCACATCACAGACTGAGGGGTGCAATTAGCTATCCCTGTGGAAACAAGTGACATTGAATCTCTGCTGCATATTCTAAACAAATCTAGTTCAGGGGAATTGAAGTTTAAAAGTGAAAGAAATTTTAAAGCTTCTAAAAGAGAATGTAGGATAAAATCTTTACCTCAGGTACGGAAGTATCTTTAAACAATTCACACAAAATATAAACTATGAAAGAAAAGGAAATAAATTTGGTTATATTAACATGACATTTTTTTGGTTTGTCCTAGGCAGAGAGAAGAAAACCTCAAAGCAAAATGGGCAAAAAAGAGATGAAAAAGACCTTCTACAGAACAAGTACTCCTGATGCTGGTAAATACATGAAAATGGTTAGCCTAATTAATAACTAGAGAAATCCAAATTAAAACTACAATGGATCTGTGTCTTATACCCATTATACTTAAAACGTTGTACCATATTTGTCTTAATGAGAATGTGAAAATGTAAATCAGTACAGCCACTTTGGAACAGTCTTTGCCATTAATTTTTTAAACTTGAACAAAGCATATCTATTAACCAACAATTTCATTCTTAGGTATATAGGTATGTGGAGAAATTCATGCTCATGTGGAATGTATAAAAATATCCAGGGCACCTGGGTGGCTCAGTCGGTTAAGCCTTTGACTCTTGATTTCGGCTCAGGTCATGATCTCACAGTTCATGGGTGTGAGCCCTGCCCCGGGCTCCGCACTGACAGGGAGGAGCTTGTTCGCGATTCTCTCCCCCTCTCTCTATCCCTTCCCCCTCTCACTCTCTCTCAGAATAAATAAAACTATAAACAAACAAACAAATAAATAAAATATTCATACTGTGCTTAGACAAATGTCTAGTCAATTGTGCACTGACAGGAGAAGGGACCAATAGTTTGTACTCCACAGAGAAGTGCAGGTGACTGAATGCAGCTTCATGCTTCAACATGGATGAGAACAACAAACACAATGTGTAGGAAAGGAAGTAAATCACAAATGGACACACAAAGTGTGATCCTACTTAATAAAGTTCAAATGCACAAAAACGAGTAGTGTATATTTCTGGGTTACATGCATACGTAAAAAGGTATTTTAAAAAGCCATAATTTTTGGTGGGGATGGAGGAAATAAGAACAACCGATGGGGAAGGATAGCAAGGGGCTGTGTCAGAAGTAGCAATTTGCTATTTTTTAGGCTGGCTTCGATATATGGGTGCCATTTAGTCATTCTTTATACGTCAGCCATTTGCTAGGCATACTTTTTGAATGTATGAAATATTTCATGAAAAATAAATTTTTAAAAAGCTTCCTGCTGGCCACAGACTCCCATCAACTGATGCAGGCAGTCCAATTATTTCCTTATTTACAGCTGGATTTTATACTTTTAACTTTGGCTCATCCCTGAACAAATTTACTGAACATGGTCTAGTGATCAGATTAGCAGCCCTCTATAATGTTTTCGCTAATCCCAACCTCTGCATATGCATAATACAATTTTAATGACCCAGAACAACATATTTAGTCATCTCGTATAGGCAGTTTCCCCATTAGCAACTGCATCGGAAAGCCCCCAGTATGTAATTTCTATTAGTGACTTTATTATGAAGTTCCATCGCTGCCTGCTGGGGGCTATACCAGGAACCAGATTTGATGATCCCAACAAATGTTACTTCCTCCATGAAGCCTTTCTCAATGCCTGAAGGCAGAATTTGTTGTTCTGTTCGTCTCAGTAGCATTTCTTTGTTTGCAAAGTGGAGAGTACTGACTTATACCTTATAGGCTGCCATGAGGCATAAACAAGATAATGCATTTAGGCTCATGGTAAGCACTCAGCAAATATTAGCCATTTTTGTGTTTGTATTTGTATTTTATTCTTGTTCTTTTTATTATTCATATGCCTTTATCGGAACGCATGGTTTGGGTGACTTGCATTAGCTAATTACGTATAGCTATCTCCCCCTGCAATCTGTAAGCCCATTGAGGGTGTGATGTGTGTCTTCGCATCCATGTCCTTCGGGTGCCTAGCATTGTTCTGAGCATGTAGTAGGCATTCGATACATACTTCTTGAATTTCATCAAACTAAAATTGTTTTTATGGTTTCAAATTCTTCTTTTAAAATTTAGGATTTTCAGACCTATTCCAGAATCCAGGGCTCCTAATATTTGTGTCTCAACTCTGTGCCTAGGGGATGCCTGTCATATTTGGACTTGTCCCTTGCTGGCTATGATGAAAGGTTTGGTGAGATGATGGCAGGGCTCCCATAAGCCCTTCCTGAGGAAAATGAGAAAGGTCCACCCTTGGCTGGGCAGTTTGCTTTTCTGATAAGAAAAAAAAATTTTTTTTAATGTCATTTGTTACCACCTGGCTTGGTCAGAAAATGTAGGACCCAAACATGAACAAAACTTTTTCATAAGTCAAATTGTTTTTTTGAAAAAAAAATATTTTGTAGGGGCGCCTGGGTGGCTCAGTTGGTTAAGCCTCCGGCTTCGGCTCAGGTCAGATCTCATGTTCGTGGGTTCGAGCCCCGCGTCAGGCTCTGTGCTGACAGCTAGCTCAGAGCCTGGAGCCTGCTTCCGGTTCTGTGTCTCCCTCTCTCTCTGACCCTACCCTCTCATACTCTGTCTCTCTCTGTATCAAAAATAAATAAAACATTTAAAAAAATTTTTTAAAAATATTTTTTAAAGAAGGAAAAGAACACAGCATTACTGATGATAAGGCTGTAATATTGTTTTCTTAGAGAACGTAATTTACTGCTGAATATAATCCAGTGAACATTTGGAGCTAGGGCCTGGTTCACTGATGCTAGGCTCTGCTATTCCACATGGTCCTGAGGAGTAACTGACTGCCGATATGATGCCTGACAAGGAGGGGAGAGAAGATAGACATTGAAGACCTTCAGTTAGTCCTTTCCTCCAAAGAGCTTACATGCTAATCTTGATCTGTGACTAATTCTAATTGGGTAGTCACATGCTAAATATATCCAAGAATTTCCCCATTAGGAAGAAATAGTGTGATGTGATATGTAATATAGATAAGTATGAAATTTTATTGGGAATTTTATTAGTTTAATTAATAAGCATATAAAATGTATTTGGTTAGAAGGTTTATAAAAATATAATTATGTGGTTAGATATACTTGGGAATAATCTGTGTTATATTAATAGAAATAGAATATAATAAATCAATGAATTTGAGGGAAGATATTTTTAGATAGTAGCTATTTTAAGCACTACCAAGATGGAGGGTAGGAGGCCAAGAGGCTCTCTGTTTCTGTGATCAGAGCAAAGGCAAGAGCCAAGGACAACAATCAGTCTCACTAAGTGAGGCAGAAATCTGGGATAAAAATGGACTCTATAAGCATCACTCTTGGTGGTTCAGGTACTGAGTCTCTCCTCCTCTCGAGACGCTCAGATGAGCAAAACTCCATGCAAAGGAAGTAAGCGGTCACCAAGGCTGGGCAGAACTTAGTCTTGTCAGTTGACCCCTGGAGTAGGGCTTGGAGTGAAGGAATGTTTGGAGGAATGGTAATGTGTGAGATCTAATGGAGAGGAGTTTTCATGGTGAAAGATGACATGTACCACCCTTTCCCTTTCAAGAACCAGGATGCATTGCTCTTACTAGTTGTTTTGTCCACCGAAGTGGCCTTGATACAAGCCACTAAACTGAGGTTTGTGAACTGTTGCCTCCTTGGTGCTGTCACATTTGTGACAGGGAAGGAAGCCCTAGAAGGAGAAAGAGTGTGACTTTGGAGTCAGACAATGCTTTCTTTAAGTCCAACCTCTGCCACTCACAGGATCTCAGATCTGTATAAGTTGCTTAATATTTCTGAGCCTGTTTCTTAGTTTTTATAAAATGCAATGGAAACAAGTTCTTCTTAAGCACACTTCTATTGATTTTTGTTTTGTATTTTAATTAAGAACTAGAGATTACATCTATCAAATGCCTGGTACATTGGAGGTGCTTCAAATTCTCCTTGACTAATAAACATTTATTGAATGTACCTCCGGTCAGGCCCTGGGCTAGAATGTGGGAAAGAAAGATGAATGAGATGCTATTGTATTTATTTATTTCCGTCAAGGAATTTGTTATCTGGTTGAGAAGACAGGTGAACCAGTGTGGTAACCATTCACAAAAAGGAGCAGCAGGAACCAGAAGCATGCCTTCTAGTATCTAGCTTTTCTTCTATTTTCTTACAAAAAAGAACCTCAGCTTTTGTTGAGGACACTGCCCTTCAGCTAACCTTTGCGATTAAGTTACAGCCAACGGGAGATAATAAGTTCTGTGTGCAATGTCTAGGATGTTTCCTGAAGGTGAAGGGATATTCCTTTATTGCCTCCTTTTCTTTTTCTGCTATCTGAAATGTGGGAGCTGGAGGTGGAGTGGCCAGCTTGGACTTCAGGAGTAAGTCATGCGAGGAGAGAAGAGTGTGGCAGCAAAGCAGATTTACCACTGAATCTAGATCCTCGGTCATGGAGAAGCTAAGCTCCAGCTTTGAGGGTCTTACCTTCCAATGTAATTTACATGAAAGAGGAGTAAGCATATCTTTTGTTTAAGCCTCTGCTCTTCTCAGTTTGCTGTAACTTGCAGCCCAACTTAATTGACTTAACGCAATAGGATAGAGTGAGGAACCCTAGGGAGGGACTGGAGACTTTTTTGAGGGGGGCCAGGAAAGGTTCCTCAGAGTAGGTGATGGTTAACAAGTTGGAGAGGAGGAGCAGGGCTTCTGTCACCTGATATGGTGACATTAGGAGTTTGGTTCTGTGTCTATTTGTATAGATTATTGGCATTACATAGGCAACTTTATTAAAAAGAGGGTTTGAGAGTTCTTACATAAATTGACCTACCATTTTCCAAATAAGAGAAATCTGGAGACTTTCAGTAAGAGGCTGAAACAACTGGACTGGTATTTTTAAATTTACACTGTGTGTGTGTGTGTGTGTGTGTGTGTGTGTGTGTGGTCATGTGTGTGTGCACGTTATGATGGCTTGAAAACACTAATAACTGCTCTCTCCTAATATTTCCTTTTACTCCTGACCCTTCTCCCATGTTTTGACCAACTCAATTAGTTTGTGTTCACTGGCTCAGAAGAAGAAAGTGGCTATGCAGAGATGAGAAAGGGAATGGTTTTGCTGCCTTTTGAACTTCAAAAGTATGGGCTCTGAGAAGACCCTCAGACTGTCCAATAAAGACTGGGAAAAAATTCTGTCACTAGAGATAGGATCTGGTCAGAAAAGAAGCACCAGTGGGTCCATAAGAAGTTCTGTGCACCTTGCTTTCTGAGCCCAGCCCAAGGTCAAAGGGGTGAAGCCACTGGAAACTGCAGATGGCTTTGTGGGATCTGAAACAAAGGGTCTTTTAGTCCTCTCTTAGGTAGAATCCTGCGTTGGTGACAAGGCTCCAGAAGAGAAGTGACTGTATTATGTCTAGGCAGAACGGACCTTCGATACTCAGAATTCCCTTAAATTCCAGTACGGCATGGGAACTGCAAAATGATTCCAGTGTGTCCAGAAGAAGCAGCGAGTGCACCTCTCAATCTATATAAATCTGAGAGAGTAGGAGGAATAACTCAGAAGTGATCAGAGAGCATATTTCTGTGGGTCTTAACATGGAACAATGTGGTGCCCACCCTCAAACACCTTGATGCTGTGTAAGGCCCTGGACCATAGGGACAATGAGTGATCCCACCATAGAAAAATGGAGTGGAATCCCACACTGCCAATCTGGTGAAAGGCAGGCAGCTCACTTCAGTTATAGAAAAATAAAGAAAATGATTGTTCTTGCAGACCTGAGTATGAGGGAGGATAGAGATTAGAACCTGCTGCATATTCATTTAGTCAACAATAATTTTGCATGCCTATGAAGGGGTTGGCACTGTGCTAGGCATTTGGGATACTGCAGCAAACAAAACAAATGAAATTCCTGCCCTGGTGTAGCTTACTTACTTGTTAGGAGACAGACAATATATAGAAAGCACTAAATGTTATATTATTCAGTCAGGTAATCATAAGGACAAGGTAGAAAAGTCAAGCAGAGTCAGGAATAATTTACCTCTACTAGAAGGTGAATATTCATGCATTAATGACAAGTCTGGATAGAATTCCTTCCTCTTATTGCCTGTCTTGTGTGTCATATTGATCCTGTGTAACTGATGAGAACCCACAATCATTGATCACTCTCAAGGTGGGGGATGCCAGAAATGATGATGAAGTAGGTAAATTGTCTATGATACCTTCTAAAGATCAAGGCCAAAGCTGAAGTTGAGTGCCAGATGTTGGCTAAGCCCCAGGGCTGAAACTGAACTTCAGTGCAAGCCTCAAGTATCACCTGTTTTAACCCTTCATTCACCCCTCTAGGTAAATATCTGTATTCAGTTTTCTAGACGACAGCACTGACTCTCAGAAAGGTCAGTCAGTTTGGATGAGGTTCCACCAGGATTCAGTCCCAGGACTGTAGATTCATGGCCCTCCCTCTGCACTAAACTGGGAAGAACATTCCAGCAGGATCCATGGGCTGCTCTGCTGGACTCTTTCTAGCTTTGCAGCCGGTTCTGTGGGTTTCAAACAGAAGGAGGAATTTGGAGGGGGGTAGTTAAATGACCTGAGAAATCCTCTGCCATCGTCTGTCTACCCTCTCTTGCCTATGGAAGTCTCAGAAAGTCATAGCACAGCCATCCGGTATGGAGGGCAGAGTGGGTCAGGGGGACAGGAATGTTTTTCAGGGAGACTCAGAAGCGTAGATTATTCTGCAACAAACCTCTGTGGATTGCATCCGCTGTAATCAATCTGCAGACCATGGCAGAGACATATGTTACAGTAGTAAGCCAGAGGATTAGAAGGCTTGAAGGGACCTTGGGGATGATCCAGTACAATCACCACCCTAACTGTGAATTTCCTCAGTAGGATCTCTGACTTGGAGACACCTCACCTTTTTGTTCTCACATCTCTTATTAGAGATTTCTAGCCAGACTGAGCAAATGCCTGTGCTCAAAAAGGTCTTTCTGTTTAGAGGTGAGTAAAGGGTAATGACCAGCTACAAGGGTTGAGTAGCCCTGGGTTGTTTGAAAGGGACATCTAAGGACAAAACTCAGGGGTCTCTGTCCAAATTTAATGTGTCCGCTGATAATGGCAGAAGAAGAAATTTGGAGCTGGTTTTATCATAGTGAGGGCCATAGACCTCAATTTCATGGCCCTCCTCAATATAGATATCAACAATTTGACAAAGTTATTGGCCAATCGACTCACAGAATAAGCATTAATAAAAGATTTCAACCCAAACAATGTGCTGTTTTATGGCTAGTGCGCGTAGGCTCACCTGTATCAATTTACTGTGCTATTTAATATCCTCTTTAAGATGAAAAATGATGCCAGGTCAGTGTTAATAGCATCTTTTGACACTGAGAAAGTATTCCTGTGGATTGAATGGCAGTCGCTTCTTCCTCAGAGATTGAAATTTTTATCTCGAATGTCTTGCACGCGTGATGGCATCCCAGGCAAACAAATGTTTGCGTCAGGGAGTTACTTCTAGAACAGTGCATTACCCCAGGCACCTGGATTTTGCAGGCTCAGTGGTCAAAGATGTCCTCTTTCTGAGAGGCTTCATCCACTGCCAACAAGCCAGGATAAAAGGAACTTCTAATCCACTTGTATTTCAATGCATATGTTAGCGCTTGAGATATTCCCTATCAGATGGCATATTTTGCTTTTTCATTATTCTATATCTTACTACTTCTTTGAGTCTTAGAATTCTATCATCATGAATAATGAAAGATTTATGGAGACACCCTGGGTATGAAATTATTCAAAGTTTCCTTCGAGATCCTGAAAGTGATGGGGGAAATGCTATGGAAATACTTCAGGGAACACGGGGACACAAGATACTGATCTTTCCCAAGGCTCTGATTCTCTGCCTGTAAACTCATGGAGAGTCTGAAAGTATCTTCTAGCCCTAATATCTCAAAAGTCCATAATTTCTTCCCTGCTTTTAGGAACAGATTCTTAGACAAGTCTTCCTATTCAGGCACATGACATTTTATTTCTCATTATTTTCTAAATAAGATAGTGTAGGCTGGGTAAGATGTTTGGCAGAAAATAACATTGGATTAAGACTCAGGAAGCAGATTGTAGCTTTGGCCAATGAAAGTTGTATGGCCTGAAGTAAATCCCTTAAGTAAATCATGGAATTTTGGTTCATTCATTTATAAAATGAGAGCTCTGGATTCAACTCTGTGTTTTGTTTTGTTTCAGTCCTAAGAACTTAGGTCTTGCAGACCATTGGAATACATAACAAATTACAAAAATGAAAGAAAACATTGTTATTTTAACTTCTTTCTAAAAAGATCACAGTCCTTTAAATAGAGAAAGAGTTAATGCATTGGGTTCTTATTTTGGGGAGCAGGGGAGGAATACTGGGTAAAGCAGTGTTTTTCACCTTGGTATTCGTGAACTCTTGAGAAGCCATGCATGTATTTTGAGAGGTCTGCAAATCACTGGTGTAGAGAGACACCAAACCAAGCAGTACCTAGAACTGGGAACTGGTGGGTGGGTGGTAGGTAGAAGTAGATGGGAGGTTAGGGATAGGAGGGCATATGGGTCAAGGTTTTGGCAGCAAACAGAACGGCAGAATGGCATTTGAATTGAGTAATTTGAGGAGAGTGTATTAATGAGAGTATTTCCAAAGATGCATAGGGTGCAGGAAAAGCATAAAGGGAAAAACAGTGCCCAGATACCATTAACACTCCTAGGGCAGCAAGGGCAGAGATAGGAATAACACCCAGAACAGAAACAGAGAAGAAGCCGTGACCTTCAACTGAAGCACACAGCCAGCGCACAGGTGGGGGCTGAGAAAATACTTTAACTTCACCCTCCCTTCCACCTCATTCTCCTGCAAGATTCCACTGCACTGAACTTGACCAGGACAAAGGAATCCACAGATGTAGCCAGACAGGTCTGCCTCCAGGATGGCAAAGCAGGGAGATGGATCTGTGGAAGCAAAATGAAGATATCCAACATAGACCGGTAGAGAAAAAGAGAAGTTTCAGACCTTTTAAAAGGATGATTCAAAGGTTCAGTACCATCTACGCTGAAGGCTGGCTTTGCTTAATGTGTTTCTATTTCATAAAGTCTTGCAAACTAACACGGCTTTGCCTTTCTTCTCTCTCTCCAGTACTTGATGCAACACACTGCGCAAAAGAGCCTCAGTAAAGACGTGCTGATTTGATTAGATGGGTACTTATTAGTGAGTGCTTTGGAGGGAAAATCTAGAGGAATGTAATCATTTCTCAAAACTCATATATTCCCTTACAAGTTGAGAAAAGGAAAAGGAATAAGAATATTCTAGATTTGGGGTTTCTGAAGAAATGAAACACAAAGAAAGAGGAGCGGGGTGCCAAGATTTTATTTTATTAACCATTATTAATGATGCTGTTCCATTTTACAATGCCATTTCAAGGTTGCTATCTTATTCTGGTTTTTAAAACAACTTTTGAGTTTCTTTAGGTTTTGGGGTTTGGGAGACTTTTTTTGGTTTTGGTTTTGGTTTCATACCCCCATTTTATAGATGAAGCAGATGAGGCCCAAGGAGGTAGAGCAATATGCCCAAGGTTACTTACTGGTGCTGATGCCACTGCTCATTCCACCACGCTGCTCATTACTTTAAAAAGACTCAATGCAAGATTCCCTGAGGGGGGATGTTAGCCTACTAATTTATTCATTCCCCTACCTTTTCTTTTTGTAAGTGGAAAATATGACAATTTTATTTGCAACCTAATGGACTATTTTTTTTTTGAGGGGGGGGAATTGAATTTAAATGATATCATCAATCACCTAGCCAGATGATGTATGGCTTCAGGAAACAAAATTAAAAGAGCTAAAGCCGTTAAGCATCTATTTTATTTCTGTTTTGCATTTTTAACAGAACCAGAATACAGTACATTCACCAACACCTGTTTGTTATTTGAGAAATACTATATTTAACTCATTTTTTAATTGAGCCAGGATTTCATGTCAAATTCAGATTCTGCAGATGGATTGTTTAGAAATAAAATGTCACATTTCTTGTTCACACATCTAATTTCTTTTTGACCTCAGAGAATTCCTCAAATCTAATGAAACTGCTAGGTAGAGGAGCGAGGAGAATCCGGCTGCTACCAGGCAGTTTTCTGCCTCTTTATGTATTTTTATGATATCTATTTTGCAATTACCAAATGGTGGTCTCAGGGATACCCATCTGTCATGCCTAATTAGGGACTATTAGGGATGATTTTATGACCTCATTCATATAAAAATCAATGCATATAAAAATATTTATACACCTCCACCCCCACCCTGCATTGGCTGTTCATAATGATGACGTATGCATTGAAACAGGGAAGGAAGGGAGAAGACTGTAACTTTCACCTTTAGCGTTTATTTATTTTTTTTACAGTGTGCATTTGTTTTATAACCTAGTAAATGCAATCAAATGCTTTAACAATTAAACAAATAAATGAAAGATGAGCCAACAATAGAGATTACCTTAAAAGTGAGCATTGAAGGGCGCCTGGGTGGCTCAGTCAGTTAAGCGTCCGACTTAGGCTCAGGTCATGATCTCGCGGTCTGTGAGTTCGAGCCCTGTGTCAGGCTCTGTGCTGACAGCTCAGAGCCTGGAGCCTGCTTCGGATTCTATGTCTCCCTCTCTCTCTGCCCTTCCTCTTCTCACACTCTGTCTCTGTCTCTCTCAAAAATAAATAAACATTAAAAAAATAAAAAACAGGAAAAAAAAAGAAATCTACCTTAAAAAATTGAACAATGATTCAGATCCCAAATACTGGGATCTATGAATTACTACCTATCATGTACAGTGAATGATTAAAATGCTGTCATCTCAGAGTCCCAGACAACTAGGTTGTCCGTGAGAATACCAAGTCAGGCCGCTGCTGCTGCCACAGGCTTTGGGCACTTTGGAAGTCAAGAGCACTTTCCTATAACCAGATCGGGTCAACATAGTTCTATTAAATTTTTATTTTTAATACAATTGTTTTGGCTCATTTACATAGGACGTTATTCTGATGAAAATTGGAATTTTCAATATCCTACAAATGATGCAGGTAGAACTTTCAGTTCTTTCTCTTTTCAGGCGAGTGGAATACGAGAGCAAGTTAGGAAGAGAATTTGACAAAAAGCAGGTAGTTAATTCCTCACATTTAGGAAAGGTGCTGTTATGCATGACACCTAATTTCATCAGGAACACTTTTCAAGCTCCCTTCTGGTTTTCTCTTTGGCGTATGACCTTGCAACCAACACTACTTCGCTTTTAAAAAAATTCGTATTTTTTATCTTTTTGGATATATGAAAAGAAATTGTTTTTACAACACGAATCACATTTTCAACTTCACTGATGTGTTGCCTTTGAGCATCCATGAAAATTTTAAGCCAGAAACACTGAACAACAACACATAACTCATATTTTGTGTGTGTGAAAAGTTTTAATGCTCTAAGAAATGCTATTTTTCTCTATGACAATTTACTGAAAATGGAAGTTCAGTAACTTCTCTTTGATAATGATATTTTTGTGTTATTGATGATTTAATGAATTATTAATATACTCTCTGGCTGTCCAAAATGCAGACAAAAATGTGTTTTGGTTTGTCTGTTTGAGTTAGGGTGTGTGTGTGTGTGTGTGTGTGTGTGTGTGTGTGTGTGTGTTTGCAGTCATTAAAGTTTGGAACTGACAAAGCAATGATGATCCTCTTACCCTCACCATTTTGGGTTTTCCTCAAGCTACCAAGACCAGGATTAGAGCCAAGAAGGCAAGAATTTATGTGAGGGTACAGAACTCAGAAATAGTTCTGTCATGGGCCTTGTCAAATTAGTCTCCTTGGGGTTCAGTCATTTATTCAACAATTTATTAAAAACCTGATATGTGTCAGGCAGAACTAGGCACTGAGGATACAGCTGAGAACAAGATTAGGATTTCAGTTTTAGGTAATGTTTGCTCCCCAGGGAGCAGACTCTGAGCTGGAGATTTATTAGGTTGTGTTCTTGGCTTCAACATGTCGGGGAGGGAGGCCAGGAAGAAGGATTGGACAGATGGAGAGTGAGTTACACTATAATCTCAGTAGATAATAATCATTTTGTGCTCTCTAGAGAAGAGTAATCCTTCTTCTCTAGAATTCCTTGTTCCTGAGATTCCTATCTATTTTTTTTTCAAGCCCTTGCCAAACCAAACAAGTTCTTACCAGTGTCCCTGAGTCCACTGACACTCTTACCTTGGGTCACTTTGCTTATAACACAAACCAGATGACCCTGTAAATTGCCCAAAACTCTGCCCATTGGGAGGATTTCCAGTCATTACTGTCTATCAAGGACTCCTCTAAATGAGGTGGCATTGCTGTTACCTTTGCTTTTCCATGTTCATTCCCATACCAAGCGAACCTTCAGTGGGTCATGAGCAATCTCCCAGGCAGCCTTATGAGTTGTAGTACAGGTGAGGGAGAAGTCCTGGTGCACAAACTGTGGATGACATGTGTCTTACCTCCTCTGATAGATGGTTTGTACACTCCACAATTACTTGTGCTCGATCCTGGCTGTCCCACTTCCAATTTAAAATAACCTTCTCCTGGGCCCATCCAATTTTATGACTTGGTGAATCTGACAGAACTCAGGTCATGATGGACAGTTCTGGCCACATAGTCATTTGATGCCCTGTGGTCTATCTTTTCCCGAAAGCCCAAGGACAAGACTACAAATATATAATGCTGTCTGGTCAAGTGAGTGCAACTATTTCTGATCCTTTTTTCTGATAGGGGTGGAAAAGAATTCATTTGCCAGATCAATAGCTGCCTAGCACGTATCTGAGGTTGTGTTAATCTGCTCTAGCATAGATGACACATCTAACATAGCACTGCAACTGGGGCTCCAACTTTCTGAGTTTGCAGTAGCATACTGTCATCCTTGAGGATCCATCTGTTTCTTTATAGGGGCCAGATTAATGAATTAAATGTTGTTCTGATGAGAATCACCATCCCTACGTCCTTTAGGTGTAACAGTGGCACTGGTTTCTGCCATCCTCTTGAAATGTAACATTATTTTTCATTTCTTTTCTTAGCTTAGAAAGTGGAGCAATTTTAGAACTTTCCACTTGGCCTTCCCCACTATGATAGTTCTTGCCTCACAGGCCAAGCATTCTGTGTCAGTTGTGCCTATGACTAGGTAGAGTCAGACTACTAGGCCAAGGCTATGATTTTATCTGGCTCTTCTATATCCTCACACTAATGGGGGACCATGATGCCATCTTTAGGTGTAAGTGTCAAGTCATACTCTGTGTCCAAGAGTCCTTTCAATGTTTGGGTAATCTCCTTTCTTTAGTGTACAGCTACTCAGGTAAATGGTAATAGGTCATTTTTGGGGGAATGATTAGTATGTACCCTTGGGTCGTGTTAGAAAGCCCTTATTCCTGGGGGCTTTTTCAGCCATGGATTCTGGGTCTAACACTTGATTCAGGCCTGGAAACGGGGTAAGGAATTATGACCTTACATCAAAGTGACTGACTCCCACCTTGGTTCTCACCTTTGCAAGATATCACTTCATCTATCCTTCCTTGATACTTTTGCTTATGTATATTGACAAGGACCCTTGTTCGCTGCTCATTTATTGTCCACACCCCCACCCAGGGATGGTGTATATTATTAACCATCTCCATAATCCTCTGTAGGTCCAGGCCCTCCTGTCTGCACTTCTGACTCTGTCAATCACCATAATTACACCCATTAAGTTTCTGGCATCTGGACTTTAATGTTTCAGTATCTTATCATCCATCTGCTATTGATGACTCACATACTACAATGGAATCTCCAATTTCAGCTCTGGCCTGCAGAGAAGAGCCACTATTGAACTTCTTACTGATGTAGGAACCCATCTCACCAGTGCATTCTTTATTACTCTGGTAAGTGGTGCATCATTTGGGTTCTTTCATGGAATATAGTCCTCTAGTTGGTTTTTTAGCCTTGCATAGTGTATCTACTTTATTATGATTCCCATCTCTGAGTCTTTTCCTCCTCACCTTTTAAAACAATATGTCATAGTTATTCCAGCTCATTTTGGGGGGATTATCATTTTTACCATGCTCTAGGTGTTATCCTAGTAACATATTCACATTATTTTCCAAAGTGCTTGCCAGGGTGTTAAACTTTGTATCCTGGGAGAGTGCTCTCAAATTGATAAGCTTTTCCTTTTCTTTAAACTTCAAGTTTTTATTTAAATTCTAGTTAGTTAACATATACGGTAAAATTGGTTTCAGGCATAGATTTAGTGATTCATCACTTTCATATAACACCCAGTGCTGATCCCAGATAAGCTTGAGGTCATGATTAATGTATGAGTGTTTTGAGGGGAGTGCTTTGAACTGTAGAAAGATGCCCAGTTGAGCAGAGAAGCGGTTGAACTGGAATACCTATCCCAGTGGAGACTGAGCTGATCCTAAGGGGAGTTCCAAAGCTGGAATAAGCCTTTGGAGTTGTCCTGACTTGTGGTGAGGGAGGTGGGGCTGTGTGTCCCCTGTGGATCAGTCATCAGATGCTTAATGCTCCAGAAAGGGTCTGTGACCTAGAGCAAGGTGGCTGTTTACAATCAAGGCTAATCCTGTTGAAGTTGACCCCTAAGAGCTTTCTGCTGGAAGCACTCTCTACTTGGGAGAAGTTCCAATGTTCCTGAAGAGGAATCTGGATGGTGGTGTATCAGCATCAAAGTGCAGTCATAATAAATGACAATCAGCATTCCCTGGGTCTTGGTCTATTTAAGGACAGTGCTATATACACTATTAACATTATTTCGTCTAATCTTTTCGAGAATCCTACGGTATAAGTACCATTATTTCCCCTATTTTAAAAATGAGAACACCGAGGCCTGTAGAGGTTAAGTGGCTTTTCTGAAGTGAGAGCTAGTCAGCATAAGGAGCTGGAATTTGAACGTAATCACTGACACCAGGGCCCCTACCCTCAGCTTTCCTCATATTCTGAGCTAAAGACATCCATGCATCAGAATGTAGCCCCGCTGAATGAAGATGGTGGTAAGTCCTTTGTTGCCCTCTGCCCTGTTTTCTGGGTATTCTTTGCTCAGACCCAGGAATGTTATTTGTCTGTACTTTGCTTTTGTGCAAATTTTTAAAAAGTACTTCCTGTGACTGCGGTGGGTGTCTCGTTTCTGGATTGCCCAGCAAATAGCGCCTTTTGGTGAAGAATAAAACATCTTTTTCTCCAGGAATCTCAGAGCTGCTCGAGGATACAAAGCTTGGTGAACCAAACTCAGACTGGATTTCAGCCCCCACCTGCCCCCTTGGATCAGTACCAGTATGTACAGCACTTTGTCATATGAATGGCTTCCAGTGCTGCTGTCAAATACTGGTGGAAATCCCCATCTCCAGCCCATAGCAGTGTCCTGAGCTTTATATGTATTTAGCCAATGAGCCACTAGACTCCCCTATTTGCAATTTCTCCTAAAACTTAAGGGGCGCCTGAGTGGCTCAGTCGGTTAAGCATCCAACTTCGGCTCAGGTCATGATCTCATGGTTCGTGGGTTCGAGTCCCACATTGGACTCTGTGCTGACAGCTAACACAGAGCCTGGAGCCTGTCTTTGGATTCTGTGTCTCCCTCTCTCTCTGACCTTCCCCTGTTCATGCTGTCTTTCTCTAGAATAAATAAAAACAGTAAAAAAAAAAAATTAAAAAAAACCCTTAAAACCGAGACTTAAAACTTAAAAATTTTCAGAGCAGAATTTCTCATCTTCCTCTTCCATCTTCACACAAATCTATTATTTCATCTGTATTTTCTAACTCTGTCACTGGACCTGCATCTCCTAGTTGTTCAGTTTAGAAACATGAACTCATTTAACATTTATTTTATTATGCACCTAATATGTGTCTGGTCCTGTGCTGATGAACAAGAAGACAAACTCACTAGTTTACAACCTAGTGAGAGAGACAGACCAAGGCTAGTAAACAAATAGGCAAAATAATTCCCAATTGAGATTGCTATTATGAAAAACATTAGCAGGGTGATGGTGATAGATGGTGATAGAAAATGAGGAAGAGCCTTATTTTTAATACAGTTTTCAGGAACTATTTCTTTGAAGAAATGACATTTTAACTGAAACATGGAGAGAGAAAAGAAGCAAGGGCAGATGTTTCAAGTTTGATGAGTCATTTGCAATGCTTCACTCTGTTGCATCTCACACAACCCTGGTCTAGTGCTTTTATTTCCTAACAGTTCATAAACCAACCTCCTTCTTTCCAGTTTCCCAGCATGCTCTTGCATTTAGGACATCATGTTTTCTTTCCCTGATTTTTTCATATGCAACCGAGTCACTGCCAGGCCATTGTCTTGGTCTCTCTCCATTCCAGGCTCCATAAAAAGACACAAATTTGATCATATCATTGCCCTTCTTAAAATCTCACTATGGCTCCTATTCTCCTTCAGTATACAACTGAAGTTTCCTGGCATGAAATATTACATATTCTTACCGTAGATCTTGCCAGGCCTCAGGACTCCCTCCCATAGTTCTCTGTGTACATTCTCCTTTTCAGCCATATTGAATTGCTTACTGTTCATCAGGCGCTCACCTGCTTCCATTCCACGTATAGTTGTTTTCCTGGAACACCTCCCCACCTCCCCTGAAGCATATCAACACACCTGGTGTTGTGCAGATTGTGATTGATTCACTTCCTCCAGCCTTTCCTTGAGAATTGTCAGCTGTACCCTCATGATGGCACCTTTCTTTGCCACACTGTCCTCTGTAAAATGTGGTTTGTGGTTTTATTTACTTTTCTTTTGCCCATATCTCAGTTAAAAACACTCTTGTTCCTGAACCTGAGTCTTATTCCAAACATATTCTTCCCAGTTTTTGTGATATGTATTCCATCTCTTGCCAGAGATTGCATCCAACAGCTAAATCTTGTTCATCTAACACCCTACGTAGAGCCCTGTGACTTGATGTGATCCTCTTTCTCTCAGAGTCAGAAATTTTTACTGGGAAAAAGGATTAACATGCCATGAGACCCCCCCAGTTCTCCTATTTCCTAGCTAGAACTTTAAACTCTCCAGGGATAAATTCCAAGTGATTGCATCATTGGCTTTCGACATGTTACATTCAGTATCTATTCATGTATTCAAATATCACACATTGAACATCTTAGTGGTTCTGAGTGCAGCTATGAAGCCTAACATACATCCAAATTGGTCCAGTTCTACTCCACCACTTACCAACACTTGGGCAAGTTATATAAACTCTGAGCACCAGTGTCCTTATCTGAAAAGTGGAAATAAAAAGTCATTTTTATGTTATAAGGATAGGAATAAAAATATGATTTATCCATTTAGTAGATATCTACTTTGTTCCAACTTATACTAAGTGTGTTATATATCTTATTAATTTTTAGTTATCCTACAAATGGGTATTATTAGCCCCTGTTTTATAGATGAGGAGGCTGAGGATCAGAGATTGAGACTTTTCTAAGTTCACTCAGCTGAAAAGTGGTGATAGTCTAGGTTTCTGTTGCTCCAAATCATGAACTCTCAGCTGGTCCTCTGGCAGCTGCAAGAGAATTTATCTTATCACTTAATACATGCCTCCCTTCTTTGATCTTAATTGGGATGCTGATTCCAAATTTTCATTCCAAAAAGAGTATCACATATTTATTACATCTCTTGTGGTATTATTTTCCTTTTATTTTAGTTTTGTTAAATTTGTTAAACTAGCCAATAGCTCAGGTCATTTGTTGGATAACTTTATTGTTTTATCTGTCTACAAGTAGTACATACTTAATGGAAAAAAATACAAAAAAATAAAAATAAAAATATAGGGATAGAAATGAATAATATTTCAATTTTTACCTTCCAGGTCATTATTAATGTGGAATTTTTATTTCTTTCACCACACTTGTAATATTTTTTAAAGTAGTTTATTGTCAAATTAGTTTCCATATAACACCCAGTGTTCTTCCCCACAAGTGCCCTCCTTCATCCCCACCACCTCCCTTCCCCCTACCCCCTTCCCCTTCAACCCTCAGTTCATTTTCAGTATTCAGTGGTATCTCAATTTTTGCGTCCCTCTCTCTCCCCAACTCTCTTTCCCTCTTCCCCTCCCCCTGGTCCTCCATTGGGTTTCTCCTGTTCTCCTGTTAGACCTATGAGTGCAAACATATGGTATCTGTCCTTCTCTGCCTGACTTATTTCGCTTAGCATGACACCCTCGAGGTCCATCCACTTTCCTACAAATGGCCAGACTTCATTCTTTCTCATTGCCATGTAGTACTCCATTGTATATATATATATATATATATACCACATCTTCTTGATCCACTCATCAAGTGTTGGGCATTTAGGCTCTTTCCATGATTTGGCTATTGTTGACATTGCTGCTATGAACATTGGGGTACATGTGTCCCTATGCATC